>NC_139538.1:89925135-90400135 GCF_965153285.1 Podarcis tiliguerta
CCCCGGCAGCCCCGAGAAGCTCTTTGGGGTGGTGGTGGGGGGATAATATATATATATTTATTTATTTCCCCCTCTAAAAACTAGGTGCGCCTTATGGTCCGGTGCGCCTTATGGAGCGAAAAATACGGTAGTACATCTAGAGCAGTCACCAAACTCAGCCCTCCAGATGTTTTGGGACTACAACTCCCACCATTCCTAGCTAACAGGACCAGTGGTCAGGGATGATGGGAACTGTAGTCTCAAAACATTTCTGGAGGGCTGAGTTTGGGGATGCCTGATCTAGAGGATAGTTGTGCTGTTGGCCAACATCTGTAATACTGAGTGAAGACATTTGCTTTCCAATGTCAAGCGAGGCACTGGTTATTTTTGTATAAACAAAGAGAGAAAACTTTATTCTTAACAGAGTTAATTCCACATTCTAATCTTTTGTTGAAGACGAGCATACGTTATAAGAGTGTGCTGGAAGTTATTGGAACACAAAGACCCGGAACATAACCCTTGAATTATCAACGTAAAGTCTATTCACATGCTAAAAGAGAGAGTGGTGCAGAAGAAATCTATACGAATATGACAATTTTTGTTTTGTTTCCAGTAAACAAGTCATCAAGTCATCAAGTCGACAACATTTTTTTAAAAAGTTTTTATTGTTAAAATAGTTCAGCATTGATACACACATACAGTGGTGCCCCGCAAGACAAATGCCTCGCAAGACGGAAAACCCGCTAGACGAAAGGGTTTTCCGTTTTGGAGGTGCTTCGCAGGACGAATTTCTCTATGGGCTTGCTTCGCAAGACGAAAATGTCTTGCGAGTTCCTGCGGGGTTTTTTCCCTCCCCCCCCCTTTTCCCAAAGCCGCTAAGCCGCTTAACAGCTGATCCGCTAAGCTGCTTATCAGCTGATCCGCTAAGCCCGCTAAGCCGCTAATAGCGCTAATCCGCTAATGGGCTTGCTTCGCAAGACGAAAAAAACCGCAAGACGAAGAGACTCGCGGAACGGATTCTTTTCGTCTTGCGAGGCACCACTGTATTGCAAATATACAAGCATACAAACATACATTTCATACAATCCTTAAAAATGTTCAAACATACCTACACTCAATCCCACAGATAATTCCTTTCCCCATCACCATCCACCACCCCTCACCCCACCTTTGTGTTAGACTTCCAATCTACTCAACTGCAATTTCTTTCCACTTCTATTACTTTCTTTCACACACCTTTAACCTAATTTCATGCTTCTTTTTCTATTACACATTGTTATCCGTCTTATTTAGTATTTCAGTATTTAAAACGGAACTTGTTTATTCTAATAGGAGTTCTGATTTTTCAATATGGTTTTGCGAGTATCCTTTAAACACCTTCCAGTCCCTGTCTGCCTTCTCTTTTGAGATCCTTCCAATTTCTCCCATTGTTTTGGATATATTGTAGTATTCCAATAATTTGGCAAGCCACTCTATTTTTGTCGGTATAATACCACTTTTCCAATTTTTCGCAATCAATAGCCTTGCTGCTACTGTTGCGAATAAATATAATGTCTTGTCTTCTTCCTTTAGACTTCCTGATACTATTCCCATCAAGTTGACTTCAGTTCATGTCTGGATCACAGTTGCCTTTCTGTTGCCTAATCTCAGAAAAACTTGCAATGTAGTAGATTTTAGGACTGGGAAATGCTGTAGCTATTCATGGTTTATTATGTTGGGATTTTTAAAAATAAAATCAGAATAATAATAATACTAGAATTCTGTTTTCAACCAGTTTACTACTGTCCAATACTGAGCAGTTTCCCATGATGGCTGAAATTCATCAGCAAATATTATAATATGGTAATATAATATAATATAATATAATATAATATAATATAATAATGTAATATAATGTAAAAGCTATGGTTTTCCCAGTAGTGATGTATGGAAGTGAGAGCTGGACCATAAAGAAGGCTGATCGCCGAAGAATTGACGCTTTTGAATTATGGTGCTGGAGGAAACTCTTGAGAGTCCCATGGACTGCAAAAAGATCAAACTGATCCATTCTGAAGGAAATCAGCCCTGAGTGCTCACTGGAAGGACAGATCGTGAAGCTGAGGCTCCAATACTTTGGCCACCTCATGAGAAGAGAAGACTCACTGGAAAAGACCCTGATGCTGGGAAAGATGGAGGGCACAAGGAGAAGGGGACGACAGAGGATGAGATGGTTAGACAGTGTTCTCGAAGCTACAAACATGAATCTGACCAAACTGCGGGTGGCAGTGGAAGACAGGAGTGCCTGGCGTGCTCTGGTCCATGGGCTCACGAAGAGTCGGACACGACTGAACGACTAAACAACAACAACAATATAATGTTCACCTTTCTTGTCTGTTTTTAACCCTGTTCGGTTACTGAGTGCTGCAGCCTTCCTCACTGAATTCACTGTGAAACCAGAATAACCCAAAGAGTGTAACTGAGCCAATATGTGTGGCCAAGCAGGGCTAGCTAAAAACATCTTGGCCCCTGAGGCAAACCACAAAATGGTGCCACCTTCTCTGCCAGGGAAGGAAGGGTGAGTGAAGATCTACATCAGGAAGAAGTAGGAAATAAAGACCTGAATCAGGATTTGCTCCTTCTGTGGATCCTCATCGGTTGCCTCATCTTGCCTCTTGGGTGGGCCAGCCCTGAATGAAGATCTGCACCGGTATCTCCTGCTTCCGTGGATTCTGCCACCTGAGGCAGTCACCTCCCACCGCCTCATGGGTGGGCAGGCCCCATAGCCAAGAGATGGCAGAATCCAACTCTTGTTAACTACCAATCATTACTAATTCAGGGTAATAGCCTGCTACCCCTAATCCAACACACCTTTAATCACGACTTTTTTCACACATCAGTTCCTCTCATCCTCAAAAACCCTGTCCTTTTGGATTGGCATGGGAATCCTTGTCATAGGACCAGGGCCGGCAAGCTTTTGGGGAGCTGCTGGGGTGAGCGGCGTGGGTCCGACGCTTAGCTCAAATGACCCCCCAAGTTTGACTTTCCCTTCTACTGGCTACCGATCGGACCTCGGGATGTCAGTTCTGTCCCAGGCGGGGGGACAGATAGTCATAACCAATGTCTAAACAACCACTCACTGATTTTGTATTTTAATAAAGTTGTGGCCAAAATAGTGCCCAAAAAACCAAACCTAAATTACGTGTTATGTGTGAAGTTATTTGAGGGGTGGCCTGGGGACCTACACACGCAAAACATCTCTGGAACAAAATTTAAGGTTTAACAGCAAAACAAGCTAAAACCTAAAAAAAAAAATTGTTCAATGGAAGAGTCCAACACTATGGTGCTATTTCTGCCAATGCTCTCCATAAAGACAGGTACACCTATTTAACTTTAGCAACATTGCTTTTTCTAACAATGCTAAGCTACTGCCTTGGCTGCTCCTCCGCAAATGCAACCAATGAGCAACTTTGCTGAAGCCACCATATGCTGACCCCCCCTTTATCTCAACCCACACTCTGCTGTATCACCAGAAGGGACTAATACCAAGAGCCTTTTTATTGAGATTTTCCCACTTGGGCATTAGTTTGGCATCTGAGGTCCGGCACCGAGAGCCTTCTGGCGGTTCCCTCACTGCGAGAAGCCAAGTTACAGGGAACCAGGGAGACGGCCTTCTCGGTAGTGGCACCTGCCCTGTGGAACGCCCTCCCACCAGATGTCAAAGAGAACAACAACTACCAGACTTTTAGAAGACATCTGAAGGCAGCCCTGTTTAGGGAAGCTTTTAATGTTTGATGTATCACAGTATTTTAATATTCTCTTGGAAGCCGCCCAGAGTGGCTGGGGAAACCCAGCCAGATGGGCGGGGTATAAATAATAAATTATTATTATTATTATTATTATTATTATTATTATTATTATTATTATTATCTCTGTGCAAAATGACTATTTCTACCGAGCTGGCTCAGGACCATTTAGCAAAGACAACTCTGCAGCCTCCTGCCTACCACTCAAACGCTTCATTTTAATTGTGCTATCTGTTCAGTGTACTGGAAGGGACACGATTCTCCAGTCCTCCTTTCCCTTTTCCTCACTGCTTTCCCTTTCAATGCAACTAAACCCCATCCATCCATCAAGATGCATGAGGCTCTGATCTGTTGTTGTTGTTTAGTCGTGTCCGACTCTTTGTGACCCCATGGACCAGAACATGCCAGGCACTCCTGTCTTCCACTGCCTCCTGCAGTTTGGTCAAACTCATGCTGGTAGCTTCGAGAACACTGTCCAACCATCTCGTCCTCTGTCGTCCCCTTCTCCTTGTGCCCTCCATCTTTCCCAACATCAGGGTCTTTTCCAGGGAGTCTTCTCTTCTCATGAGGTGGCCAAAGTACTGGAGCCTCAGCTTCAGGATCTATCCTTCCAGTGAGCACTCAGGGCTGATTTCCTTAAGAAGGGATAGGTTTGATCTTCTTGCAGTCCATGGGACTCTCAAGAGTCTCCTCCAGCACCATAATTCAAAAGCATCAATTCTTCAGCAATCAGCCTTCTTTATGGTCCAGCTCTCACTTCCATACATCACTACTGGGAAAACCATAGCTTTTACTATACGGACCTTTGTTGGCAAGGTGATGTCTCTACTTTTTAAGATGCTGTCTAGGTGAAATATACTCAGAGTCGCAGAGTGATTTCATGCTCTTTATTCAGCTCATAGTGGTGAGGAGGAATGAATGAAAGTCCCCTCAAAGTATCTGCTTTATATACATTATTTACACAATGGGCTGCACATGATTGGCTAATTCTGGAATTCTACTGTAAGCCAATCAGGTTGTGGATTCACTTATATCTGGAGCATGATTGGGTGGTTCCTGCCAACCAATTATACTGCTGCATTGTTCTAGGACCAATCAGACTGCTGCATTCTGAATCCTATTGTTCTAGGACCAATCAGACTGCTGCAATTTGGATCCTATTGTTCTAGGACCAATCAGACTGCTGCAGTTTGGATCCTATTCAACTCAGTACATAACACCAGGTTTGTGATCTAGGCTGTGATCTAGGAGCGCACTAACTATTACAGGGTCTGTGGGAGAACAGCAAAGCTCCATTCTAATTCTCTTGAGATCCAAGTACGCAAACTAGCTACAGGGTCTTCCCAATTTTTTGTTTCCCTCTCAACTCCCTTGCACTTTGCAAGATTAAAGTGCAAATCTGCCAACAGCAACAATGCCACGCTAGTAATCATTTGCCAGAAATATTGAAAACATTTAAATCAGTGTTTTTTCAAGACATACGAGGCTCAGAAATAAAACGCACAGTTGGACAGTCTGCTTAAAAACAAACTTTGCTTGAGGCAAAGACGAAAGGCGGCGGTGTGGGGGGGGGGGAGGACTCACAACAACTTTTACCTCCATCCTAATAGCTCTGCTTGTTTCCCGCAGAAGTTTTCTTGACTGAAAGTACAGCGTGTACCAAGACTTCTGCTTTGTATGTTAGCTGAGGCACAGAGTGCTAACTACATTCATCAGATTGTCACAACCTTTTATTACTATGCAAATTGAGACAGTATTTTCAAACTCCAAGTTATGGAAGTACTGTCTCCTTTCCTTCAAGCATGGAGATTGCCAACGAAGAGACTCAGCCTAGACCTCCTGAAGTGGAACGGCATCACTATCACCATTGTATTCTTCAGTCTGCAAGCTGCAGTACTAAATACTAATCCTGTGTAACATTGGCAGAACAAAATGCCTAACGTGAAGGAATGGCTAATAAGACAGTGGACAACACACTGTAGAATCCCTTTCTCCCCAGAAGGAAAAATAGGCTCAATCACAACAATTTCCCTTCACCTTTGCCCTAGTAGTCCAAAAGCAGAAAAATAGATGGTTGGTGTAGGGCTGTCATATTTCAAAAAGGTGAAAATCTGGACAGAAAATTTGTGGAGCTGTTTTTTTGTTTTTTAGGGGGGCACAGCTGTTGAGCTTTTTTTATTTTGGCCCAAAGTTTTTGAGCTTTTTTTTGGGTACAAAATTGTAAAGAAATTTGACATTTTAAAGCTATTTCTGAGGGGAATCGGCAAAAACAACACTGCTGACGATTTCCCCAGACATTTTGCCAGTCTCCACCCGGACACTGCTAGCGGCTGCAGTATTCCGGATATGCCCGGGAAATTCCAGACGTACGGCAACTCTATCATGTGTCATCTACATTTAAGTTAGGAGTAAGATAAGAGCAAATGACCAAACTTCTCCTCCCCTCAATATTTTGTGAGGAAATCTACTAAGAAAATGAAAGGACAAAGTTTGTCTTAGTTGTTTAACACACTTGGGGTTGTGGATTTTTCCAAAGGGTAACCGGTTACAGTGCTTGCTACTGCCAGCTATTGCTGCCTCAAATGAAACCCATGGTTTCTGGTGCCAACTGGAAATTGCGTTCTGAACGCAGCAGGGCTAGGAGCCGTCGGTGAGTAAAGCTTTGAAAAGGAGGCAAATGGTAGGTTTGAGAGGCTTCACATTCTCAACACTACTTGGTATTCAAAAGGAGATCGAACAGAAATCTGTTTATGGAGAGCCAGCCCGTGGCACACTTCCTAGGAACTTGTTGATCTTAGGAAGGGTGCCCAGGGGGCATTGTACTCATTTCTTCAGGTTTCCTCCAGTGGTCTAAACGGTTCAGAGAACATGGCTCAAAGCGGAACTCCAGGCACTCTGTCGGGGACTTAGACTAACATTTGTCAGTTGCCCCCTGCCTTATACTTCAGAAAATAACTAACCACCAAGCTTAGAATGTCTTGCCCTGGAAGTTAAACCGAGACCACCTGGATTGCATGAATATAAGCCCAAATATCTGGATGAGGAGGAGGGAGCAGACCTCTCCTTCCATGGAAAAAAACAACCCTGTTTTCTCTGCTTGGTAATTCTCTCCCCCAGCGCTTTCTGCAAGCTAAAACAGTCCCACACTACCACCCACTACCTGAATCTCCAGGAAAGAAGTACAGTGGTGCCTTGCAAGACGAAATTAATTCATTCTGCGAGTTTTTTCGTTCTGCGAGTTTTTTCGTTCTGCGAGTTTTTTCGTTCTGCGAGTTTTTTCGTCTTGCGAAGCACCACTGCATTTAAACACTGACAACGGCGGGGAGGGGCGGGGAGAAGCAGGACAGCTGCCGCAGCCGGTACCTCAGACTCACCCGCGCGTTGTGGCCACCGCGCGACACGGCTGCTGGAGGGCGGCGGGGCTCAGGAGCGCGACTCCAGGGAGAGAGAGGCGCTGGCGGCAATGGCTCTCTGAGGGGAGCGCGCGAGGGGGGTGGGCAGCGGCGCGAGGCACTAACCGTCAGCCGGAAGGTGGGAGGGAGCCGGAGGAGCGGGGAAGCGAGCGTGCGTGCGTGCGTGCAGTGACCGTCGCCATGACACGAGAGGCAGGGCCGTTTCGTCTAGCGAAGCAAGCCCTTAGGAAAATCCGTCTTGCGAAGCACCTCAGAAAACGAAAAACCCTTTTGTCTTGCGAGTTTTTCGTCTTCCGAGGCATTCGTCTTGCGGGGTACCACTGTACAGGCTCAGATCACTATTTGTACTTTCTATACATTCGCTGATCTTGTGCTGCAATAGCCCCCGCCCCCCAACTTTTTAGAACATTTATTTCAGGCATTCACTGAAGCTGGGGGCAGAATACAATTGCTTTCAATATAACGAGACTGGAAGCTTTTCATCAGTGTCAAAACGGGATTATTATTTTTAATTTGCTCTCTTTTTTCTAGTTTTGTTTCTCTGTTTTGCAGAATGTTTAGCTGTGCAGCGATATGGCTAAGGAAGGGTGCTGGTGTGCGTCATTCATACAGCTGCCCATTTCTAGTAAAAAGCCCTAAAGTCATGCTGTTGTTGTTGTTTTTTCAATTTATATACTGCCCTTTATCAAAAGAAATCAGGGCGATGTACATTAGAAACACCTTCCAAAACACCAACGATAAAAACATAGTAAAAAGCATAGTGACAGGCAGCCTGATAGTAAAATAATTATAATAATAACGGTCCTCTCCAACCAGCAAACATCTCCAACCAGATGCTGTCCAGATGTTTCAGACCACAACTCCCATCAGCCCCAGTCACAACTTAATCCAGTATCCAAATTCTGTGAGTTCTCTGGTCTCTCTTCACCCAGAAGGGATGGGGAATGAAAATTAAACCCTTATCATGCACTACCTCTGATCTTCTCAGGTGCTGTGTGGAGCAAGACTGGTGGCGTTCTTCCAACCTTGCCACCCACTGGAGACAACCACCAGTTCGTCTTTTAAAGGCAGGGGGGAAGCCAGTCCTCTCTCTGTATAGGAAAGCATCTTATTGAAGATCCAATAATGTGGGAGTTCATACAATGGGGATCTTTCTTTACCTAGAAGATTATCACATATCCTCCTGGAATGTTCTGCTGCTGCTGCTGCTGCTCTCCAGAGATATGTTTGCAAAGAGGGGGATATTCACTGCTCCCACTCATGCTGCCCTGTTCAGGGAAGTTTTAAATGTGTGACATCTTAGTGTATTTTTGTGGAAGCAGCCCAGAGCGGCTGGGGAAACCCAGCCAGATGGGCGGGGTACACATAAATAATAATAGTAATAATAATAATAATAATAATAATAATAATGTACTGTATTACAAACCTTCAGTTGGTTGCAGACTGGCTGGCTCAGTTTCAAATCACAAGTTAGAGCTACTGGTTTTCAGATCTACTCGTGAGACCTGGTTCTGAGGTCTCTAAGATCTATGTAAGGAGGTTGAGTAACAGCAACGTAGTTCCTGATCGTTGTTCTATAGCCATATCTTCACCCTCCCCACACTTGGAATGCAGGAAGTGAAAAGGGTGGTGGACCTGCTGGCTAGAGACTGCCCACTGCTGGGCTAGAACTTTTCCCAAGCAGTTTATATACCTCAGCAAAGCACTGGTGATTTTTAAGAAAGATTTCTAAAGTACAGTCATACCTTGGTTTTCTAACAGCTTAGTTCTCGAACGTTTTGGCTCCCAAATGCCGCAAGCCCGGAAGTGACCGTTCCGGTTTGTGAACTATTTTGGGGGGCTTCCACGGCTTCCGAATGGCTGCCGGAGCTTCCTACAGCCAATCAGAGACCACGCTTTGGTTTCTGAACGTTTTGGAAGCCGAACGGACTTCTGAAACGGATTCTGCTCAACTTCCAAGGTATGACTGTACTGTGCACGTAAAACTGGTGGAACTGAGGGAGCAGGGAGGGAAAGACTAGAGAAACTGAGAAGAACTTTGCAGAGGAAGCCAGACGTGTGACAAGAAGAACAGGGGTAGAGTTCTCAAGCACCCGCTTTTTTGCAGGCCACCAAATGGCATCATAGGGACGCCGGTGGCGCTGTGGGTTAAACCACAGAACCTAGGACTAGCCGATCAGAAGGTTGGCGGTTCAAATCCCCACGACAGGGTGAGCTCCCGTTGCTCGGTCCCTGCTCCTGCCAACCTAGCAGTTCGAAAGCATGCCAGTGCAAGTAGATAAATAGGTACCGCTCCGGCGGGAAGGTAAACGGCGTTTCCGTGCGCTGCTCTGGTTCGCCAGAGGCAGTTTTGTCATACTGGCCACATGAACTGGAAGCTGTACGCCGGCTCCCTCGGCCAATAAAGCGAGATGAGCGCCGCAACCCCAGAGTCGGCCACGACTGGACCTAATGGTCAGGGGTCCCTTTACCTGAAATGGCATCACAGAGATGGATTGGAGATATTCCTACCTGTGGACCTACTCATGAGCAATCTTAATATGAGAGCCCTCCTCAGCTAGCCAATCTGCAGCTCCAGATCAGCCGGCTCCTGAGCGCTTACCCAGCAGATCCACTGTTCCTGAGATGCCAGCTCAAACAGTGTGGAAACATTCCTCCCTTCCCAACCCCAAACCCAGAAGTGGAGCACTAGCGGCTTCATTTGGAATTGGATGAGAATGGCGCCAGACTTCCTAGGAATATATATCCCAGTAAAATATGCACGCCCTTATTTTTCATATCGATGCAAATGATGTTCTTCCAAGCACCAGCACAGTTTCAAGACAAGAAGGCAGAACTCAACAGGCTTTTACTCTTGATTCTGGAGGGGGCACATTACACAACACAGCAAGACATGGTGTGTTCCCTACCCGCCCCCAAAGAAGAATGACAGGGTAAGTTTAATCGGATTACTTTTCACATTTAACTACCAAGTTTACCTAAGGCTTTGCTCTTCTCGTATCTCAGGCTCCTTGTTTGCTTTTGATAACGCAAAGCCTTCCTGCTAGCTAAAGACAAAGGTTATGAGGGTAATGAATATCAAATTCGCTGTATAAAGGTTCCCTTGTCTCACCCACCTGACAGTCTCCATAGCATCACAAACAGGAGGGTGTGTCATACACAAAGTGGGGAAATAAAGCACAACTCAAACAACATTATATTTTTAAAAGCGCTAGGTGTATACAGTCACAGATGGGTACAATAGCGGTACGGCTGTTAAAAGAGACACAACATGCCAAAGGTCTTGGCCTGCTACTCTTCCTCAAAGAGAAATCTCACAAGCAGACGACGCTGGTATTCTTTAAGGGTAAAGGTAAAGGGACCCCTGACCATTAGGTCCAGTAGTGACCGACTCTGGGGTTGCGGCGTTCATCTCGCTTTATTGGCCAAGGGAGCCGGCGTACAGCTTCTGGGTCATGTGGCCAGCATGACTAAGCCGCTTCTGGCGAACCAGAGCAGCGCACGGAAACGTCGTTTACCTTCCCGCCGGAGTGGTACCTATTTATCTACTTGCCCTTTGACGTGCTTTCGAACTGCTAGGTTGGCAGGAGCAGGGACCGAGCAACGGGAGCTCACCCCGTCGTGGGGATTTGAACCGCTGACCTACTGATCGACAAGTCCCAGGCTCTGTGATTTAGCCCACAGCGCCACCTGCGTCCCACAGCGCCACCCGCGTTCTTTAGCCTCTAGCTATACTGGAACGGCAGAGTTTTTAATGCTGTATTCAAGGCTTGGCCACAACGAGGTCCACGTTTATACCGATAAAAGTTACGTGACCACGCAAAACTCTTCGCCCAAAAATTGCACATTCCTCTTGATTTGCATAATTTATGCTGCTGTCGTTACTCATGGGAAGGGGGCAAAGACTTTGCGGGAAAGGAAACATCACCCAGCCCACCCAAAGGAAAACTTTTCCAAGTACCCCTCTGGTTCCACAGATACTATTGCCCCATTGTTTCAGATATAGCCTCTCAGCGATGAGGACTAGATCCCTGGTGGTTTTTAAAAATGAAAGTCAGGAAATAGAACTATGGATGCCTGTTCCACATATTTCCACCCTATGATAGAGCTCTGAGTCAGCGCTACCTGCAAGTGTGTAGAGAGCTAGTTGAACCAGAGCCCATGCAACCACTCACTTTTTCTGTAATCAATAAAGTTGTGACCTAAATTCTGCCAAAAACCAAAACTAAAATTTGAGACTGGTGTGTATTTATTTAGGGGGGAGGGCTCTGGGTCCGAACACGCAAAAGGTTCCAAGAGCAGTTTTCCCAAGATCAATAAAAACAAGATGGTATCTGCCTGCGGGTGGGTTAGAATCTAAAAGACACAACACAGGAAGGAAAAAAGGGGATGAGGAAGAAAGAGGAAAATAAGGAAACTCAGGCACCAATTCTAAAAGTTAGAATCATTTGTAGTCATAATGACTTCACTGCAATGCATCTTACAAGTTTCCCCTTGTTTTGATGGTGGAGGCAACCGGGGGTGGGGTGGGGGAGTCCACCAAAATAAGGATGAGGCCAATACATTCACACAGAAGAAGCTAAAAATTAAAGTAATAATTAAGGCTCTGGCCATCCTCTAGCTTAAAAAAACAACACAATTTTATCAACACCGAGTTAAGTTTCAATCCGATAATACAGGAAGATTACAATCAAAGAGCTGGTTTGTTCAAATGTGTATGTGAAATCCAGTGCCTAGCATAATCTCACTACCTCTTAACCACAGATGTGCTGATGAAATTAATAATAATAATAATAATAATTTATTATTTGTACCCCGCCCATCTGGCTGGGTTTCCTCAGCCACTCTGGGAGGCTTCCACAGAGACCAAAAATACACTAAAATGTCACACATTAAAAACTGAACAGGGCTGCCTTAAGATGTCTTCTGAATGTCAGGTAGTTGTTTATCTCTTTGACAACGGATGGGAGGGCGTTCCACAGGGTGGGTGCCACTACTGAGAAGGCCCTCTGCCTGGTTCCCTGTAGCTTTGCTTCTCGCAATGAGGGAACCACCAGAAGGGCCTCAGCACTGGACCTCAGTGTCCGGGCAGAACGATGGGGGTGGAGACGCTCCTACAGGTATACTGGGCCGAGGCCGTTTAGGGCTTTAAAGGTCAACACCAACACTTTGAATTGTGCTCGGAAACGCACTGGGAGCCAATGCCAGACAATAATGCCAGAGTCAGCCTTCTGTGCAACCCTCTCAGGGTCTAGACTTGGCAACCCTGCACAGCCTTTATGTGCCCTGGCCCTCAGTCCCCAAGTCTTCTCAGTCTCAAGCTTATGATGCTTCTATCAGCACTTGGGTCACACACCTTGATCTAACTCTGCTACTTGCTGTGACCCTTTCTACCTAGCCTCTGGGCTCTCTGATACCTCCTGCGTTCTCTTTCTCTCCACCTTTCCAGTCCCTCACCTGCCCTGGCCAGATCTTCTGTCTACATGCCTGTATCATTTAATAGAACCATAGACTCATAGAATTGTAGAGTTGGAAGGGACCTATTTCATTAAGCTATATTCCCAAGGCATGTGCTTCCCAGGTGGAAAACCAATCAAGGCCAAGACCTGCTTAGGCTCAGCAAGGCTGTTGCCTTGTATGCCTTTGACAGTTAAGTCCAGTCGCAAACGACTCTGGGGTTGCAACGCTCATCTCACTTTACTAGCCGAGGGAGCCGACGTTTGTCCACAGACAGTTTTTCCGGGTCATGTGGCCAGCATGACTAAGCCGCTTCTCGCGAAACCAGAGCAGCGCACGGAAACGCCGTTTACCTTCCCGCCGGAGTGGTACCTATTTATCTACTTGCACTTTGATGTGCTTTCAAACTGCTAGCTGGGAGCAGGGACCGAGCAACGGGAGCTCACCCCGTCGCAGGGATTCGAACCGCCGACCTTCTGATCGGCAAGCCCTAGGCTCAGTGACCACAGCGCCACCTGCATCCCCTGTATGCCTTTACACCACACCATATAAGGGATGCCTATCCCCCAAAGGCTAAGACCTATCCTTTCTAACAGAAGCCAGGCTGTGAAACCTTTGTTGCTAAAACCTTGTTCCTCAAGTAGGAATGTTCCATGCCATCACAGCAGCTCAGCCAATCAGTGTCAAGAAACTACGCTGCTACAAGCAGAATACAATATAGTCCAGTCTTCCTCAAACTCGGCCCTGCAGATGTTTTGAGACCACAATTCCCATCATCCCTGACCACTGGTGCTGCTAGCTAGGGATCATGGGAGTTGTAGGCCAAAAACATCTGGAGGGCTGAGTTTGAGGAAGCCTGATATAGACTGTCAGCAGATAAAAATATAATTAGATATGATTGTTTATTTTTTTTTTTTAAAAAAAACAAAAACGGCTCCAAAAATAATAATAATAATTAAACGCAGCAAGATTACAAATCTTGTTCACGCCATACAGCAGCTTGTTACGAAAGTGTCATGTTCCAATTACGATGTCAACGATGTGATTTTGCTTGTGATTTATAGCAACTTAAAGCAAGTCCTTCTTATTAGAACCTGCGAAAACCAAACTCCGCTACAGAAATCCATGTTTTAACCTCTTTCTTTACAGAAAATCCACATGAAAACAGCAACAGACAATGTAAACTTGGCCACTGAACGCAGTAAGACCAAACGGGAGCTCAGGATTGAGCCCCTGCTGAAGCTTTGCTGCATGACGGCCACGCATCACAGGTTGGCCGGCCCATCCCACTTGCACAATATCCATTTGAAAGGAATAAAAGATACCCAGCAGCCCTTTTTGGATGACTGCATCTGCACTTGGCAGCCTGATATGCTTCTGTTTCCAGCTGTACAACTTAATCAAAGTATATTTCCTACAGGAACAGAGTGAAAGCAAAAAGGCAATTCTCCCAAGAAAGAAATATCTTAGTTGCTTTAGCTGCTGCAGTTTTCTTTCCCAGCAGAAAAGGTATAGGAGTCTTTCTTTCTCGGAAGAATCAGGGGGCGAGTTCAGGCATCACAATAAACCACGGTTTACCACAATGGGAACAAGCTTCAGCTAACCTTGGGCTTTGGAGTTTCTCCTGGTGTAGCCACAAGCTTTGGCTTCCATTAGCGTTCTGTCTGAACCCATAACTGTGGTTCATTGTAACTACGGTTTGTTGAAACAGGACCATTTCACAATCCATGGTTTCACGCCGGCTTGCTTTAAGCAAGCTACTGCTCATAATAACCACACTGTGTTGGGTTCAGACAAAACAGCGAGCTGTGTTGAATCTAAAGTGAAAATGAATGCTTCTGATCTCCTGGCTTATTGTCCAAACCAGCTCAGTGACTATGTTGGGAATACTGTACCGTCCCAACGTGTTAACGAAGAGGCATCAACTTCTCCTTGACCAATTCAGCCATTCCTATAAGGAAAATGACCAATGTCTCTGCACTGAGCAGGAATTCTGACGTGCTCAAAGGTGACCCAAGTGGTTCCTAGGCCTTCCTACCTACAAATTACGCTTCTTCACTTCGCATGTATCAAGACCATACACAAGATACCTGCACTCTGCTAAACGGTCTCGGTCTAGTATACCTGAAGGAGCGTCTCCACCTCCATCGTTCTGCCCGGACACTGAGGTCCAGCGCCAAGGGCCTTCTGGCGGTTCCCTCACTAAGAGAAGCAAAGCTAAAGGGAACCAGGCAGAGGGCCTTCTCGGTAGTGGCACGCGCCCTGTGGAACGCCCTCTCACCAGATGTCAAAGAGAAAAATAACTACCAGACTTTTAGAAGACATCTGAAGGCAGCCCTGGTCAGAGAAGCTTTTAATGTTTAATAGGTTATTGTATTTTAGTGTTTTGTTGGAAGCCGCCCAGAGTGGCTGGGGAAACCCAGCCAGATGGGCGGGGTATAAATAATCATCATCATCATCATCATCATCATCTCCCCCACTTGTTTTAATGTCAAAATCTGCTCCAGTTTATTCCTAACAGAGGGGTTATTTTGCTTTTAATTTTGCACTTTTAATGCTGGTATGACCCTGGTGTTTTGTTTTGTTTTAAAAAGAAGCTTTTCTGGGGTGCTCTTCTGGTTTTTTAAATAAAGAAGTTGTAATTGTCAATGGGTTGCTTTTTCAAACTACTGTAAGCTGCTCAGAGAACCCCTGGGCTGAAAACCAGCATATAGCTATTTCAATAAAATAACTGTATGGTTCAAATAGTTTTCTCCCCAAAAGTATGGGATTGTTGTTCTGTTTGTTACTTTGTTATGTATTCTATACTGTAAACCACCCTCTGATTCTCAGATGAAGGGTGGTATAAATGTTTAATAACAATCAAAACGTATTTATTGCTCTTTGAATATTACAGATACTTTTATCTGCCAGCTAATAAACATTCTGTCTCAAGAATATCATTAGATCCAGAACACTTAATGGGTAAGATAAGGGGAGGGGGAGTTTCGTTTGTAACGGGGCAATGGGATTTTTTTTTCTGTGGAAAAGAATTAAAATGGGTGTTGTGGAAACCACAATACAATTAGGACAGAGCACCTCACAAACTCCTTAAAATGTGCCGCTTTTATTTTTATCTGTCTGCTGTCTAACAACACAGCAAGCAACTACTTGACATTCACTGATCGTACCCAGTAATATCTTTATCTGAATAAGAATGCAAATTGCAGGAGCTTTTTTTATTTTATTCCAACGCCTATTCTGTGGCGGCTGAATAGAGTGACCACATGTTCAAGGCTGCAAACAAGTTCACTGACCTCCCTAATCATCTCTGCCATTGCGAGTGAATGACATACACGGTCAATTCTGCCTTGCCTCTCCACTTTCATTCATAAAAAAATAAATGACATTGTTCTTGCAGCAGTCCTGAGAAAAAGGAGACGAGAGAAATGCAGCCCAAATGAGGCCCCCAGTATTTTCAGTCCGGATTCTATTCAGCAGCAGCCCCACCATCTGCCTTCTTCCTGCTAACAGCAGAACACCTCCCCGTAGAGATGTCAGAATTTGCACCACCTCTACTAATAGCTAGTATTCATATTAGCAAACATACACATACCTCCAGAATGCCTCCTTTCAATGTGTGTTTTATGTAGCTGAGCAGAAGCACAAGGCAGTAGCTGTTACAACTTTCACAGCCCCGTGTGGAGAATTAGATCACTGGGGAAAAATGCTTCCAAGCCCCTTTATGGAAAATAAGGTCTTGAGCTGTGTTAAAGGCAAAAGCGGCTGAACAACAAGCCTCAGTAATGAATCAGTACCCCCACGGCCCATTTGACCAGGAGAAAGTGTTTGCTTGTGACTGTGCAATTTACAGATTCAAAAGTAAACACCTGTGTTTTGCTTGGCTGTGAATTTCTGTCTTCTATATACAAGTGATTCAACAGAACCTTTTCTTATGGACCATTTTATATTGATAGTTCGTTCAAAAACAGGGAATGATCAATCAAACATCACTATATCATCTATCTATCTATCTATCTATCTATCTATCTATGCTAACCATCCTTCTTTGCCCAAACAGACACACTACAAAGCTTAGTGCAACTTTGCTTGTACTGCTAAGCAAAGTTTTAGCAATGGGACCAACGTGCATTTTACTTAACAATCTGAAACCACTTGTTGCCGTTTATTCCACTGGGATTATACCAACTTCTGTGCTCAGCAAACTGCACTCTTAGATCCCTAGTCCGAGATACAGTTCTTGGAAATAAAATACAGTCGCACTCAGGTAGGGCCATTCTTGGTAGCGTATATCTGACAACAAGCCCAAGCCGATCCTGCTATATTTGTACAATACATGTTCGTTGCATTTATATTTTAAGTGCATGCCTTTAGAATGACACACACACACACACACAACGTAATGTATGAAAAGGCCCTTAAGACTGCCTAAAGACTAAGACTGCCATCGGAGTCTATACAGCTGGGCAGTTCTACCTCTTTGAAAACGGAAAGAAGTGAAAATACTATTGCCAGAAAGCAATTTTGTAGACCCAATCTAGGGATTTTATCATTCTAAGAGATCTCTGCCGGGCCCTTCCATCTTAACATTCTAAAAATATGTACACCATTCAAGTACATATTCCTTCAGAATGGTAGTGTAGCTACATTATCAGTAGTCATAATAGCAGTACAGCACAATATTGTACAGTGAAGGAACTCAGTCCTAAACTTGCTTGTTCAGAGGTCCCATTCTGAACCTTACAAAATGTGGCTACATACTCCAAAGGAATTGGGTTTAAAAGCTCAAAACAAGGGCAGTCCACTAGGAAAGAAGGAGCAAACACTGGATCAACAAACTGACTGTATACCTAGTGAGTTTCTGGACTGTTCTACAAGGCATGCAGCTTGTTCCATATACAGTACAAAACTTATCCACTTGGATCAAATTGAAGAGACGCTGCTCCATTATTCAACCAATTTAGTTGTGGGGAAATGAGCCGGGCAATCTACATGGAGAACCCAGCATTTTAGTCAAACTTTTTGGAAAATAAAACCATGACCCTGGGTCAGGGCCCCCCCCCCCCCAGCTGGAACTCCATTTCGGCACCTCTCAGGTGGGGACCATTGCCATTCTAAGAGAAAGAGGGAGGTATTCATTGTGAGTTCCGGCACCTCTTTGAAAAATAGCACTGGCCTGGGTGATCTATAGCTGTACCAGGAAAACAGAAGGGAAATAATGTCCCGGTGTGAATAGCTGCCATGAAGCACATCCATTCCACCCTCATTTGTTTGCCAAGCATGTTTCATCTCTTTCCCAAACAATGGAAACCTGACACAGATAGAACTTTCTGTGCATGGTGTATACAGATGTACCGTATTTTCCGCTCTATAAGACGCACCAGACCACAAGACGCACCTAGTTTATGGAGGAGGAAAACAAGAAAAAAAATATTCTGAATCTCAGAAGCCAGAACAGCATGAGGGATCGCTGCACAGTGAAAGCAGCAATCCCTCTTGCTGTTCTGGCTTCTGGGATAGCTGTGCAGCCTGCATTCGCACCATAAGACGCACACACATTTCCCCTTACTTTATAGGAGGGGAAAAGTGAGTCTTATAGAGCAAAAAATACGGTGTACCATGACTTTTACTGTCTGCTAACAAAGGGGGAAACGATTAACTCTCTCTCCAAATGTTTAGTTTAAGCGATATTGTACAATGAGTTTCCCGCTTAAAATAATCTGAGTCAGTTAGATATTTAAAATTGAGTCATTTGGATATTTAAAAGGTTCAGCACAAATGTTCATGTCTCTCTTATTTCAATTTCTAGTTTCCCAAAGACCCCCAAACAACCCTGTTTCTGTATTCCCTTAAATGCAGCATTTGGCTGGGAGATGTAACACTACAATGCACAGAACACTTCATTGCACGTGAGACTTGAAAGAAGGACTTGTTTCTTTCAAGTCCAGATTTTCAAATTTCAAAAGTACAAAGATATTTTGTGTGGGCCGAACACCCACTATTTTCAGCAAGGAAATGAAGTTACGCTTTTCTGTGAAGCCACCGGCATCTAAGTGCATACACCCTAGCATTTGTCATTTGGTTAATGCTACAATAACCATTTGAGGTGCTTCCATTTATTGGAGACTTTGCCCTTGCCGTGTAACAGTTTGGTCTTGGAATACTTCTGGTGGATCCAGCAGCAGTTTGCAAGTATGGAGGGAAAGTATCGCAAATGGGCAGACTGTTCTGGAGGCAACAGAAACAATTCTATCCTTGCGTACTTCTCAAGAGAGCAAACTTAAGCGGCGTAGCTGTGTTTCTCTTTTGCAACAAAAACCACAAAGTCCTATGGCACTGTAAAACTGCGCACAGGGGGATGGCATTGGAAAGGAAAAGCTGCCAAGCTGAAGCCAAGTCTTCTGGGATCAAACACTGGGACCCTTTCAGGCAGGTAGCAGTGGCGTAGCGTGGGGGGTGCAGGGGGGGCCGGCCGGACCGGCCGCAACATCTGGGGGGGGGGGGCGCTCGCACTCGCAGTGCTAAAATCAGTGCTAAAATCCACGGGTTAGGGGGCGCAAATTACTTGCCTTGCCCCGGGTGCTGACAACCCACGCTACGCCACTGGCAGGTAGACATCCAAAGCGTGTTCCCATTTTAAAAAGGCTTATAACCTTTTAAGCCTATATACCATGGAATACAAAAAACCAACCAAACCCCCCCAACCTTGTCAACTATATTCATGCCATTCAGAAGAAGCTGTCCTGTGGTTCCAAAAAAGGACGATTAAGCTGTTTATGTATGTAATGACAGCAGCTAAGATTCCTTATGCGCAAAAAAGGGAGGAAGGAGAAATTCCCACTGAAAAGGAATGGATAAGTAAAATGATGGACTCTGAGGAATCAGCAAATTTAACAGCTAAAACGAGAGAACCTAAGGATGATTGTTTTGTGGAATAATGGAAGCCTTTTTGGGGACTGTTTAAAGAAATATTATAGCTTGATGGAATCGTGAGCAGGATTTGAACTATGAGCAACAGAGGGAATGAGAGATCATTGTAATTATGGTTATGTTATAAGAGAGAGGAGATGGGGTGCAGAAATAAGAAACTACAGAAAACGGGATGGGAAGTGGATAAAAGAAAAGAAGAAAATTCTTACGTTTTGGAATGCATCCGTGAAATGCTTAGAAATGCAATAAAGCGTAACTGGGGGGAGAAGCCCTCCCGCTTTCTTACCTAATGGTGCTCTTGTCGGCGTTTCTTCGGGGTCTGGAATAGGAATCCTGGCTGCCGGGAGGCTGTGCACAGAGGCGACCAGGAAAAAGCAAGACCAGGCTCCCCACGCAGCAATCATTCCTCTCCTCTCGCTTCGGGGCAGCCCGCCGTGGGTCGTGGTGGCAGCGCTTCCTCGGCCCGCCTCAGCCATCCTCCAGATGCATGCTGCTCCGTGGGCTGGCCGGGGGTCTCCTGCTCTGGGTCCCCGAAGTGGCGGCCCCGTGCCCTGCAAGGAGTCGGGAGGAGAGGGACACTCGCGGAGGCTCCTCAGCGGAGAGGGCAGCTCCTCTTCCCCTCGGGAAAAGCCAGCCCTGCCCCAGCACCGCCCGCCACCTCGGAAGGCGCATCGAGCGCGCCTCGGAAGAACCATTTTTGCGCACCGTTTCCCCCTTCCTGACTGGGTTTGCCCCGACAGCAGCCCGGAGCAGCCGCTCCGCCTCCCCTCGGGCTTCCCTTCCCGCAACCCGACGCCGCTTCTAGGGTCCCGCGAGGCGCGCCGCCCTCCGGTTAAGCTGGCGGTACCCGCCGGGGATGGCGCGGAGGAGCCGGCCGCTTACCTGCTCCTTGGCGCCGCTGGAGCGCTTCTGGGCAGAGGCGCGGGCGGCTCTGCTCCGCTCCGCTCGCTCCCTTGCTCGCTCGCCAGCCTTGCCAGACAGCCAGTCCGCCTGCCTGCCTGCCTGCCCCGCCTCACTGAGAGGGCTGGGCTGGGCGGCTGGGCTGGGCTGGCCGGCGGCCCCCAGCGGCGGAGAAGGGGCGGCGCGTCTTTGCGCCCAGGGCGCACGAAGCCCTCGAGGGGTGGCCCTTCGGCTGGACTGCGAGGAGGAGCCCGCGGCAGCCTACCTGAAGAACAGGGCGGGAAAGGCAGCCGGCGGGAAGCCCCCCTCGGGCTTTCCCCTCTTTGGTGGCCGTGGGTGTGGGCGCCCGTCTGCTTCAAGAGACGGCGTGGCGTGTGCGGGTTTTTGGCGCTGCTGGGCGACGAACCAGGGCAGCTGCCCCCTGAGCTTTCCCACCGAGACTAAACGCTTTCCCTTCCGCAGTGACCACAGGTAAAGGTAAAGGGACCCCTGACCATTAGGTCCAGTCGTGACCGACTCTGGGGTTGGGCGCTCATCTTGCTTTACTGGCCGAGGGAGCCGACGTTTGTCCGCAGACAGTTTTTCTGGGTCGTGTGGCCAGCATGACTAAGCCGCTTCTGGCGAACCAGAGCAGCGCACGGAAACGCCGTTTACCTTCCCGCCAGAGCGGTACCTATTTATCTACTTGCACTTTGACGTGCTTTCGAACTGCTAGGTTGGCAGGAGCAGGGACCGAGCAACGGGAGCTCATCCCGTTGCGGGGATTCGAACCGCCGACCTTCTGACTGGCAAGCCCTAGGTTCTGTGGTTTAACCCACAGCACCACCAGCGTCCCTCAGTGACCACAGGTAGATATTAGCAAATTCCTTATCAAGTCCGCCTGTGTGCCTGCAATCAGGGCTTACCAGATTCACTGGACCATATTCTTTTGGACTGCCCTTTGCACAGCAAACTCCACAAACCGATGTTGAGCAAGATATTGGACCTGCGACCCACGGCTCTGAGAGAAAGCCAAATGAGGTTCCTCCTAGCAGATAGGGACAAGGACTTTACTGCCCCAGTGCAGTGGCGTAGCGTGGGTTGTCAGCACCCGGGGCAAGGCAAGTAATTTGCGCCCCCCCCCACTGCACTGTCCCTCCCCCAGATAGTCTCTCGCTCTCTCTCCGCACCGCACCGCATGCCTGGCACCCCCCCCTCCACAGTGGGCGGCGACCCGGCGGCTCGGATCGGATTCGCACAGCCAGCACTGCAGTGAGAGAGAGTGAGTGAGCCAGGTAGGGGCAGAGAGCTGCAAGTGCGAGCGCCCCCCCCCCAGATGTTGCGCCCGGTGCGGCCGCCCCCCCTGCATCCCCCATGCTACGCCACTGCCCCAGTAGTAGGGCTGTCTTACCCATAGGCGGTAGGGGTGTGGGGCACTCTGGTTCCAGGCTCTCAGGGGCAGCAGGCTGAGAGTCTGGGGCCTGAGAGTTGAGTCCGGGGAAGAGCCTGTCCATGGGTCAGAGGCCCGTGGTGGGCTCTTCTGCTGCGGGCGGCTCTGGCCGCAAGTTCAGGGGCGACCGAGCCAGCGAGATGCTGAGGCGGCCAACCAGCATGCCTGGGACTGGGCAACCTGGGGGGGGGGGCGCCGGGCGGATCTTTGCGCCCTGGTGCCGCATATGCTTAAGACAGCCCTGCCCAGTGGCTTCCTTTTTAACCTCCATCTTACCTGAAAGGGTTCTTAATGAATCATCCCTCCAACTTCCAAGAGACTGCGATCTACTTGCACTATAAAAAAAACTGGCAGTGATCTACCCATTGGATTGACCAAGGTTGTTGAGCTTTTTTTAGGGAGCCAAAGTTGACGTGGTCATCAATCTGTTTGACATATAGGTAATAGACAGGGTACCTTGTGATCCTTGACAGCCTCACCCCTGCCCCTTTTAAATTTATCCTAGTGTTTTGAAATGTTTTAAGTCGACATGCCAATACAGTGGTACCTCAGGTTACATACGCTTCAGGTTACATACACTTCAGGTTGCAGACTCCGCTAACCCAGAAATAGTGCTTCAGGTTAAGAACTTTGCTTCAGGATAAGAACAGAAATCGGGCTCCGGAAACGCGGCAGCAGCAGGAGGCCCCATTAGCTAAAGTGGTGTTTCAGGTTAAGAACAGTTTCAGGTTAAGAACGGACCTCCAATAATTCGGCGCGAGCGGCGCACGCACCCTTGCTCACTCAGCTCACTTGTTCGGTGTTCCCCAGACTCTCACCTGGCGCCCTCTGGAACTTGGCGTCCCGGCACCCCACACCGCTAGCCTCTATGGGTAAGACGGGCCTGACTAGGACCTTGCCTGGCTAAGTCAGCAATTGAATCCGCCATTAGATTTTTAACCCTTGCTGGACCCTCAGAATTAGAATAGATTCGGGCATGATACAGACTGACACACGCACCACAATTCCCAACACTTTTTAAATTTAGAATAAGGAAAACATCAGAACCACACTTTTCAGGCTTCAGCAGGAGGTCTGCTAAAAATAAATGTCTGCTCTTTGGGAACAGGGGTGTGTTGTCAGAGAATCCCACTTCAGTGACAAGCTAGCTATGCAAAAGCCAATTTCTCTCAGGAATGATTATATAACTGGGGCAACCTTTATTTTATTTGGGAATGAAATTAATTAGGAAAGAAAAATGAGTTGTAGATGACTCAGATTATCCTACAGGGGCAAAAAGCCTCAAAAAGTCAATGTTTCAGAACGGCACATTGAATGCAGAATTGCACAAGTTAACAGTGTTTTTGTGCAGAGACTCGAGTCTGTCTGTAATGCTGTGAATTGCTGAATGTGCTGCATGAAATCAGTGGGTTATACCTCTTTGTAGAAACTTTGCTACTGAATGAGGACAACTTTTTCAGCAAATGCTTTCTTTCAACTTCATTATACAGTGGTACCTTGGGTTACGTACGCTTCAGGTTACATACGCTTCAGGTTACATACGCTTCAGGTTACACACTCCGCTAACTCAGAAATAGTGCCTCGGGTTAAGAACTTTGCTTCAGGATAAGAACAGAAATCGGGCTCTGGCGGCGTGGCAGCAGCGGGAGGCCCCATTAGCTAAAGTGGTGCTTCAGGTTAAGAACAGTTTCAGGTTAAAAACGGACCTCCAGAACGAATTAAGTACTTAACCCGAGGTACCACTGTATGTGATCTGAAATGTTACAAAGAAGCTGAGATGGAGAAGCTGTCATTGTGTTATATTTGACTTTATGCTATATTAGACTTACACATCATTTAAAAAGCAAATACGATTATTATTCACAACCAAATTATATTCTGCCCAGGGCCGGATTTAGGTTTGATGAGGCCCTAAGCTACTGAAGGTAATGGGGCCCTTTATATGTCCAGCTGTCCTTTGTCAACAAAAAATCGTCGCTGTTTTTTGTGTTGAATATATGCTATATGGTACCCTATATATAGAAATGAACAAACCAGTGATAATTTAGGGAGCAGGCAGGGCCCATTACTTACATCATAGGAGCCTACACAACACAAAACACTGCTGCTGTATGTACTGTAGGTTTTATTTTATTTGTTTTTTATCTTATATTTTGGAAATGTACATCCAGTTTTTTTCTTTTACATTTTTTGGGGGGCCCCAAGAGAGTGGGGCCTTAAGCTGTAGATTGTTTAGCTTATACGTAAATCTGGCACTGATTCTGCCCCAATGATGAGTGACTCACAATTCAAGGACAGTGTAATTCTGTGCGTCTTTACTCGAAAGTAAATACCATTATTTAAGGTTCCATTGTCCAGACTAAATCAATGAAGGATGACAACTAGAAGAATGAGCCTCACTGAGATTGGTAAATTGTTCCAAATTCCTAGGTTACAGTGTAAACACCTCATAGGCAATGCATTCCTTTTGGCAGCCCAGCCCCACTGCAGCCCAGCTGCTACCTTACACCTTTCTGATGGTGTTAAAGGTAAAGGTAAAGGGATCCCTGACCATTAGGTCCAGTCGTGACTGACTCTGGGGTTGCGGCGCTCATCTCGCTTTACTGGCCGAGGGAGCCGGCGTCCAGCTTCCTGGTCATGTGGCCAGCATGACTAAGCCACTTTTGGCGAACCAGAGCAGCGCATGGAAACGCCGTTTACCTTCCCGCTGGAGCGGTACCTATTGATCTACTTGCACTTTGACATGCTTTCGAACTGCTAGGTTGGCAGGAGCAGGGACCGAGCAACGGGAGCTCACCCCGTCGTGGGGATTCGAACCGCCGACCTTCTGATTGGCAAGCCCTAGGCTCTGTGGTTTAACCCACAGCGCCACCCGCATCCCTCTCTGATGGTGTTACCTATACACAATTCTTTCTCCAAATCATCACTGTCAACTTCCTTGTGGCAAGTGTGTAAGTTGTCTCTCCCCCTTCCCCAGACTTAGAAAAATTTGGAGCAGCAGGAAAATACTTTCTGCTTGGTTTCCCAGAACCAAGCAAGCAAAAATCACTAGGTAAGATCAGGTAAAGGGCCCCTGACAGTTTAGTCCAGTTGTGAACGACTCTGGGGTTGTGGTGCTCATCTCGCTTTACTGGCTGAGGGAGCCGGCGTTTGTCCGCAGACAGTTTTTCCGGGTCATGCGTTGTAGGTAGTGATGCCGCACAGGCGCCCTACGCAGCGACGCTCGCCCCGGGGGTTACAATGTGTTCCTTCGCCCCTGCTCTCAGCAGCCAGAAACATCGTAAGGAAGAAGAAGAAGAGTTTGGATTTTGATTTGATATTTAATTTGATTTAATAAGTGGCAAATGAAGAAGAAGAAGAAGAAGAGTTTGGATTTGATATCCCGCCTTTCACTCCCTTTAAGGAGTCTCAAAGCGGCTAACATTCTCCTTTCCCTTCCTCCCCCACAACAAACACTCTGTGAGGTGAGTGGAGCTGAGAGACTTCAAGAAGTGTGACTGGCCCAAGGTCACCCAGCAGCTGCATGTGGAGGAGCGGGGAATCGAACCCGGTTCACCAGATTACGAGTCCACCGCTCTTAACCACTACACCACACTGGCTCTTATCCTGCTTTATCACTACCCGAAGGAGTCTCAAAGCGGCTAACATTCTCCTTTCAAAGGAGACTTTGGGAAGACTGGTCAGGAGTGAATATAGAGCACTTGGTACCAGACTGTATGGGAAGCAGCCCCATTAGAAAAGTTAACCAACAAACTTAAACTAGCAAAGGAGTACGCCTTTACGCAGGTGTATACATAAACAGCACAAGAAGAAAATGACATATCGCTCCATCAACACACAGCATACAAATTAATATGACTAATCTCACTCAGCAAGCTCTGCTCCACACACACACGTGTACAAACAAACCACACTACAACCAAGCAAGCTCTAGACCCTCCAAGCTCTTGCAATGCCATCAAAAATGAACTAATTACCTACCCGCATGTGATGCTGAGACAAAAACCCTGCACAAACACTATGCAGTAGAAAGATCGATCCCTCCCCCCTCTTTCCTTTCCCCCCAACCTCATAATGCAAATGGGAACAGGGACTCATAAACACTGTGAACAAATTGTGGAAAAGACTCTATGAGCGGAAAGTGGGGACGCTATATGTACTTTCCTTTGTTTGCTTGTTTGCTTGCTTGTTACACAAGAAAATATTGAATAAAAATAGGAAGACGCTTGCAATACGATGAATAATGTACAAAATTGGAAATGATTGTGAATTGAAGTTATTATGGACATGACTGAAACGAATGTAAAACAAAAGAACCAAGAAGGGGAGTGGAGCGAAGTCAAGGGATTTTTGGAAATGCCATGTATGGGAGCTGTTATGTGATTTATTTATGTATTTTGTTATTGTAAAAATTAATAAAATAGTATTAAAAATATTAAATAAAAACAAAATGTAATAATAATAATAATAATAATAATAATAATAATAACAAGGAGAAGGGGACGACAGAGGACGAGATGGTTAGACAGTGTTCTCGAAGCTACAAACATGAATCTGACCAAACTGCGGGTGGCAGTGGAAGACAGAAGTGCCTGGCGTTCTCTGGTCCATGGGGTCACGAAGAGTCGGACACGACTGAACGACTAAACAACAACAATAATAATAATCCTGCCCAAGAACTAGCGTGCAGCCAGGAGGTAGCTGATTGCAAAGGCATGTGTTTTGCCAGCGTCCATTCAGCATACACTGCTCAACTCTTAAAAATATGTGAGCTTTTTGAAAGTTTATTAATCATTTTCTATTTTTACTCCCCTCACAAATTTACTACCCCCCCCCCAGGTTTCTTCAGGGAACATCCTTTCTGAAACCTCCTTAAGCTTGTGTGCAGATTATGGCTGCCATGTATAGATGTTGTTCTCGAAGCCATTTGTGGGTTAAAAAGTACATCCCAAGAGGATAAATCATTATCTAAAGAGAGATAATATAAAGTTAATTGGCACATGCTGTAAAACTGCGTGACTCACTTAAATTCCTACCTAGTTCCATAACCACAAAAAACTCTTTGTTCTCAAATTATCTGACGATAACTATCTTTAATGAATCCAGAAATAACAAGTTCTAGGTTGGAACTGGGGTGGGTGAATAGGTCTCAGTTAAGGAAATCTAAATAGTGCCTCTGAATAGGAGCATGGAAACTCAAAGGTTCCTTTGTCAAATGAAAGAAGCATTTTAGTAATAAATGCTTTGAGACCTTCTCTAATTATTTATAGGATATGGGGGGGGGGGGAGAAGGTTAAATACAAACCGAGTCTGAATTCTTTATTTACAGAGGTAACATCCTACACTGATGCAAGACAAATATTATTTTTTTTAGTGCTATGCAGTGGTGAATCGGGCCTTGTAGGTGTTTTCAGAAGATAAAGCATACCAGTCCAAAGTGATTGTGGATTAAAACAGTCTCTGTAGAACTTTTCAAAGGTGCAGCTCCGAAGTTTCGCTGAGGTAATTGCAAACTGTTTGACTGTGACTGAATGTTTCTGTGCCATGCCAGCCAACATTCCATCGATTCTTCAAAGTATTTTTGGTGCTTACCGAGTATCCAAGGGGTTAACTTACGTGCTGATTATTCTTACAGTGTGCCAGAGTGAAATGTACACAGTATTAAGAATACATTTTACTGCATCATCCTTCCCTTATCTTTTAACAACTTTGCAGTGTGTGTGCGGGCGTGGAAGAGAAAGAGCCAAGGAGTCAACTGTACTTTAAACATTTGGTCTGGTTCAGATGCTATTATCTCAGTCCTATAAAACATAGTTTATGGCCTCTCTCTTTAGCCCCAGGATAAATTATATCCCGGATTGGAGGGGAACCTTAATCCATCGTTTCCCAGTTAGGCTGTCACATGAAACTGTAGCATGTAAGAAACCAACATGGCCTCAGTGACACCAGACACCACAAGGAGACGGAAGGGGACTTGTAGATTTCATTAAGGGCTCTCCTACATTTCCTGCTAGAGGCTTTGGAGTTGCCTTGGGAGTTCAATCAGCAGAAACCTTGCCGTTTCCCCCCTCACCTCAGATGTAACACAGCACCATGATGGGAACCTCACTAGATGAAACCCTACAAAATCACATTGCATGGAATAGATTAGCGGCCAAAAGTTTCAGGGTTGCATTTGGGGACACATGACTATATCGCTTTTCGTGCAGTCGTAGCATCCCCCCTTTGTTCCTACCTCTGCGCCTTATTTCTTAAAAGGTAAAGGGACCCCTGGCCAGCATAACTAAGCCACTTCTGGCGAACCAGAGCAGCGCAGGAAACACTGTTTACCTTCCTGCCGGAGTGGTACCTATCGATCTACTTGCACTTTGATGTGCTTTCGAACTGCTAGGTTGGCAGGAGCAGGGACCGAGCAATGGGAGTGCTGCTGGACAATTTTTTTAAAAAATTATTTCGACTGCGTCAGACCAACACGGCTACCTACCTTATTTTTTGCTCTATAAGACTCACTTTTTCCCTCCTAAAAAGTAAGGGGAAATGTGTGTGCGTCTTATGGAGTGAATGCAGGCTGTACAGCTATCCCAGAAGCCAGAACAGCAAGAGGGATTGCTGCTTTCACTGCGCAGCGATCCCTCTTGCTGTTTTGGCTTCTGAGATTCAGAATATTTTTTTCCTTGTTTTCCTCCTCCAAAAACTAGGTGCGTCTTGTGGTCTGGTGTGTCTTATGGAGTGAAAAATACGGTACCTGAATCTGCCATCAGCTGGTGTAGAATTGGGTGGTGGTATTAAATGCAACAAACCTTTCACGTACAGAGAGCAGATCTATTAACAGGTGATATCTTTTCTTCTTCTTCAGTGGACACAAGTCACCCAGTCGTAACTACTCTTTCAAAGCACAGGTCAAAAGTTGAAGGCTTGAACAAATGAAGGAGGGTGGTGGGGAATCGTACTTATCCTTTTGGAGACATGCATGTGTTCCAGACAACATTTTTCGAATGAAAGGGGGCGTTTAATAACACGTTATATTGGGAACAAAAGTTTAAAAAGCAAATAATAACTCACTGGAGCATGTTTATGCAAGCAAGCTTTCAAGCAAACTTTCAACAGTGAGTTGCATTATGAGGCTATTAGGGAAGAGTAAAGCTGTAAACAACTCGCCCCAGCATTACTTCCTCGAAGCCAGTAAACAAGTTTTCCTTTGGCATGCCGTTGTCAGTTTATTGGCTCATTTGCCTACAGGAGACCCACAATTCAGAGTACAACTGGAGTTAAGTGACCCTCTAGAGCTGCCGCCACAGTTTTTACTGGCAGTTGCTCTCGTGTATTTAGCATTGTTTCTAGTACAATGGTACCTCGGGTTACAAACACTTCAGGTTACAAACGCTTCAAGTTACAGACTCCGCTAACCTGGAAGTAGTACCTCGGGTTAAGAACTTTACCTCAGGATGAGAACAGAAATCGTGCGGCGGCAGTGGGAAGCCCCATTAGCTAAAGTGGTACCTCAGGTTAAGAACGGTTTCAGGTTAAGAACGGACCTCCGGAACGAATTAAGTTCTTAACCAGAGGTACCACTGTATGTAGCAAAACAATAGGCCACCATATTTAAATAAGACCCTCGCTGGCACTTTTAGCTATGGGCAAAACACAGATCTCGCTTCCTAAGGCATTCTGCCACTTCTCTTGGCGGCGACCAAGCAAACGATAGGACATAACTGGAAATCAAATGAGGGAGGAGCAATACAAGAATGGGCATTTATGGTTGGGCATGTTGCTTTAGTAGAAAAACTGACAATGCAAATTGAAGCAACGAGACAAGAAAACACTATAGGCGACTTGTCTGGTCATTGGTATGGATTTGCTCAGTGGACAAAAGATAACCCTAGTAAACTGGGAAGATGTGGGCTGGATCTTCTTGTTGTTTAGTCATTTAGTCGTGTCCGACTCTTTGTGACCCCATGGACCAGAGCACGCCAGGCACTCCTGTCTTCCACTGCCTCCCGCAGTTTGGTCAAACTCATGTTCGTAGCTTCGAGAACACTATCCAACCATCTCGACCTCTGTCCTCCCCTTCTCCTTGTGCCCTCCATCTTTCCCAACATCAGGGTCTTTTCCAGGGAGTCTTCTCTTCTCATGAGGTGGCCAAAGTCTTGGAGCCTCAGCTTCAGGATCTGTCCTTCCAGTGAGCATTCAGGGCTGATTTCCTTCAGAATGGAGAGGTTTGATCTTCTTGCAGTCCACGGGACTCTCAAGAGTCTCCTCCAGCACCAAAATTCAAAAGCATCAAAAAAGCGTTTCAGGAAAACGCGTTGTAAACCTCAAAGTGGGAAATCATGTTGGGGAAAGGCAGACCTCCACAGCGCCATCTGGTGTCACAACATCTGCACATCACAGCTCTTTGTTGTTATTCCATGTTTTCTTATGGAAGAAAATTTAAAATAAACACCTGTATGATAAAGGAAGCGGTTTCATGTTTGAGCTCAGGTACACACTTGTTCCTTTGCCTTGCACTCAGTTTGTGGGTTGGGATGGATCTCTTTGTTTGCATGTGGTCCAGCACTCTGCTTTCAATAATGGCCAGCCAAATTTATCCAGGAGTCTTACAGGAGGGCAGCACCCCTCTGTTTGTTTCATCATTTGGTATAGAGATGTATGGAGATGTTTCAGTCTGCAGTTCTAGCTAGCAAATACATAACAAAACAAGCGGTACCTTAAGGCAGGGACCCTCTGTATAACCCACAGCTTAAACTGGGGAGGGAAGATTGCAGCCTTCAAGAACATAGCTGTAACAACAGAAGATGAAACAAGCTTTCCATGAGATAATTTTATTTTAACACAATGTGTTCTTCTAAGGGCAAGAATTCTCTCTGAATGAAGACGACTGTGAGAGCCAAAACAGACCAAAAGGATATTTTGAAACCTGGCACCCCCTGCATAAACACCGAGGGAACAGAAATAAATGCAGCTCCTTGATGCAAATGAGTAATTTCAAGTGTATTAAAGAGCAAGGCGCTTCGGCAAACAGCTCAAATCACATCTTAATTAAGGCTGGGGGTTGGGGGTGGGCGGGAAGGTATGGTCAAGACTCATTTGGGTGCATCTGAAATTACAACTCCAACAGCAGAGGCAACAACATGTGCTTTGATAGGCATCCAGGGGCCTGAATTCAATGGTGTTTGGGTGATCCCACTTTACAGAGGTGACAGCAGAGCCAATCACCGTCCTCATTAGCATGCGCGGCAAATGGGAGTTCTCTTTTCTCAGGATTGCGACAGATGGTCTCAACCACTCCAGCAACTCCTCACTCCTAATCCCCCGCCTCCTGTTTACTCCAGTGAGTGCAGATATTTGCATTTGCTCCATAATAACCTATTGAAGCAAACCAGTTTGTTTGCATCCGAGGAAAGGCGGCCGGCTGCTGCCCAGTGTGAATCTCAGCATGAAGGAGCTAGCACTTATTCATAGGAAAATAACTAAACACACACACCGGTGCCCCAATATTTTTAAGTAAGTGGGTAATTAATTGTGTATGCTGGCTTACAAAGTGCTGAAAGTATTATCTTCTTATTAGCGCCAGTGGCTAAAAAGATGGGAGTTCTACCTTTCTTTTAAACAGGCTTTCGTACCAGAAAAAAATTGCGATTCGATTTTGTGAGCCAGAATATTGTATGCTCCCTTCCAAACAACTGGAAAGTGTGTACAATGAAAGTGTGTTCGTATCCAGAGCTATTCTGCCGGGCCTTCAATTTGAATTAGACTGATCCTCTAGTCCCTTTTCCCTTTCCTCTCCTATGAAGAAACCCTTTCTGGGACCCCACATTTAAATTCTTCCCTGGTCTCCTTGCTGGCCCTAGTGGGACCAACTTGGCCAGTTAGCCCTGGTGATCATTCAATGTCTACTGACTGGGTTCCCCCCCCCAAAAAAATGACCCCTGAATTTTTGAATTTTATTGATATTCATGCTGCATTTTATGTTGTATTTTATGCTGTTTTTAAGTTGCATTTTAATCAATGTTTTATATTTGCTGTTAGCCGCCCTGAGCCCGGTTTTTAAACCGGGAAGGGCGGGGTATAAATACAAATTATTATTATTATTATTATTACTAATAATCAAAAGTTTGAAAATGGGGTTGGGTGGGCACTTCATAAAGACCACTCATCCCAGAGGTTTGTATATGAATAATGTTCCTTCAGGCTGGATATATTAGCACTGGGAGCCCATCTTGTGTAGGGAAAAAGGCATCAACTTAGGGCTTGTCCAGTCTACTGCTTGACCCGCCAAGGAAACCCATTGTTTACCCCCGAATCAGAACAAATGCCAATTGGTTTTTCTGTGGATTGATAGATGCTTATTTTGGGACAGGTGGGAAACCTCTCAGACCCGTGCTTTCTAGGCATGGGACAAGTGTGGGCAAGCCCTTAGAAATATAATCTTGTGTTCATACCCATGATGGCCTGTTTAATAGCCCTGGCACCTGTGAATCAGTATTCCGCACCAGCTCAGAAATGTTTTGCGTCATCATGAGCACCAGGTACCAGCTGTTCCTCAGCAGAGGGGGGCAGAAGTGAGGTTACAGGGAACCAGACAGAGGGCCTTTTTGGTAGTGGTGCCCACCCTGTAGAACGCCCTCCCTTCAGATGTGAAGGAAATAAGCAGCTATCTTCTTTTTAAAAGACATCTGAAGGCAGCCCTGTTTAGGGAAGTTTTTAATATTTAATGCTGTATTGTTTTTAACACTCGATTGGGAGCCGCCCAGAGTGGCTGGGGAAACTCAGCCAGATGGGCGGGGTATAAATAATAAATTATTATTATTATAAGGAAAGATGAGGAACATGGCAGCAGTCAGTGACAGCTTTATAACCCACAGTACAATGGCGGGAGAGAGATGATCCTATCGTAGGCTGCTCCAATACCCGCCTTCCCTTGCCCGTCTCTCCAGCTCGGCAGCTTTGCAGAATGAGCCGGCAGATCTGTCACAAAGGTCCTAGCCGAGAGGCCCAGATGGACATGCGCCATTGTGCTGTGCGCTACTTAGGAAAACAAAAAAGCATTTTATAATCAACTTATTGTACCTCACCAGGGACCGAAGGCGGGTTCTGTTGCCCAATGGGAAGGCGACCTCTGTGTCCTTTGGGGTTTCTATTGGGTGTAATAGAGATATTTTGCGCTTCGTGTCCTAGCATGACAAGACGCACCAAGCCTTTTCTCAAGGGCAGCCTGACATCTTCATTGTCTTCGCTGGAGGTTGATGCACTCCCCAAAGCACATTATTTCTTCTAGGATTAAAAACGAAACGAAACCTTCCAAATGCCCATTTTACTATGAACAAACAGAAGTCTGTTTTGAAAGAGTGAAAGTTGGAGAAAAGAAATTCACATGGTTGTCTATTTAAAGTGGTCTTGGTGCATTTTCAAAATGCATAGATGTCATCAAAGGGGATTTGTACAAAAGAACTTTAAGTTGTTTTAGAAAACGTGCCTCTCTACCCTAGCTCTAAAGTGCTCAGTGTTTGCATAGCATTGATATGTCACAGACTTTAGATCCTACGGTAGACTTCAGCTGATAAACCAAACCCAGCCTTTGATGCCAGAATCCATTTGAACATTCCTTATTAACTATTTCTGCACCACAGTCTATAAAAAGAGAGTTTTTCCTTTTGTTGTGTTTTTAAGACAGCGTGTCTGCTCCTTCTGCCTTGTAAAGAGGGAGTGGGTGGGAAAGAAAAATCTTTTCGATGAAAAACAAAATAATTACCAAAGGTGTCCTGGGCTTTGAAGACACTCGAACTCAGGATGCAAGGGAGAAATGTGCTAAGAGGAAGGCATGCTTGGCAAATCCACACCGTAATCAACTCACGCCCGGAAACCAATGTCCCCACTGTGGAAGGATGTGTGGATCCAGAATTGGCCTCCCCAGTCACTTACGGACTCACTTTAAAAACCGTGTTTATGGAAGACAATCTTACTTGGCTACAATTGATAGCCAAAGAAGAAGAAGAAGAAGACATCTCCCCGATATGGGACCCAGAACATCCTGCTCTTGAAAAATATCATACACACCATATCCCAGCTGTAGTAAAACTATATTATACTTTCTATTTATGATAGCATATCAAAAGAAAAGAGATGCCAATGTCTAGACTGGAATTCAGAAATATAAGTTCACCTTAACCAAGTGTTAAAAACACCCAGCATTATATCCTTTGGAGTCAGATGGGTGGAATGGAAAAACCATGTCATCAACCCACCCCTTGTTAGCTAACTCAGTGGTTTTCGACCAGTGTGCCATGGGACACAGGGGTGCCTTGAATGGTGGTCAGGGGTGCCGTGGGTCAACACTGGCCTCTGTCCGTCTCTCCTTCTCTCCCTCCTCTGAAGCCCTCTTGCGTCTCTGCCTCCCAAAGGCTTGCACGGCTGTTTATTGCAGCAGCCCTGGCTACAAGCTCCTCAGGCAAATGGTGCCTCTGGGGCTGGCCAGGGGTGCTGGTTGCCAGGAGCTGAGGTGGCCTTGGAGCTAGCAAGTGGGCGAGGGAGCCCAGCCAGCCGGTCCGCCAGCCTTGCTGTTGGGAATGGACAGACAGATGGGAGACCAGGCAGGTGGGCACCATGCTGGCCTTCCTTGTGCTTGCTGTGCGCAAGGCCTGTCTGGGAGCTGAGTGCCCGGTGCTGCCATGCAGATGCAGGCCCGGCGGTGCCCGCTGCTGCCTCCCAAGGAGAGTAAGATGGTGGCCTCACATTTGGGCCAGTCTCTGTTGGGCCACTAAGGCTGGGGGCATCCTCTTCCCCGGCCCCTGTGGGGCAGTGTGAGAGACCAGGGATGGCGGCGGCAGCTGTCCAGAGGACCCCCAAGGAGAGGGGAAGGGAGAGGAGAAGAGGCTGAGGAAACACTCCCCAAGGGAGGGTATTTGAAAAGGGGTGAGGGGCTGCCAGCTCTGCAAGCAAGGGGTGTCATAACTAGGCTCCTGAGCCCCACAGGGGTGCCACAGAAAGAAGGTAGTTCGTCAACGGAGCTGTGGACCCAAAAAGGTTGAAAACCTCTGAGTTAATGAAATTAATTATGTCTCGGCCTGCTATTACATTTGGGGACCCCCTCCCTTTTAGTGCTTTTTCTTTCTTTCTTCTGCTCTTGCCTGAGGTTTAAGGGCAGAGCCTTAGCTGAACCACCTGAGCTTTGTGGGGAGAATCAGAGTAGACACTCAGAGCAGGTCAGCTCTGTAGAAAGACTCAAGTTTACTGAGAGAGAAAACAACCAGAGCAAGCTAGCAGGAGAGTTTTTCTGCCTCTTCTCTTCCACCTTTGCACTACTGCTGAGGAGCATGTCCTCTCCTGCTATTCCTCCCAGCTTCTCCCTCTTGAGCTCTTCTACTCTCATTCTCCACCGCCTTGTCTCTTGACCCCTTTCTCTTCATTTCCTTTGCTCCATTCCTGTGTCAATAGGCTCTCTGGCTCCATCTTCCTTCCTCCTCTCAGCTTCACTCTCCTCCTCCCTCCATCTCCAAAATCCTTTACTTGGGTGAGGATAGAAAGCAGAGACATCACCTTGCCAACAAAGGTCCGTACAGTTAAAGCTATGGTTTTCCCAGTAGTGATGTATGGAAGTGAGCACTGGACCATAAAGAAGGGTGATCGCCGGAGAATGGATGCTTTTGAATTCTGGTGCTGGAGGAGACTCTTGAGTGTCCCATGGACTGCAAGAAGATCAAACCTCTCCATTCTGAAGGAAATCAGCCCTGAGTGCTCACTGGAAGGACAGATCCTGAAGCTGAGGCTCCAGTACTTTGGCCACCTCAGGAGAAGAGAAGACTCCCTGGAAAAGACCCTGATGTTGGGAAAGACGGAGGGCACAAGGAGAAGGGGACGACAGAGGACAAGATGGTTGGGTAGTGTTCTCGAAGCTACCAGCATGAGTTTGACCAAGCTGTGGGAGGCAGTGGAAGACAGGAGTGCCTGGCGTGCTCTGGTCCATGGGGTCATGAAGAGTCGGACACGACTAAACGACTAAACAACAACAACAGACAGAGACAGCAAGGAGAGTCCTGCAAGCATCACAGCAAGGGCCCGCACTGGGGAATGGTGACTTACAGCTGTACCAAGCATGATGTTAGCCAAAGTTAAGGTCTCAAAATGAATTTGAATTTGCCACCTGGAACCCATATAGCAGGTCAGGGTGTAAATATAACAAACGAGTTTGTTTCTCCTGTATTGGTTGATTAGGAGATATTCTCCTGCAATCCTGGATGTCACTTCAGTGATGCAACGCAGATGAAAAACAGGTCTCTGACAGGGATTTTAGAATAGGCGTGTTGTGGTAAAAGCGAAACATTTCTGTGATGTTATATGGTCAACCTTCATTTGATCTTGGAGTATTGCTTTTAGTCCAGTGAAACTTTTCACGAGTCTATTAAACCCTCTGGCGTGTTGAAGAATTAAGCGGGGGAAATGGGTGTTCGGTCTCTCTTTTAAATTAAAATGGTTATACGTACTGAAGAATCTGACGCTCATTTAACTTAATCTCACAGCTGCATCAATCCTGCATGTGTGTAGAACTTTAATCCAACAACAGGAAATGTGTGGAGCAAAGCTGAAGAAAGTGAAAGGAGATTCAAATTATACACGTTCAGCGCCACTTTTACTGAGTCATCATAGGCGGTGTTACGTTACAGTACTTCCCTCGAGATAATGTTTTTATCTTGGTATTCTGGTTTTTCAGGTATACGTCCAACAATGTTTATAGTCAAGAACATTGCAGTTGCTCTGTATGTTTAACACCGATGAACAGAACAGCTACTAGTTAAACAATGGAGGAGCCTTTAAGTGCCACCCCCTGTCAAATATTGCAAGCCCTGTGCCTCTAATTCACATCACTGAATTCTTCCAAACAGTTGTGGTGTGGAAGATGATCATATACGAAAAGCTTAGCGTGAGTCCTTGCTCCCTGTGGCCATGGACCTAGAGATGCACAGTTGTAGGAGAACAGAGTTGGCTTGCAGGAAGCTCCTAGACTGGTTCCATGAAGCTGTATATTTTCATTTAGAATGCCTTGAAGAACATATATCTGTGGTCTGAAGCACTGAGCTTCTTGGGCTTGCTGATCGGAAGGTCGGCAGTTCGAACCCCCACGATGGGGTGAGCTCCCATTGCTCTGTCCCAGCTCCTGCCAACCTAGCAGTTCGAAAGCACACTAGTGCAAGTAGATAGATAGGTACCGCTCTGGCGGGATGGTAAATGGCGTTTCCGTGTGCTCTGGTTTCTGTCATGGTTGCGCCAGAAGCGGTTTAGTCCACATGACCTGGAAAGCTGTCTGCGGACAAACACTGGCTCCATTGGCCTGAAAGTGAGATGAGCACCATAACCCCATAGTCACCTTTGACTGGACTTTACTGGTCTTTTACCTTTTACCTTTACCTATATATCTGTAGCCAGATAATCTGACTTTCTGTACTCAAGAGTTTAATCCACATGGACACATGGTTTATATACATTATATAAAAAAAGGTCAAAAGACCCATGAGTATTTTGGCCAAAAGATGGTTTGGATGCAAACTAATTTAAAAAGTACTGTATGTATTTAAAGAATAGATTATAACTTGGTACATGTTTGGCTCCACGTCTCTCCCCCCCCCCTTTTGCATACAAATGAAACAGTTAATATTACCAGCTGTGGGGTGTGTGTGTGTGTGCCCAGTTATAAACATGAATTTAGCTAGGCTCTGTTGGCAAACCCTACTATAAGAAATATGAATTTAGCTGGTTTCAAAATATGTAATATAGTGGTACCTTGGATTAAGAACTTAATTCGTTCTGGAGGTCCGTTCTTAACCTGAAACTGTTCTTAACCTGAGGTACCACTTTAGGTAATGGGGCCTCTCGCTGCTGCTGCCGCACCACCGCTGCGCAATTTCTGTTCTCATCCTGAAGCAAAGTTCTTACCCTGAGGTACTATTTCTGAGTTAGTGGAGTCTGTAACCTGAAGCGTCTGTAACCCAAGGTACCACTGTGTGTGTGTGTGTGTGTGTGTGTATTCACAGATAATTTGCTGTTTTAAAACCAAAGTTTAAGTCTTTGAATTTTATCCAGTTTTATCTGACTTCTAGAGCAGATTACTTCAACTGTGAAAGTGCGGTTCAAGATGCCTAATCATCATTTTAAATTCCAAATAAACAGAAAGTAGAATTGTTCCAACAATATTTTCCCCTCTGCAATAGTTCATCTGCATTCTGTCAAGGATTATAGGGGCAGAATCAAAGTACTCCCAGAACATCTCAATGATCTATTCAGTATCCCTGTGCCTCTAAATTTCATGGCAACGAGATGTTATTCAGACATGAATATCAGTTTGGGGCTGAAGTTCGATGGCATCAGATGATTTAACAGCCAAGGCCAACCTCTCCTCAGATCATTACCATTCATTTAACTACAAAAGGCAAACCTGATGAGAAAATGAGATGCGAAAGGCATCTTGTGTTTGCTATAAATGACCCTTTCTTTCAACCATAAATTTTGTGGAGTAATCCCCCCCCCCCCCAATTTCTCTTTCCCCCACTGCTAGCTTGAGGACAAAGGATTGCTCCGTGAAGAATGCCTTTCTGGGGGATTAAACAGCTTTTGTTGACAAAATACAAATTACAACTCCTTTACTGGCTGTCCCGCCTTCTCAGCTGGGGCCTGGCCTCTCAGGGACAAGTGCTATTATCTCTGCCTGGGTGAAGAGTCCAGGATAGGCAGATGTAATTATTAAAACCATTCCATGGGGGGGGATGTCCTTCTGAGCTATCAATTAAGCACCTCACTATTTTCTTTGCGCTAAATGCTTCCTCCTGATGCCATTTAATCTTTGACAGTGCACTTTTTATTTGAAGGACAGGGGACACGGCTGGCCCCGGCCAGCAATCAAAGAAGTTTTTCCTTGTTGTAGGATTGAGGAACCTTTCATAATGGATTTGACTCAACGTCGGCTACAAGCTAGTCATACAGAAGTCAGAGGCTTCTATGCACATCTCTCCATTTAGGCAGGCAAAAGGCATATCACAACTGAAGGACATGGTCCAGCCATGGATGGTGTGATGCAAGCAATAAAATAGTGCTGTGAGATTGTGGGCCTGGGCTGGACTGGAGCCACACAGGCTGCTTGAAGCATTTTTAACAGTCAGTGGCAGAGCAAACCAGGCACATTTTTCCTTAGGAACATCCACTGTAAGCTTCTTAGGATCCTTCTTCCTCACAAGATTTGGCCCAAAGTGGTTCCCAACAGATCACGTAAAAAGGTAAAGGAACCCCTGACCATTAGGTCCAGTCGTGGATGACTCTGGGGTTGAGGCGCTCATCTCGCTTTATTGGCCGAGGGAGCCGGCGTACAGCTTCCGGGTCATGTGGCCAGCATGACTAAGCCGCTTATGGCGAACCAGAGCAGCACACGGAAACACCGTTTACCTTCCCGCTGGAGCGGTACCTATTTATCTACTTGCACTTTGATGTGCTTTCGAACTGCTAGTTTGGCAGGAGCAGGGACCAAGCAACGGGAGCTCACCCTGTCATGGGGATTCGAACTGCTGACCTTCTGATCAGCAAGTCCTAGGCTCTGTGGTTTTACCCACAGCGCCACCAACGTCTCTAACAGATCACAGCAATAAATTTAAAAATTCAAAAATCACAACAGGGATCAATTATAAATAACCAGTGTCAATTAACCAAAGCATAGTACAGATATCACAGAATCCCAGAATTCTAGAGTTGGAAGGGACCATGGCAAAAGGTAAGGTAAAGGACACCTGGACCAGTAAAGTCCAGTCAAAGGCGACTATGGGGTTGTGGCGCTCATCTCGCTTTCAGGCCAATGGAGCTGGCGTTTGTCCACAGAAAGCTTTCCGGCTCATGTGGCCAGCATGACTAAACCACTTCTGGAGCAACGGAACATCATGACAGAAATCGGAGCACACGGAAATGCCATTTACCTTCCCGCTTATTTATCTACTTGCACTTTTTGGCGTGCTTTCGAACCGCTAGGTTGGCAGAAGCTGGGACAGAGCAATGGGAGCTCACCCCATCATGGGGATTTCATAGAATCATAGAATCATAGAGTTGGAAGAGACCACAAGGGCCATCGAGTCCAACCCCCTGCCAAGCAGGAAACACCATCAGAGCACTCCTGACATATGGTTGTCAAGCCTCTGCTTAAAGACCTCCAAAGAAGGAGACTCCACCACACTCCTTGGCAGCAAATTCCACTGTCAAACAGCTCTTACTGTCAGGAAGTTCTTCCTAATGTTTAGGTGGAATCTTCTTTCTTGTAGTTTGGATCCATTGCTCCGTGTCCGCTTCTCTGGAGCAGCAGAAAACAACCTTTCTCCCTCCTCCATGTGACATCCCTTCATATATTTGAACATGGCTATCATATCACCCCTTAACCTCCTCTTCTCCAGGCTAAACATGCCCAGCTCCCTTAGCCGTTCCTCATAAGGCATCGTTTCCAGGCCTTTGACCATCTTGGTTGCCCTCCTCTGGACATGTTCCAGTTTGTCAGTGTCCTTCTTGAACTGTGGTGCCCAGAACTGGACACAGTACTCCAGGTGAGGTCTGACCAGAGCAGAATACAGTGGCACTATTACTTCCCTTGATCTAGATGCTATACTCCTATTGATGCAGCCCAGAATTGCATTGGCTTTTTTAGCTGCCGCGTCACACTGTTGGCTCATGTCAAGTTTGTGGTCAACCAAGACTCCTAGATCCTTTTCACCACCACCGACCTTCTGATCGGCAAGCCCAAGAGGTCTGTGGTCTAAACCACTGAGCCAGCCATGTCCCCTAGGAAGGGACCACGAGCATAATCTACTCCAACCCCCTGCAAGGTAAGAATCTTTCATCCAAAATGGGGCTCACAACCCTGAGATTGAGAGACTCACGCTCTTACCAACTGAGCTATCCCAAATAAATAAATCAAAACCCAACAATTGAAAATTAAGTAGGGGAGGACCCTAACAATTTGACGTCTCATTGAAAAACAGACAGGCAGGCAGGCAATTCCAGAGTCAACACCTAGTGTGGAAACACCCCTTGATTTTCAGCAGTGGTTGTGGAAGAGCAGAGAAACGGCAGTGACAGCCTGCCCTTCTATTCTGCTCCTAACTCAATCCTGGATTTCTGAGATGTAATGAAGGGAAGAGTTAAAACTTGACCATTTCCTTTTCCTTGCAATTTGTTCTCTTGTTGCCTTCTTCTTGTGGCTCCTGTCGCTTTAAAATTCGCCCAGCGTGAAAGATTCAAAGTGATCTTGATTGACTTGAATAACCCGTTATGACATACACTAGTTAAACTTTAAACAATTTTTTTCCCCTGTGGTATGTCTGCCTGATGTTATCATTTCATATTTTACTCTGACTAAAATATTCGTATGTTCAGTGTTGCCCAGCCGGCCTATGCACAGGTTGAACATTTTTGCAGTTTCATTTCTGATGTGTGCTCAAAGCATTTACATAATATTTCAGACTGACTTTAAGTGTTGTGGTGTCTCAGTCTCATCACTATTTAGCACAGAGCTGCTTGCTGGGTGGCCAAAGTGAGGCAATGTCACAGAAACCTCTTTCTGTCATTCTGTTTGGTTCTTATTTCAACAAACCAACCTGAATTCTGTGGCAGGAAGAATAACACCCTAAACATGAGAGGCCTGTGTTACAGATCTGTCTGAACAATGAGCTACAATATTTGCATACTACTTCCATGATGAAATCGCTTTTGAAATCAGCGGCAGACACAAACTTCACATAGATAAGCTTTTCCTATATAGGCTGCTTATTTTTCTGATATAATTAGGGATGTGCTAATTGCACTGGACAGCTGTTATCATGAAACAGTGGCTATCTCCACCCCCATCGTTCTACCCGGACACTGAGGTCCAGCGCCGAGAGCCTTCTGGCGGTTCCCTCACTGTGAGAAGCCAAGTTACAGGGAACCAGGCAGAGGGCCTTCTCGGTAGTGGCACCCTCCCTGTGGAACGCCCTCCCACCAGATGTCAAAGAGAACAACAACTACCAGACTTTTAGAAGACATCTGAAAGCAGCCCTGTTTAGGGAAGCTTTTAATGTTTGATGTATTAGAGTATTTTAATTTTTTTTTGGAAGCCGCCCAGAGTGGCTGGGGAAGCCCAGCCAGATGGGCGGGGTACAAATAATAAATTATTATTATTATTATTATTATTATTATTATTATTATTATTATTATATCAAAGACTTTCTTCAGACTGGTTTGGACAATTTGGTTGTATGAACTGAGCCACAGTGCTAGCCTCGCTTCTGTCATCCATGGGTGAATCTTTACACTGGAAAGAACCCGCTATAAATAAGTCATAAATTAAATCATTAAACCAAAAGGAAAAAAAACCCTATGTAAAACGGCATAGAAAATTTTGTGCTCTACAGCGCCATCTGGTGTTGCAAGCTTAGAACACATTTAAAACACTGGGTTTTTTGACTAATATACCTGAGTCCCATGTCTTTGACCTGATCATACCTCTTAAGCCAACCCTGTCTCTCATATCATACATGAATGTGCTGCTAGTGGGATCCTATTGCATGACCCACACAGGGCTGGCTAGATCAAAACTTTAAACTAGTGTGCAAAGAATAGTTAAAACTTTGAGATATCACTGCTGAATTACAAGGGAGCCAGGATTGGCATGTTCATAAATAATGCTATTTATTCATTACATTTGCCCCATCCTTCAAAGAGCTCAGACTGGTCCATGTGGGACTAGCTTGTTTTATCTTCGAAACAGCTCTGCACAGGGGTGGGGGTTAAACTCTGTGATTGGCCCAAGGCAATCTAGTGTGTTTCATGGCTGACTCTCAGCCTCTCGTCTAAATTCAGCACTCTAAACCTCTTCTCAGGGCTTTTTTTTTTCCAGGGGGGAAAATGGTGGGCAACTCACCACGAAGTTTGTCTGTTTGTTGCAGGCCCAGTCATAGTGCCACAACCTGCCCCCAGGCAGTGGCTAAATGTAAGATGTGATTAATAAACTCAAGCAGACAATGATCTGGATTAGAAATGACCACAACTTGTAGGTCACAACATTATGATGGAAGATTGGGTTAAATTATGGAAAACTGACTTATATTTACAGATTGTTCCCTATTGAAGGAGAATTACATGAAGATGGTACACAACACCAGTGCAGTTAGGGAAAATGTACAAAACTAGTTCAAATATATGTTGGAAGTGTAAGGAAAAGGAGGGGACATTTTATCATATGTGGTGGGATTGTAAGGTAATTAAAAAAAATTGGGAAATGATATACAACGAATTGAAGAAAATGTTCCATTTAACATTTGTTAAAAAACCCGAGGCATTTTTGTTGGGGATTGTAGGGAAAGACCTGCCAAAAAAGTTGAAAAACATCTTCATGTATGCGACAATGGCCGTTAGAGTTCTGGTAGCACAAGGATGGAAGACTGAAGAAACCCCAACTAAAGAATTGTGGCAAGAAAAATTGATGGACTATGCTGGCAAAACTGACATATAAGCTACGGGACAAGGATAACTGTGACTTTAAGGATGAATGGGAACCCTTTACAAAGTATCTGAAGACGCAACAAAGCGAACTGGACTCCTTGGCAGGTTTTGAATAAACATTCACAAACTTTTTATTGATAATAATTAGCTAAATAGTTTGAGGATCTATACAACTTTGTAACATGCAGAAAACAGCATTCTTAGAGAAACCAAAGACTGGAACTGAGGGAAGTCGGGGAATGGGGTGGGGGTGGGTGGGTTTTGTGTGAGGGGGGGGAGGCAGGAAAAATGGGGGGGGGTGAACAAGGATGATATGTTTTTGGATAATATGTCTTGTTATAATTTTGAATAAAAATAATAAAAAATGACCACAACTTTATCAATTACAGATACAGGTGGGTTTTTGTCTCAGGCATTGGGTGTATATTTTTTCCAACAGCAACAAAATTATTATTATTATTATTTTTAATATTTATTAAATGTTTAGTAGTTACAAAAAGAAAAAGGGTAAAAAAGAAAAGAAAAAACAATAAAATTTTTTAACAAACAATACATCAAAAATAGAAAGAAAAACAATACAACAAAACAACAAGAAAAAACTAAAACCTTTAAAAACACATCCAAATTTCATTTCTTTATCTTTCATATGCTTGTTTCCTTGACTTCCTCGCACCTCCCTTTTTTGTATTCTAGTTCAAATTAGCTGGTTCAGCAAATCCTTTCCCTCTTTCTCAATTTTTGTTCTATAATTTATCTTAACACAATTTAACTTTAATTTTTCCACTTTAGCCTATTAACAATCAATTTTTATATAATTCTTAATAACACCTCTGCTAAAACCATATAACTTCATTCCAGTATTCTTCTAACATTCATTAATTCAAAATTATTAAATTTTCAAAAGGTAAGGAAACTCAGTTCCCCTGAGTTCCTGCTCAAAAAAAACCAACCCTGTGGCTTTTCTTCAAAACAAAACAAAACAAAACAAAACAAAACAAAAGCAGACAGAAGACGCATAAAGTGTATACCGTGGATATTTGCAAAAACAGCAGAAAGGACAACTATGAAAGCAAGATTAAGATTTCCTAAACAGGGTACTGAGTTTCACACAACCTAACCAGAAAATGTTCCTTTGTAAATTGTAGTTCAATGTGGGGCAAGGTTCAGCGCAGAAGAGTGCCTGGAACCCAGTTCATAAAGTCCCCCCTCCCTTCTTTTGCCTCCTAGGCTCAGTGTAACAGCTCAAAGACTGGTGCCTCCAAGAGTTAAGGTCAGAAGAATTAAAAAATTATTTTCGAACATTCCAAGCAATGACAAATTGATTTAAGAAAGAGCATGTCTTGACAGTGGCTCTCAGCACAAGCTGTACGTGGCTGCCTGTCTCGAAAGTCCATTTAATCTCCCAACTTGACTGCAAATTGAAACATCACTTGGGGGTGGGGAGTGGGTGGGGACGGCCCTTTTCTTATTACAGGAATGTGCACTCTTTGGATTGCAGAGGTGAAATGCCCAACGTCTGTCAACAGTAAGAGGGACAGTTCCCAAGGCAGTTTTGCCCATGAAGAATGCTGAATGGCAGACTGCAGCATTGAAAAGCACGGCTAGAGAACTTCAAGCAGAACAGGACGCACATTTTGCCAGGTGATAACTCTCCAGCCCAACATGCTCAGAGGCATAACTGAATACCTCTTTAAAAAACCCAAACAGAAATGTATAATAGTTGGCACTGTTTGTCATCTCCGCCAAGCTAAGCAGTTGGCTCCTTACCTCTCTCGCCCTGACCTAGCCACTGTGATCCATGCGACGGTCATCGCCAGACTGGACTATTGTAACCCGCTCTACGTGGGGCTGCCCTTGAGACTGACCCAGAAACTCCAGCGGGTGCAGAATGCCGCGGCGAGACTCCTTACGGGGTACTCGCTGCGAGATCACATTCACCCGGTGCTATACCAGCTGCACTGGCTCCCGGTGGAGTACAGGGTCAGGTTTAAGGTGCTGGTTTTAACCTTTAAAGCCCTATATGGCCTAGGACCCTCGTACCTACGGGACCGCCTCTCCTGGTATGTCCCACAGAGGAACTTCAATGTCTTCAAACAAAAACATCTTGACCTCCAGAACGAATTAAGTTCTTAAACTGAGGTACCATTTTATCTCACATTCTTAATGCTTTAACTATACTTAGAACAAAATATATCCAAGCAACTGCTAGAAAATGTGTGTTTTTTTAATCTGCCAAAAGAGCTGGGGAGGAGAAAGCTCCTTTTGTGGTACGTGTAAGTGGCTCTCAACATCTCAATTCTTAGTGCTCTCTTTTATTCATTCCTTCCCCCTGCCCCCCCAAAACCCTTACTTGCTATAAAACTAGCAATCCTTTCCCCACGGAAGGAAGAATGCTTGAATCATGGAATAATCTTGGGCAGCTGATCTTAGGTTCAACAGACAATCTATAACTTATCATATGGTGTTCAACAGAGTCTCTCATGGGCATTAACTATGCAAAATAAGTACCGTATTTTTCGCGACATAAGGCGCACCGGACCATAAGACGCACCTAGTTTTTAGAAGGGGAAATCAAGAAAAAAAATCTTATGCACGCAGCCTGTCCGCTTCTCCCAGAGCCTCTGGGGCTGCTGGGGGAAGCCCGCGTTCCCCCCCCCCCCAGCCCCAAAGAGCAAAGAAGCCAAGACAGCGAGCGGGATCCATCCCGGCTATGGCAATACCCCCCCCTCTCGCAAAAGCCCACAGGAGCCGCACACCCTTTAAGGAGCACGTTGCTCCTGCGGGCTTTTCTATGAGGAGGGAGAAGGGACTGACTGGCCGCATCAGTCTCTTCTCCCTCCTGGGGAAAAGCCCAAAGAGCCGCGCGGAGCTTGTGTGCGGCTCTTGGGGGCTTTTCCTGCCTGCCTCCCCCCTGCATTCGCTCCATAAGACGCACACACATTTCCCCTTACTTTTTAGGAGGGGAAAAGTGCATCTTATGGAGCGAAAAATACGGTAGCTTGGCCATTGATCGCCAGTTACCAGCAGACTCCGCCACACATTTCCCCCAGTAGATCGGCTCCAGAATTGTGCTTTGTGTGCATTTTAATTAAAAGTCACTTTGGAGCCAATCTTGGTTGAGAAACTGAGTAGGCCGGCAATCATTTTGTTTGTTTAGCTATAAGCAAAAACAAAACAGGAAGCAAAAGAAGCAAAAAGCAAAACAACATTCAGAGTTGACCCGCACACATTTCGTTCTTCATTTCCTGACTGCCGGCGCAAATAAACACATACGCACAAAACGGTTTTTATTATCAGACAGCAAAAAGCATGCAACTCCATTAGGTGTGACAAATTTCTTCCTGCAGCTAAATGGCAACAAATATTTTCCATGGGGATCTTTATATAAAGTGGATACTGAGCAATACAGCAGACAATGTTCTCTGTAAGAGTTTCCCAAGGAACACAAAGGTGCTGTTCTAAGGGTAATTTCTTATAATGTCCACCCAGAAAAGCAGAGGGCATGACATTAAATCTTAGTTCTGTAAAAGCGTTTTGATAAGTCCGCTCCCTTTCCCTGGGTGGTGGCATTGCCGGAGGGCATCTGGGCCTCCTGGTGACCCGGCTGTGGGCAGAGGGATGTCGCCCGCATCATTGGGACTCATCACTGCGTCACATACCCTGGCTGACCAATCGGGATGGCTGGGGGGGCGTGACCACCTGCCGTTTAAACCAGGGGTAGGCAACCTAAGGCCCGGGGGCTGGATGCAGCCCAACTGCCTTCTCAAGCCGGCCCGCAGACAGTCCAGGAATCAGCATATTTTTACATGAGTAGAATGTGTCCTTTTACAGTGGTGCCTCGCAAGACGAAAAGAATCCGTTCCGTGAGTCTCTTCGTCTTGCGGTTTTTTCGTCTTGCGAAGCAAGCCCATTAGCGGATTAGCGCTATTAGTGGTTTAGCGGCTATTAGCGGCTATTAAAAGCTTAAGGGATTAGCGGATTAGCTGCTAAAAGGCTATTAGCATCTTAGTGCCTTAGAAAAAGGGGGTGGGGAGCGGAAAAAAAACCCCAGGAATCGCAAGACATTTTCGTCTTGCGAAGCAAGCCCATAGAGAAATTTGTCCTGCGAAGCACCTCCAAAACGGAAAACCCTTTCATCTAGCGGGTTTTCCGTCTTGCGAGGCATTCGTCTTGCGGGGCACCACTGTATTTAAAATGCATCTCTGGGTTATTTGTGGGGCATAGGAATTCGTTCAGATTTCCCCCCAAAATATAGCCCACCACATGGTCTGTGGGACAGTGGACTGGCCCACGGCTGAAAAAGGTTACTGACCTCTGGTTTAAAGGGTGGCATGGTGGGAGGGGCGGCGGCCTCCTTTCACCTCTTTGCCGGCACCAGCCATTTGGTTTGCGCCAACTTGTAGCAATCGTCTCAACTTTGTAAGGTTAGGCATTGGGTAAGCCAACCTAGCAGTTCGAAAGCACATCAAACTGCAAGTAGATAAATAGGTACCACTCTGGTGAGAAGGTAAACGGCGTTTCCGTGCGCTGCTCTGGTTTCACCAGAAGCGGCTTAAGTCATGCTGGCCACATGACCCGGAAAAACTGTCTGCGGACAAATGCCTGCTCCCTCGGCCAGTAAAGCAAGATGAGCGCCGCAACCCCAGAGTCGTTCTTAACTGTCAGGGGTCCTTTACCTTTACCTTTAAGCCTTGTTTATGGGAGGCGAAATGGTTTCCTCCGCCTGCCGCTCCTCATTAAGGGTATCCCGTTAAAGGGATTGGGGGGACGTGGTTCCTGTCCAAAGCCTGGGCATGGGCAAGGGCCATGGCACAACCCCATTAGTGACCCTGGGGGTGCCCCAATTTGTTGTATATCACAGGACTCCCCCTATCCGTGGTTAACCCTTATGAGACTCCCTGCAGACGGGCAGAATATAGTCCGGTTTCACCCAATACCTCAGCCAAATCGCTCACATCTGTAACCAATAAAGTTGTGATCTATTTTATCCCATTAACCTAAACATTTCTGTCAGTGTATTTATTATCTAAGGGAACCGTGGGGCCCGGGACCTCACCACACAATGGAACTTAATACAAGGACACAGTCTAGGCAGAATGTGGAGGAAGCCCAGCCAGATGGGCGGGGTATAAATAATAAATTATTATTATTATTATTATTATTATTATTATTATTATTATTATTATTATTCCCATATGCAAGAAAAGCCAACCATGGTTTCGACATAGACTGGATCTCGGTCCATTTGCTATCAATATCTCTGGAAAGTGTCTATAGAGTGGCTATTCACTTTTGGAATTTTATGGGAGAGCCATAAACTGTAAAAACTGTAAATGTGCAGATGGCAGAGTCAACTTTCTGTTGTGGAAATTTAATAGCCAAACTTGTATTTTAGCCTGACGTGCTTAAATACAAAGGAACAAATGTGGATAATTGCCGTAATCTCTAGCATAGTTTGTAACCTCTAGCATAGTGAGTACAAATATCCTAATTTGGAATTTTGTGATCAAAGAGAGCCAAGGCGCCTTTGTCGAATTACATAACTTCTCCATACATGTAACCCCGGGTTGGGTAGGAGGGGGTTCAGTAGATAGGGCAGGTAGAATGTGGAATGGGATACATAAGTAGCAGTCAAGTACAGCATTCCTCATTTTCCTAGAGTGGACATGCAAGGAGATGTTTGGTCCAGCCAGTCGAAACTTTCTTGTTCCTCCTGGGCTGGGGCATACTTCCTTTGCATGTGACTACTACTACTAATAATAATAATAATAATTTATTAATACCCCGCCCATCTGGCTGGGCTTCCCCAGCCACTCTGGGCGTCTTCCAGAAAAATATTAAAATACTGTAATACATCAAAAATTAAAAGCTTCCCTAAACAGGGCTGCCTTCAGATGTCTTCTAAAAGTCTGGTAGTTGTTCTCTTTGACATCTGATGGGAGGGCATTCCACAGGGAGGGCGCCACAACTGAGAAGGCCCTCTGCCTGGTTCCCTGTAACTTGGCTTTTCGCAGTGAGGGAATCACCAGAAGGCCCTCAGTGCTGGACCTCAGTGATGGGGATGGAGCTGGGTGATGGGGGTGGAGACGCTCCTTCAGATATACTGGACTGAAGCCTGGACTAGAGGTGGGCGTGACCTTACCTATCCAGGTAACAAAAGGACAAGGCATGCTGCCACACTCTTTCTTTTTGACTTCCACCGTTGTTGGAGCAGCTTTTAGCTAGAAATACTTTCAGCCAACAAAGGACACTGGGATTATCTCCATATGGGATAGCTCCACATGTACAGGGTGAGTCCTTTAAAAGAGGCCCTGTGGATACAGAGCACACATGTTCCACGGGGCCTCTTTTAAAAGACTCACCCTGTGATCTTCCATAAATTTTCCCATTGGGCCATGGTTATTGAGTGGCCAAAATCCTTGGACCACCTCACCATTGCCACTGTTACCTCCTCCTCCTTGACTGTAAGTTTTGGAAAGAGTTTTTCTTTTAGAATTTACAAGATCAGATTCGAATCGGGAAATTTCTGTTGAGAACCCCTTTTGTTTGTCAGATTTAATTTTTTCAAATAACTGATGGTATTGGAACCAGTCTGAAATGTGGTCTCTTATTTCCTCAAAGTTTTTTAATTTTATTTGGTTATCTTCATTTTTTAGAAGTATTTAATATGTTGGCCAGCTTTCCTGAGTATTTTTCCATTTAACTGCTATGGCTTCTACTGGAGAAGTCCACCACGGGACTTTAGGCTCCATCAGGTCATTATATTTTTCCCATACAGCAAAGAGTGACTTTCTTATTATATGGTTGGTAAAGTTTTTATGAATTTTTGCTTTTCCATATATTAGGTAGGCGTGCCATCCCCAATGGTTGTCAAAACCTTCCAGGTCCAGGAGGTCCGAATCCTGCAACGTGCACCAATCTTTTAGCCAGGTGAAACAGGCTGCCTCGTAGTAACTAAGTTAGTAACTAAGTCTGCCTTCAGGGATCCAACTGTGAACTGATGATGTGAGTAAACTTCTTTTATTGACTTTGAAGAAGATTGTGGCGTGTTTAATCTTTTAAGAGGGATCTAAGGGAACTTACCAGGAACCTAATAGTGAGAGGCTTACAGAAGCTTGCAACCAGCTATCTGCTGTGTGTTTAAAAGGGGAATGTAAAACTCTGCTAAATAAAGGAACGTACCATATTTTTCGCTCTATAGGACGCACCGGACCATAGAACACACTGGACTATAGGATGCATCGGACCATAGAAGGGGGAGAACAAGGGGGGGAAAAATTCTCCCCCTCTCTGCTCAGTGCCCCTTCAGCGAAGCGGCAGGAGAAACGGAGCCTTCCATTTCTCCTCCCGCTTCACTGAAGGGCAGAGATAGAAAACTGTGCAGTGCCTCTCCAGCGAAGCAAAGCCTGGAGAGCAAGAGGGATCGGTGTGCACCGACCCCTCTCGCTCTCCAGGCTTCAGACGGCTATCCGCAAGCCTTTGGAGTGCAGTGGGAACTCCTGCTGCGCTCGGAAGGCTTGCAGATAGCTGCCTGAAGCCCCTGGAGAGCAGCCTCTGAAGCCTTTGCAGAGCAGTGGGGTGAAGGCACCCCGCTGCCCTGTGGAGGCTTTACGCAGCCACCCCCAAGCTAGAACAGTGCTGCGCAGTGCTCCGTCTCCCTGTTCTGCCTTTGGGCTTAGCCGCACAGCCTGCATTCATTCTATAGGACGCACGCACATTTCCCCTTAATTTTTGGAGGGGGAAAAGTGCGTCCTATAGAGCGAAAAATACGGTACTAGCACACGTTAGGAATGATATTAATAAACAATATAGCTTCTCCTGCCTCCCTGAGCATTCCCACATAGGATCCTAGCTCACCTCCCTCTCTCTGTTAACAGAGAAATGAACCAGGACGTCTCTTCTTCAGGCAATGTAGAATCATAGAATCATAGAGTTGGAAGAGACCACAAGGGTCATCGAGTCCAACCCCCTGCCAAGCAGGAAACACCATCAGAGCACTCCTGACATATGGTTGTCAAGCCTCTGCTTAAAGACCTCCAAAGAAGGAGACTCCACCACACTCCTTGGCAGCAAATTCCACTGTCGAACAGCTCTTACTGTCAGGAAGTTCTTCCTAATGTTTAGGTGGAATCTTCTTTCTTGTAGTTTGGATCCATTGCTCCGTGTCCGCTTCTCTGGAGCAGCAGAAAACAACCTTTCTCCCTCCTCTATGTGACATCCTTTTATATATTTGAACATGGCTATCATATCACCCCTTAACCTCCTCTTCTCCAGGCTAAACATGCCCAGCTCCCTTAGCCGTTCCTCATAAGGCATCGTTTCCAGGCCTTTGACCATTTTGGTTGCCCTCCTCTGGACACGTTCCAGTTTGTCAGTGTCCTTCTTGAACTGTGGTGCCCAGAACTGGACACAGTACTCCAGGTGAGGTCTGACCAGAGCAGAATACAGTGGCACTATTACTTCCCTTGATCTAGATGCTATACTCCTATTGATGCAACCCAGAATTGCATTGGCTTTTTTAGCTGCCGCATCACACTGTTGGCTCATATCAAGTTTGTGGTCAACCAACATGTGCATGTTCCTCTTTGTTTATCATTTGCAGGGTATGCGTTTGCCAATCCTGGTTTCCCCCCCACTCATTGGCCAAGAACTCCAAGCGGGTGGTATCACAGGTTTGTTTCTCCTGTTCATGCTGGACTCCCTCCTCCCCCTTCCCAAGGGGTCTCTTCTTCTGTCAGGTGAGCAGCAGTGATAGGTGTACCCATCCAACTGTCTGCCTCCTTCCCTTTTCTCATCTGGTGGCTGCACTCTGCCCACTGCCCTTTCTCAGAGGCTTCTCTCGCAACCACTCCCAACCTCTGCCCTGGTGCTCCTTCTGAGAATCTGAATAAAAAAAGGAAGCTCCAGGGGCCATGGAGAAGCAGATGATGGATAGGAGGCAAGCAAGATTGGCTGCCAAGAATTGGGGGGGGGGGAGGGAGAGAAATCCCATTTTCTTGACGTTTTCATCCCCAACAAAGTTTTTGATTGAGTTTCCACTGAAATGAGGCTACATTTTCATGTTTTAATGTTGTATTTTAATCTTGTTTTTTAAGCTGTATTTCAATCAATTGTTTTTATATTTGGTGTTGCCCGCCCTGAGCCCGGTCTTGGCTGGGGAGGGTGGGAAAAATTATTATTATTATTATTATTATTATTATTATTATTATTATTATTATTATTATTATTTTATCATTATTATTATTATTATTATTATTATTATTATTATTTGAAATTATCAAATGCTTTCTGAGCATCAATAAACATGATAGCATATGCCTGTTTTGAGCTGCAAATTAAATGAATTGTGTTGATTACTTCCATATAATTGATGTGTGTTTACAGGTGTTTCTTTTTCAATAATTCCTGTTTGGCTGTTGTTAATCTATTTACCATTATCAGCCTTTGTGCCAATACAGACATCCAGATCCTGGTTTAATAAAGCAATAGGCTGTAAGATTTTTCCTTAGTGCAGTCTTTATAATTTCTTTTTGTATTACTACCAGTTTGGCCTGTTCCTGTGGGAGATTAGTAGCCAAACCCAACAGTTGCATAGTCTTCCTAGTTAGCATGACAAGGGGTTACGTCCACAGAGCTGTGTTGCTGAAAGGCAGATTTGTAGACCATAGAAATACAATTGGTAGAGAGGGCTCTGTGTGATGTCATTTCCCTTCCTCTCCTGGCAATGGTGCCCACCTGAGAGGTGCTGGAACTGAGTTCCGGCAGGTTCCAGCTGAAAAAAGCCCTGATGATAGCTATATTCCAGAGGAAGCGGTAACAAGCATTGAGTGTAAAATTTTGGGCTGTTTTCCATTGAGTTGCAATTGCTATTCCTGCTGCCAATATTATATATAAGACCAATTCTTTTAATAATATATTTACATTGGTATCATTTAAAAAATTCAGTCACATTAATTTGGGACACCAAACCATATTTTCTCTAATAATATTTATCACTTCTGTCGAAATTAAATCCCAAAAATCTTGCACCAACTGACATTTGCACTATAAAATGAGAATATGCACCTAGTTTATTGCAACCCCTCCGACAATTAGGTGCTATAGAAGAAAACATTTTTGACATTTGCTAAGGAGTGTGGACAGAAAATGCCTTCCGCCTGTTTTCTCATTGAAACGCCATCTCCTCTAGAAGCAATGACTAGCATCTTTCATATGTAATTGCTTCCAAAATGCAGAGCATCGGTTCTGTAATTGAGGAGCCAACTACAGCAGCACCTTTATACCTGGGTTCCATGAGGCTTTGTTGTGTCACTAGGAGAGCTGAACAACCTCTCCCTGTTGAGGAAAGTGATTAATACCCCTTTTCCAGCTTTCAATTAATCCTTTCAATGCTAGTGGAAAATGCGTGTGTCACAATCACCATTTTAATTTCATTCACCTAACCACCTCTGCATATCTTCTTTCATAAAGACTCCCATCTAAAAACTGAGCTATGTTATGTGGCTCAATAGTAAGCAGCAGAAAATAAGAATTAAAGCACTGTGGGCATAAAAGTGCATTACTCGTAGTTATTAATGGCAACAAAGGTCCGTATAGTAAAAGCTATGGCTTTCCCAGTAGTGATGTATGGAAGTGAAAGCTGGATTATAAAGAAGGCTGATCGCTGAAGAAGTGATGCTTTTGAATTATGGTGCTGGAGGAGACTCTTGAGAGTCCCATGGACTGCAAGAAGATCAAACCTCTCCATTCTGAAGGAAATCAGCCCTGAGAGCTCACTGGAAGGACAGATCGTGAAGCTGAGGCTCCAATACTTTGGCCACCTCATGAGAAGAGAAGACTCCCTGGAAAAGACCCTGATGTTGGGAAAGATGGAGGGCACAAGGAGAAGGGGACGACAGAGGACGAGATGGTTGGATAGTGTTCTCGAAGCTATCAGCATGAGTTTGACTAAACTGCGGGAGGCAGTGGAAGACAGGAGTGCCTGGTGTGCTCTGGTCCATGGGGTCACAAAGAGTCGGACACGACTAAACGACTAAACAACAACAACATTAATGGCAAAGGCATTTTTACGTGCATATTTATTTGCGGGCCTCAGGGCTTTGTTGTACGCATGGTGCTCCCTACCGCAAATGCATGTTTAAAACATGTTCCCCTCATTGTTATGGAGGCAGCATGCCATTTTCTGTAAATAATCTGAATCGTGAGCTTTGGAGAATTATGCCTATATTAAGGCTGAGCCAAAACGCCTCTTGCGCTTTGGAAATGGTGTTCCTAATCATGCACTCAGAGTGTTCTGAGACACAGCTGAGAAATGCACAAAGCTTCTTTTGACTTTCTTGCCACTACTTCTTACATGCCCTTCAACACACCTTCAACAGACCCTTTTATTTCACTTACCACACCTAATGCTCAGAAGGCAGTTTTCTGGCACCGGCAGAAGCGAGCGTACAATTCCGCCATTGATTGAAACTTGTATGCCTCCAGAAACCACCTTAACATTTGTAGGATGCTATTATGATAGAGGAAAATGTGAATGACTTGTTGTCTTGTTCAGGACTCTCCCCCCCCCCAAGAACATAATGACAACTCTTTCTTGTTGGTGTTCTCAGTCTCTGAGGGTTTCTCAGCCTCTGACATGATAGCAGCGAGAGAGATTTAACGAATATGCTTTGCTTGATAACGGTACGGCGAGGCTTCCATGTGTAGGAGTCCAAGAGGTACCAAACACACAGGCGTGTAGAACTCTCTAACAACAACACTGCAAGAAGCACTAGGTAAGAAGTTATTGTAGAACAGTAGACCCTCTTCAGTAATATGTCTATATCTGTAGCTGTATTCCCCCCCCCCACCATTTTTTAAATTAGTTTTCACAATATTATAAACAAACAAACAAACAAACACACAAGACAAACAAACATAAATCATAGCCTTATTGAAAATTACACTTATTAACTTTGCTTCCCCTTGGCTGAATTTCATTGCATGTCTTTTAATAGTTTTCCAAATCCCAATTCTTATGAAATTTAACTTAAACATTAACATCCTTAAATCTTCACCTTATGGAATTAAACATATTAATTCATCACTTAACATAAATAAAATCCTAAGCCAATTAATTATCTGCAAGCTGTTTTCACTTAATTTAACTTAATAAATTTAACTAGATAATCATTAAATTTATTCCACTCTCCTGATACTCCTCCTCCTTCTGGTCGCGGACTCTTCCGGTTAGGTCGGCTAGCTCTGAAAAATCCGCCATCTTCATCTGCCATTCTTCTATCGTTGGTAATTCTTGGGTTTTCCACTTTTTAGCTAACAAAATACGAGCAGCAGTTGTGGCATACAAAAATAATGTAACATCTTTCTTGGGCAATTCCAAACCTGTTATTCCAAGAAGAAAGGCCTCTGGTTTCTTTATAAATGTATATTTCAACATTTTTTTCAATTTATTATAAATCTTTTCCCAGAAGTCTTTCACCTTGAGGCAGGTCCACCACATTATATCTGTAACTGTAAAAGGTAAAGGTAAAGGGACCCCTGACTATTAGGTTCAGTCGTGGGGTTGCGGCGCTCATCTCGCTTTATTGGCCGAGGGAGCCGGCGTACAGCTTCCGGGTCATGTGGCCAGCATGACTAAGCCGCTTCTGGCGAACCAGAGCAGCGCATGGAAACGCTGTTTACCTTCCCGCCGGAGCAGTATCTATTTATGTACTTGCACTTTGATGTGCTTTCGAACTGCTAGGTTGGCAGGAGCAGGGACCGAGCAATGGGAGCTCACCCCATTGCAGGGATTCGAACCACCGACCTTCTGATCGGCAAGTCCTAGGCTCTGTGGTTTAACCCACAGCGCCACCCGCGTCCCTATCTGTAACTGTAGCTTTTAATATTATATGGCAGGTATAACAAGGGTTCCACTAGGGAACAAGATGCCGATCATGACAGTGGGAGGGGACTGTGGCTCAGTAATGAAGCTGGTGCTTTGCTTGATGAGATCCTGGCATCTTCATTTAAGGATTTAAGATAGCAAGTGATGGGGGAAGACCTCCCTCTGAGACTTGGGAGGACTGGGCTGGATGGATCAGTAGCAGTAACTTTGCATTTCTACTCTTCTACTTATATTCTACTTATATCTTAAAAAGTAGAGACATCACCTTTCCAACAAAGATCTATACAGTAAAAGCTATGGTTTTTCATGTAGTGATGTATGGAAGTGAGAGCTGGACCATAAAGAAAGCTGATTGCTGAAGAATTGATGCTTTTGAATTATGGTGCTGGAGGAGACTCTTGAGAGTCCCATGGACTGCAAGAAGATCAAACCTCTCCATTCTGAAGGAAATCAGCCCTGAGTGCTCACTGGAAGGACAGATCGTGAAGCTGAGGCTCCAATACTTTGGCCACCTCATGAGAAGACTCCCTGGAAAAGACCCTGATGTTGGGAAAGATGGAGGGCACAAGGAGAAGGGGACGACAGAGGACGAGATGGTTGGACAGTGTTCTCGAAGCTCCCAGCACGAGTTTGACCAAACTGCGGGAGGCAGTGGAAGACAGGAGTGCCTGGCGTGCTCTGGTCCATGGGGTCACGAAGAGTCGGACATGACTAAACGACTAAACAACAACAACAACAACCATATAACCTCTCAGTTTCCTCCTCTCCAGGCAAAACATACTCAGCTCCCTCAACTTCATAAGGTGGTTTCAAGACCCTTTTATCATCTCAGTTGCCCTCCTCTGCACATGTTCCAACCTGTCATTCGGCTTCCTAAACTGTGGTGTCCAGAACAGGATTTCAAGTGTGGTCTGACCAAAACAGAACAGAGAGGGACTATTACTTCCCTCGATCTGGACATCTGGACACTATACTTAAATCAGACATTAAGACATGAAATATGCATAACTACGGAGGATAGTATTTCTGTCTTACCAGACATAACTCACTCTACATGGGGCTGCCCTTGAGACTGACCCAGAAACTCCAGCGGGTGCAGACTGCCGCGGTGTGACTCCTTACGGGGTCCTCGCTGCGGGATCACATTCACCCGGTGCTATACCAGCCTCATTGGCTCCCGGTGGAGTACAGGATCAGGTTTAATGAGCTGGTTTTAACCTTTAAAGCCCTATATGGCCTAGGACCCTCATGCCTACGGGACCGCCTCTCCTGGTATGTCCCACGGAGGACCTTACGGTCTTCAGACAAAAACATCTTGGAGATCCCTGGCCACAGGGAGGTTAGGCTGGCCTCAACCAGATCTGGTGGAACGCTCTGTAACAAGAGACCCTGTGGGACTTGACACCAGGCCTTGGGCACAGTCTGACCCCCTCCTTTGGTAATCCTCACAGAACTCTAGCCCAATGGTTGCCATTAATTTGATTTGAACTGATTTTATAATGAATTGATTTTAGAATGTATTTCAATTAATCGATTGTGATTTTATGTAAACTGTGTTACTTTTATTGTTGTTAGCCGCTCTGAGCCCGGTTTCGGCTGGGGAGGGCGGGATATAAATATATTTATTATTATTATTATTATTATTATTATTATTATTATTATTATTATTATTATTATATATTTGATTGTAAGAAATGGCTTAGGACAGTGGTTTTCAACCAGTTTGCCATAGCATCTTGGGGTGCCTTGAATTATGGTCAGGGGTGCCGCGGACAACACTGGCCTCTGTCCCTCTTTCTTTCTTTCTTTCTTTCTTTCTTTCTTTCTTTCTTTCTTTCTTTCTTTCGTTCTTTCCCTCCCTCCCTCCCTCCCTCCCTCCCTCCTCTGATGCCCTATTGCAACTTCGCCTCCCAAAGGCTTGCACAGCTGTTGGTTGCAGCAGCCCTGGGTACAAGCCAGTGGCGTAGCGTGGGGGGTGCAGGGGGGGGCGGCTGCACTGGGTGCAACATCTGGGGGTTAGATTTAGGGGGCGCAAATCCACGGGTTAGGGGGTGCAAATTACTTGCCTTGCCCCGGGTGCTGACAACCCACGCTACGCCACTGGTACAAGCTCCCCAGGCGAATGGTGCCTCTGGGACTGGCCAGGGGGTGCTTCCCAGGCCACTGGGGAGCAATGTAAGGAGACACCTCTCTTTGGGGCAGGGAGGGGCAGCTCAGAGACCAGGGGCAGCAGCAGCAACTGCCCAGAGGACTCCCTAGGAGAGGGGAGAGGAGAAGAGGCTGAGAGAGCACTCCACAAGAGAGGGTGTTTGAAAAGGGGTAAGGGGCTGTCAGCTTCAAACAAGGGGTGACATAACTGGGCTCCTGAGCCCCACAGGGGTGCAGCAGAAAGAAGGGAGCTGATCAAGGGAGCTGTGGACTCCAAATCCTCTGGTTTAGGATGCCATCTCTTACAAGGAGGAGACAGGCAAGAAGAGCGCACTGCCCCTTTTTCCTGCGCATGAAACAGGGAGATGTGCACATTTAGTTTAATAAAAGGGGAACTTTGTTCTGCTGCCACTGACATTGTGGATGATACTGACCAAAATCCAGGCATTTTACCCGTGTAGTTCTTTTGCCTGCCTATGAAGCACACGTCTACATGCTTCTCAGTTTTTGAAAAAGCTATTTGTCTAATTCCACTTCATTCACACTTGAAGAGGTATGCGTGACGTGTCTTTCTGCATTCTCAAGAACAGGGGTCGGTAAGGTTTATCTCACCTGGCCCAGTTCACTCCAGCAGAGATCCCTCTGTAGCATAGCTGTCAACTTACAGATTTGAAAATAAGGGACCAGTAGCCTCGAAAATAAGGGATCAGCAGCCAAAATAAGGGATTTTCCAAGCACAGGTAGGTTCAACTTCTGAGCCCCTCCCAGCCAAAGGCAGAAAGCCCAGCCAGCAGCCAAACGAAGCCTCAAGCGGTGGTTCCCACAACGCAGCAACCCGGCAAAGGGGATGCAGCAAGGAAAACCACCGTCACCTCTCCGCTGGGAAGCGCTGAGCAAAGGCGAGTCCCCAGGCAATGCGGCCAATTTGATCGGCACAAGGCATGCAAGCTCCACCCCCCAGTCATTCTTAGACTCCTTATTGGGTGAGCAACGCAGCCAAGCAACACAGTTGGAGCCTCCCTCCTCCCTGGCCAGCAGGGAGGGAGGGAGAGGAGTTGCTTCCTTTGAAACCCAGGAAATTTACGGGACATCATCAATAAGGGACAGCAGCGGGACATGGCGCTGGGATAAGGGACTTTCCTGCCAAATAAGGGACGGTTGACAGCTATGCTCTGTGGGCTGGATTGTGTGCGCAAGCACTCGCAATTTCCAGCATCTGCGCAGACATGATTTCCAGCCCCGTGGAAGCGAGTCCCTGCTCTGTGCTGTGCCGGTTTAGCGCAGCGCTCGAGTGGGCAATTCAGTTTGGGGGCGACTCGTGGGCCAATTAAACGGCCCCTTGGACCACTTGTGGCCCATGGGCCTTAGGTTGCTGACCCCTGCTCAAGAACGACGAGTGAAGTGAGCACAGGTCCTCTTAGGCCTGGGTGCAAATGCGAAAAGGAAATCTCCTAAAATAATGCTCCAAATTGTTCATAAGTAGCTGTTTATGACTGTTATTACTTGTGAAGAGCATACTTGCACTCAATGTAGTCATTTGAAGCCACAGCTCCGTGAGCCTCAATGTTTCTGGCCTTAAGACAAGGTCAGCAATGGACTCTTTGTTTCCCAACTAATTACTGACTTGGCTTCCCTGTTGTTGACTAGGTGAGCCAGAGAAAGTGATGGAGGAGATGTATGTTTGTCTTTATGCTGAAGCAACTAATTGATGTACTTACTCTGTTACTTAAGAAAGCTCTGCTTTAAGTGAGTTTATTAAGTGGAGTCAGTGTGTCTGACAGCAGACAGCCTCAGCAAAGAGGGTAAGGCAAGCCTCCAGTAAGGTAGGAAGGTAAAATCTCTGCTCAAACAAGGCTCCTCCAGTTAACAACATACTGCTTGAAATATTAGATTCTGGAAACATTTGTGTCAAAGGCTGTGTACACATGACCAGCTTAAAACGCAGCTAGGTCGTTCCTTTTCTGACTTCATATTGAAGCTGGTTCTGGGGGAAGCACGTCAAAACACAGTATTTCCTAAGAAATGACAGAATTGATACTGGGTAGATATGGATTGCAGATCGTGTACACAGCTTTGCAAACCATCACTGGGAGCGCACTAGATGCATAGTAACTGTAAAAGGTAAAGGTAAAGGGACCCCTAACTGTTAAGTCCAGTCATGGACGACTCTGGGGTTGTGGTGCTGTATACAGTCTCAAACACATTTCAGAAAGGTTTGCTGAGAGAATTGCATTCTTTTCTGAGCTGTTGTACTAAATGTGTGCCTTTACACTTCAAATACCATCTAAGACACCCTTCCTTGTACTTTCTGAACTAAATATAGAATTTATAAGTTGGTGTTACCAATCGGATGCTGTTCAAGAGTGGTTGTATGATGACAGACTGAGAACTGTTTAAAAATAAACCAAGAAATCAAAATAAAAAACTAAAATAAAAAAAGATCAAATTATAGTCCAAATTGTATTTATTAATTTTTCGGAGTCCCCACGGTCTGGATCTCTGAAGCATATCTCCACATCTTATTCCTGCTTCTCTTTGTTGTTTCCGTATTTTCCACATCTCGATTTTAACGCTTTATAATTCTTTATCCCTGGGTCCACGATTCTCATTCATGTCAAATGTCATGTACTTTCATCCATCGAATACAGCTTTATTAATATATATTTTTCCAACTGTCTTTTTATCACCTCAGTTTCCTCCGATTCCATTCCAATTCGGGATGTTGTCCAAATCTGTTATCTTTGATGGCGCAGCAAATTTTATTTTAATTGAAGTATTATGATTGGATATATTAATTGGATGTTTTTTATGGGAAAATCAATAAAAATGATTAAAAAATAAATAATCCAAGAAATCAAATCGATTATTCTTTTATTTTACTGGTTTCACAGAGGAGGCAAACTGGATACACCCGTGTCCCTGGCTTCTTCACACCCAGTAAGCAACAGTGAATCTGGGAAATGGCTGCTTATGTGATTATGAAGGAGTTTGATGGTGATCAGGAGGACTAGGCCCAACATACAGATAAACACTCCCAAGAAGTGCGCCATTTTCCTGGGTGTTTGTGAAGAAAAGTCATATGGACTGATTAAAAGTTTGGTAGTGCCTGTGAAATATACTCAGAGTCGCAAAGTGATTTCATGCTTTTTATTCAGCTCATAGTGGTGAGGAGGAATGAATGAAAGTCCCCTCACAGTATCTGCTTTATATACATTATTTACACAATGGGCTGCACATGATTGGCTAATTCTGGAATTCTCCTGTAAGCCAATCAGGTTGTGGATTCACTTATATCTGGAGCATGATTGGGTGGCTCCTGCCAACCAATCATACTGCTGCATTGTTCTAGGACCAATCAGACTGCTGCATTCTGAATCCTATTGTACTAGGACCAATCAGACTGCTGCAATTTGGATCCTATTGTTCTAGGACCAATCAGACTGCTGCAGTTTGGATCCTATTCAACTCAGTACATAACAGCCTGAAAAGCTGAGTGCCAGAGCCTTTGAGGACCTGATTGGTGTGGGTTTTTTTGAAATGGTCACAACCTCTTGCCATCTAAGATTGTGCAGGGATTAAAGTTTAACAGTTTCTCACATTCTCCTAGGGTGCCTGTGGGCGTTTTTGTGCATCACCTGTTAGAGCATTGTGGAACTGGAGATACAAAGTCATGCCGAGGTCTGCAGTATCAATGACAATGGTGCTTCTTGGCAATTTTGCCGGGGACTATCACAGAACATTTGCAGTCATTCTGACCCCAAAACCTTACTCCTGTCAAAACCCCAGTCTTAGAACAATACGTTAAGAAAATCACGACACTTTCATTTGAGTGTTTATGTTATGTACTGAGTTGAATAGGATCCAAAATGCAGGTCCTAGAACAATAGGGTCCAGAATGCAGCAGTCTGATTGGTCCTAGAACAGTGCAGCAGTATGATTGGTCCGCAGGAGCCACCCAATCCAGCTCCAGGTGGAAGTGAATCCGCAACCTGATTGGCCTACAGGAGAACCCCAGAACTAGCCAATCACGTGCAACCCACTGTGCAAATAATGTATATAAAGCAGATATTTGGGGGGAACTTTCATTCCTCACTACTATGAGCCGAATAAAGAGCATGAAATCCACACTCGACTCCGAGTATATTTCAATGGAGGTGGCTGTTATTTTGTCTGCTGGGGGTGGGGTGAATGCATTTGTTTTAAAACTGAGGACTAGACTAATGCCTTCACCCCATTTTGCACACACGGCTTTTATTATCTCTGGAATTGCAAATATGGTTTTTCTTTTTTTAGTGGAGGTGGATATCTCCCTCCCTGAGCCCTGCTGGTAAAGTGAATCATCATAATCCATGGTCTTGTCAGGCAGATTAGTTGCCTGTAGCTTCTTTTCATAGTGGAACAGTTGCTCTGTGTACCTGCTTGGGCTTGTATTTTAGTTTCAGATATTGTGAAATCTCCTTAAATCCTGAGAGGGCCTGATTTAGGCACCCTCCCAAACCAGCACGATAAATAAGTGAGGGGCGAATCCTTTTGCATGACACGCCTCTCTTCTTGCATGCTTTTCCAAACAAGAGGACCCACTCAACCACCCTTCCTCTTTGAAGAACGCCTAATGCCCCAGAAAATACTCTAGTCAAGATGTAAAAGTATTTTTGTATGCTGCAACTGCAGCACGGATTTTAATAGCCCCAAAATGGAAAAACACAAGGATTACCAACAGTAGAAGAATGGCAGATGAAGATAATGGATTTGATGGAGCTGGCTGATCTCACTAGGAGAATCTGTGACCAGAAAGAAGAGGAATATCAAGAAGAGTGGAAGAAATGTAAAGACTATTTGAATAAATATTCTAATATTAAAGATTTGTAATTACTTGAAAGAACCAATTAGGCCTAGGATTACATTAGGATTAAATAAATAAATGAGAAATAGAATGATGAGAAAAGTTAGGAAATTTGATTATAACCTGAATATTGTCTTTTTTAAAGGGAATAATGATATTGGAAACTGCTATATCCAATTACAAGGAAATTCAGATGGAAGAAATTTGAAGAAGTCAAGTAATATGTTTATGAAGTTGGAGTTTAACTGATTAATTAAGTTTTATTGTATTTGTGTATGTGGTGTTATTTTGGGGTAATATATGAGAGGTTTGTAATATGTGATCTCTTTTTCTTTTCTTTTATTATTGTTTTGTTAATTTTTTTGTGTTTGTATGAAATTCAATAAATATTATTTGGGGGGGGGGAGAAAATACTCTAGTCAAGAGCTTCAACAAGAACACTTTCATAGTTCAAGCATCACTCTCAATGACAAATACCGGGGGGGGGGGCAGGAGGTTCGAATCCTGGGTCCTTCCTTTCCCCTTTAAAAAAATTATTTTTTCTTCTGTACAGTGGTGCCCCGCAAGATGAATGCCTCGCAAGACGGAAAACCCGCTAGACGAAAGGGTTTTCCGTTTTGGAGGTGCTTCGCAGGACGAATTTGCTATGGTCTTGCTTCGCAAGACAAAAATGTCTTGCGATTCCTGGGGTTTTTTTCCCACTACCCACCCCCCTTTTCTAAGGCACTAAGCTGCTAATAGCCTTTTAGCAGCTAATCCGCTAATCCCTTAAGCCTTTAATAGCCGCTAATAGCCGCTAAACCGCTAATAGCGCTAATCCGCTAATGGGCTTGCTTCGCAAGACGAAAAACCGCTAGACGAAGAGACTCGCGGAACGGATTCTTTTCGTCTTGCGAGGCACCACTGTATTTGCGGGTCGGCTGGATGCACTGCAAAGTGAGGTTCTGCAGACCCTCTAAGTGTCTTTATTTTCCAGGAACAGGTCCAGATTTACAGAAGCCATCCCAGTTTCTGATTTGATCCTGGAAGGTCCCACTTTCCCTTAAGATGTCCCTATTTTCATTGGAGAAATGTCGGCAGGTATAATAATAATAATAATAATAATAATACATATACCCCACCCTCCCCAGCCAAGACCAGGCTCAGGGCGGCTAACACCAGGTATAAAAACAATTGATTAAAATACAACAACAAGATTAAAATGCAGCCTCATTTCAGTAGAAACTCCAATCAAAAACTTTTGGGGGATGAAAACGTCAAATCTTCACCAAGGCCAACTATCCAGACTGGTCCTATGTGGGCCAGAAAAAAGCCAGGGAAGTCCCCAAATACGAGTTCCATCACAGAAGGAGAAAGGAAAAAGGAAAGAGAAGAAGGGAGGGGATCAAGTTGATTCCAAGCCAAAGGCCAGGTGGAACAACTCTGTCTTACAGGACCTGTAATATAGAGTTATGCATATGTGGTGGACCTGTCCAAAGGTGAAAGACTTCTGGGAAAAGATTTATAATGAATTGAAAAAAAATGTTGAAATACACATTTATAAAGAAACCAGAGGCCTTTCTTCTTGGAATAACAGGTTTGGAATTGCCCAAGAAAGATGTTACATTATTTTTGTATGCCACAACTGCTGCTCGTATTTTGTTAGCTAAAAAGTGGAAAACCCAAGAATTACCAACGATAGAAGAATGGCAGATGAAGGTGATGGATTTTTCGGAGCTAGCCGACCTAACCGGAAGAGTCCGCGACCAGAAGGAGGAGGAGTATCAGGAGAGTGGAACAAATGTAATGATTATCTAGTTAAATTTGTTAAGTTAAATTAACTGAAAACAGCTTGCAGATACTTAATTGGCTTGGGATTTTATTTATGTTAAGTGATGAATTAATATTTCATTTCACATTTCATAATGTGAAGATTTAAGCATGTTAATGTTTAAGTTAAATTTTATAAGAACTGTGATTTGGAAAACCGTTAAAAGGATATGCAATGAAATTCAACCAAGGGGAAGCGAGGAAGTCACTTAAGAAAGTTAATAAGTGTACCGTATTTTTCGCTGTATAAGACGCACCAGACCACAAGACGCACCTAGTTTTTGGAGGAGGAAAACAAGAAAAAAAATATTCTGAATCTCAGAAGCCAGAACAGCAAGAGGGATCGCTGCGCAGTGAAAGCAGGAATCCCTCTTGCTGTTCTGGCTTCTGGGATAGCTGCGCATCCTGCATTCGCTCCATAAGACGCACAGACATTTCCCCTCCCTTTTTCGGAGGGAAAAAGTGAGTCTTATAGAGCAAAAAAATACGGTAATTTTCAATAAGGCTATGATTTATGTTTGTTTGTCTTATATGTTTGTTTGTTTATAATGTTGTGAAAACCAATAACAAATGTTTTTTTTGGGGAAAAAGGAATATAGAGTTATGCAACCCCTGAGTCAAGGAGAAGGCAGCCCTGTGTAGGGAAGGCTTTTTTATGCTTCATATTTTATCATGGTTTTGTATATGTTGGAAGCCACCCAGAGTGTCTGGGGGCATCCCAGTCAGATGGGCAGGGTGCAAATAATGAAATTATTGTTATTCTTACTACTACTACTATTAATATTACGGAACAAAACGTCCCAATTTTCATTAGAGAAATGTTGGAGGCTATGGGTTCTGGTGAAACTCCAACCACCCACCATCTTAATTTGCCATATAAATTAGTATGTGCAAATTTGTGTCATGAGCCTATACCCTGAATCTGCAGCATTGATGCAACCAATTGTATTTTTAAATATACAGTATTACTGCCTCTCCTGGTATGCCCCGCAGAGGACCTTAAGGTCCATGAATAATCATAGTTTAGAGGTCCCGGGCCCTAAGGAAGTCAGATTATCCTTCACCAGGGCCAGGGCCTTCTCAGTGGTGGCTCCAACCTGGTGGAATGCTCTGTCCCATGAGACCAGGGCCCTGCAGGATTTAACTTCCTTCCGCAGGGCCTGTAAGACAGAGCTATTCTGCCTGGCTTTCAATTTGAACTTAGCCTGATCTTTTATTCCACTTCCTTCCCTCCCGCTCCCCTTTTTATGAAGATTACCCGCTCTGGGATCCCACAGCTAATTCTCCTCGCTGGCCCAATTTAGCCAGCTAGCCCTGGTGATCATCTAATTTTTATTGGATGGATTCCCCCCCCCCCCCCCAGATTGATTTTTGATTTTTCAATTTATTTTTATTCACATTTTATACTGCATTTTATGCTGTTTTTGTTGCATCAATTAAGTGTTTTAAATTTAAAATTTAAAAACCGCCCTGAGCCCGGTTTTCTGAACCTGGAAGGGTGGGGTATAAATTATTATATTATATTATATTATATTATATTATATTATATTATATTATATTATAATATTTATTATTATTATTATTATTATTATTATTATTATTTCAGCATCTGGATTACCCTGTTAGAGATGTTACCACACAAAAAATGTGTTAGTTCTTAAGGTGCCACAAAACTCTTTGGGGGTTTTTTGAGGTGAGGTGGGGGGATAGCTACTCCTCTGAAGCTTGTTAAAACAGTTTTTGTAACTCTAGGGAAGGCGACAATGGTCAGTTGGAATTTCCTTGGGGCTTCTCTTCTCTGCCTGCAATTTTTAATGTCCCCCCCCATTTCTTTTCCTTTTTCATTGGCTAATTTTGAGCTTCATATGATCACTGCAGATGGTGACAGCAGCCCCGAAATTAAAAGACGCCTGCTTCTTGGGAGGAAAGCAATGACAAACCTAGACAGCATCTTAAAAAGCAGAGACATCACCTTGCCAACAAACGTCTGTATAGTTAAAGCTATGGTTTTCCCAGTAGTGATGTATGGAAGTGAGAGCTGGACCATAAAGAAGGCTGATCGCCAAAGAATTGATGCTTTTGAATTATGGTGCTGGAGGAGACTCTTGAGAGTCCCATGGACTGCAAGAAGATCAAACCTCTCCATTCTGAAGGAAATCAGCCCTGAGTTCTCACTGGAAGGACAGATCGTGAAGCTGAGGCTCCAATACTTTGGCCACCTCATGAGAAGAGAAGACTCCCTGGAAAAGACCCTGATGTTGGGAAAGATGGAGGGCACGAGGAGAAGGGGACAACAGAGGATGAGATGGTTGGACAGTGTTCTCGAAGCTACTAACATGAGTCTGACCAAACTGCGGGAGGCAGTGGAAGACAGGAGTGCCTGGCGTGCTCTGGGCCATGGGGTCACAAAGAGTCAGACGCGACTAAACGACTAAACAACATGTTGGGACAAACTCAAGAAGGCTTACTTTCCCCATTCAGTTCTCCGGATTGAACTGGCCTGAAAGCATTGATGAACAACTTGGACTCCCCCTGTTGTCGCCATCGCGCCCCCCTTGGCACTCCATGCCGCAAACAGTTGAATGTTCATTTACAGTAGATGCTCTGTCTTAGTCTTAATTTGCTTTTAAGCAGCTTCTTCAAATAGCACGGTCATTATTCTCTTAGGTGCTTTACAAAAACGATCAATTAGCTGGGCTCCCCTGTGGATTTTCTCAGGGTTTTTTTTAAATTTAAAACAAACTGAAAAACACTCAGCCTTTTAGGGAGGCTTTGACATCTGCAAGAGCTGGATGCTTCGGAGAGAGGAAAAAACAAAATATGGAACACTGGAAATCAAATCATTTTCTTGTTAGGACAGCCAGGTCCATTGTCGGCATGGGTGGGCTCTTAGCACCTGCAGGCGAAACTGGCAGCCCAGCCCAGATGAAGGACCATTCAGAAGACTGACGTTATGTTCCTCTTGGACAAAACTAGGTTTGTTTCAAAACCTGCCCTCAGATGCAGAGTTTGTCTCTTTGCTTATACTTTTCAAACGGGATGCAGTCATTGGTTCATTGTTTCCACCAAATTTGCTTGCCGCTCCATAAAGAAGCCACAGATTTGCCAGGCTGCTCTTTTCTTCCCGCATGGCCCATGGCCAGTACAGTGGTACCTCGGGTTACATACGCTTCAGGTTACATATGCTTCAGGTTACAGACTCCGCTAACCCAGAAATAGTACCTCGGGTTAAGAACTTTGCTTCAGGATGAGAACAGAAACCGCGCTCCAGTGGCGCGGCGGCAGCGGAAGGCCCCATTAGCTAAAGTGGTGCTTCAGGTTAAGAACAGTTTCAGGTTAAGAACAGACCTCCAGAACGAATTAAGTACTTAACCCAAGGTACCACTGTATTACTCTCGAGGTTTCATAAACAGAAGAGGGAAAGGCAGGCACAGATCCTCACACGTGTGTTTCAGGGGTTGAGAAAAGCCACAATAGTCGTCAATGTTCAACAGGAGCTAAGGAGCGATGGTTTTAACGGTTTGGAAAAAGTAGGGAACTCTCGTCTCTACAATCTGCCCAGCACCGCAAAGCAAGAGGTCTCCCAGACTCTAAAATGGGTCAGCAAACCTTTTCAGAAGGGGGCCTGTCCACTGTCCTTCAGACCTTGTGGGGGGGCCGACTATATTTTGGAAAAAAAGAAAAGAACGAATTCTTATGCCCCACAAATAACCCAGAGATGCATTTTAAATAAAAGGACACATAAGGTAAAGGTAAAGGGATCCCTGACCATTAGGTCCAATTGTGACCAACTATGGTGTTGCGGCGCTCATCTTGCTTTATTGGCCGAGGGAGCCGGCGTACAGCTTCTGGGTCATGTGGCCAGCATGACTAAGCCACTTCTGGTGAACCAGAGCAGTGCACAGAAACGCTGTTTACCTTCCCGCCGGAGTGGTACCTATTTATCTACTTGCACTTTGACGTGCTTTCGAACTGCTAGGTTGGCAGGAGCAGGGACCAAGCAACGGGAGCTCACCCCGTCGCGGGGATTTGAACTGCCGGCCTTCTGCTCGGCAAGTCCTAGGCTCTGTGGTTTAACCCACAGCGCCACCCGCGTCCCGCAACAGAAAGGGGGGATACCATAAAAGGGCACAAAATTTACCCAGTACTTTAAAGTTAAAAAGAATTCAGTAGCTTTCCATAGAATCATAGAATTGTAGAGTTGGAAGGATCATCTGTCCCAACCTCTTTATGTCCGATGTCCGATGTAGGACTCAAACCCACCACCCTGAAATTAAGAGTCTCATGCTCCAGCTCTGGATGCTCATGTTTTTAAAACACATTATTTCCTAAGCATTATCTTTCAAATACAAATGTGGGCAACCTTGCCTAACCCTCTCACTATTATATATATATATATATTAATTGTGTGTGTTTAATGTTTTGATTTGTTTTTTCTGGCAAAAGCTTCTTTTGCACGAACGATCAGCTTGTATTTTGAAGCTCCCTCGTCTGTTCGCCACCGTCTCCTTTGCATCAAAGCCAACGCAAATAAAAGACAAATGGTTCAGGGAACAAAACGGTTAGCTAGAATATTCCGTTTCCACTCCTGGAGATTTTTCAGTCCCACGGCAGAATCGCTGCACCTCGACAGGAGCTAAACAGAATGAAGCAATGTCAAAAGGGAGACGGCTGTTTGATAAACCAGTTTGGCTGCGCCTCTCCGGTCAATGTCTCCACCTTGCCTGCCTGCTCATGTTTTGTTGAGATTAGAAGAGGTGAGTTTGTGGGGAGTAACCAGAAAACGAAGCTCTGCTGTTGACTTCTCCCCGCCCAGGACTCCTGTTACTGGCTGCAAAGAGGGAGTATTCCAGAGCTGCATTTCATAGCTGTGAGGTCAGTCGGTTTTCTTGGTAGAGCAAAGACTGAACCTTGAAACAAAAACAGAAGCCGCGAAACTGCTACATAAGCAAACAGTGAGGAATGAGCGAGTCAGCATTCCATCGCAGGGGGATAACCTGAAGCCATTAAGCAAACAAATAAAACAACAGAGAGAAGAAAAGCAGCGTGCTGACCTTGGTTTATATCTTTGCAGTCACTCTCTCTGTTTGTTGAACCGCCGATGGAATTGGAGATACCTATCATAACTCCAATTTTGTATTGCCAACAAAGGTCCATATAGTAAAAGCTATGGTTTTCCCAGTAGTGATGTATGGAAGTGAGAGCTGGACCATATAGAAGGCCGATCGCCAAAGAATTGATGCTTTTGAATTATGGTGCTGGAGGAGACTCTTGAGAGTCCCGTGGACTGCAAGAAGATCAAACCTGTCCATTCTGAAGGAAATCAGCCCTGAGTGCTCGCTGGAAGGACAGATCCTGAAGCTGAGGCTCCAATACTTTGGCCACCTCATGAGAAGAGAAGACTCCCTGGAAAAGACCCTGATGTTGGGAAAGATGGAGGGCACAAGGAGAAGGGGACGACAGAGCACGAGATGGTTGGACAGTGTTCTCGAAGCTACAAACTTGAGTCTGACCAAACTGAGGGAGGCAGTGGAAGACAGGAGTGCCTGGCGTGCTCTGGTCCATGGGGTCACAAAGAGTTGGACACAACTAAACGACTAAACAACAACAACAACAACAACAACAACAACAACATATCTCCTCTTTTCCAGGCTAAACATATCCAGCTCCTTCAAACATACCTCATACGGATTGCTTTCCAGACCCTTGATCATCTTGGCTGCTCTCCTCTGCAAGAGACTGGTGTCATTGGGATAGGGATGTTTGGATACAATGGCTTTTCGGGATTGTTGACTGAAATCTGTTGGGGTGCCCAGAATGGAACACAGTATTCCAGGCATGGTCAGACCAAGGCAGAATAGAGCAGTGCTATGACTTCCCTTAAGGGACACTGGTGGCGCTGTGGGTTAAAACACAGAGCCTAGGGCTTGCTGATCGGAAGGTTGGCGGTTCGAATCCCCGCGACGGGGTGAGCTCCCGTTGCTCGGTCCCTGCTCCTGCGAATCTAGCAGTTGGAAAGCACGTCAAAATGCAAGTAGATAAATAGGTACCACTCTGGCAGGAAGGTAAACAGTGTTTCTGTGCGCTGCTCTGGTTTGCCAGAAGCGGCTTAGTCATGCTGGCCACATGACCCGGAAGCTGTACGCCGGCTCCCTCGGCCAATAAAGCGAGATGAGCGCCACAACCCCAGAGTCGGCCACGACTGGACCTAATGGTCAGGGGTCCCTTTACCTTTATGACTTCTCTTGATCAGGACACTAGACTTCTGTTGATGCAGCCTAGAATAGCTTGTGGTCTCCTAAGACCCCTAGGTCTTTTTCACATGTAAGCTAGGTGTCCCCCCATCTGATATTTCTGCCGCTGGTACTTCCTGCCTAAGTGCAGAATCTTACATTTGTCCCTATTGAATTTTTGCTCGTTTGGGCCCAGTTCTCCAATTTGCTAAGATCATCTTGAATCCTGATTCTGTCTTCTGCGGCATTTGCTACCATTCCCAGTTTGGTGTCACCTGGCAATTGGATCCCCTCAATTCCTTCATCCATATCATTTATAAAGACGTTGAACAACAAAGTGTGTTCTCCTTCATGGAGAGGACGTATTGTGGTGGAGGCTAGCAAGACACTCACTGTTGCTGGGCGGGGAAAGAATTGGCCACCATTTCATTGAATTTGCTGTTGCTGGGGAGAGTTAAATGTTGCCATTTCGTGATTGACAGCCATAGCCTTTAAATACCCTGCGTGCAGCGTTGAGCTTCCTCTTTCGCTGCGTGCTTCGGATCACCCGCCCTCCCTTCCCTAATTTTAGGCTGTTTGCTTGACCTTGCTATGCCTGTCATGGGGTCGTCTGCTTTGGGGCAGGGGCCCGGTAGGAATTTTGTCCATCTGGCTGATTGGCTGGTGCCATTTGGTTTTTGCCTACTGTGTAGCAAATCGTCACAACTTGTAAGGTTGCGGTTAGGCATTGGTTTAGGAGTTGGTTGGTGGAGGGGTATGGATTGGCTGTGCCTGCCCCTCCAAACTGCTGCTGCTGCAAGGGTTTTCCTTTAAAGGAACCTAAGGGCTCGCCATGCTTTTGTCCGAACCCCTGTCAAGGGGCTAGGGCCACGCAAGAGCCCCTGGGAGCATTCCGGGGAGAGGTGAGGCATGGTTCCCAGTCCCGTCTCTCTCTCCAGATATTTCCCTTTACTGACTTCACAAGCGGGTGAATGTCAGTCTGTCCCCGTGCGGGGTCAGATAGTCGCAACCAATGCCTAAACAACCACTCACATCGCTTGTAATTTCAATAAAGTTGTGGCCAAAATTATGCCAAAAACCTTAAAACTAAAATCTTGTGTCAACTGTGTTTTATTGGGGGTGTCTTGGGGACCTCGACATGCAACAGGTCTAGGACAGAACCCCAGAGAACCCCACTTGTCACTTTTTTCCAGGATGACAGGGAACCATTAGGAATGGGAGTCATACATGGCCTAGAGGAATGACCGCAGAAAATGGCGAATAGTTAAGAAACATAATCTTAGGTTTATTATGATTAATGAATTATTGATGGACTCTGTAAATCCCCACCCCCCGAAAGCAAACGAATGCAGCATAGAATAGGTAGCAGAATAGCACTGTTAAATTAAGGAGGAACAGAGGGGGAGGTGAGGGTTTGAGGAACTTTCCAGTGTGTATTCAAATCCTGCCAGTACAAAGAAAGATCTGTGATTCTAGTTCAGCTAAGGAGACTGAAACACATTATGTCCCTACACAAATTACAGCATTTTAGCTGTGGTTGGTAAGATTTGACTTCAGATTCTGTACAAAAGCCATGACCTAAAACCCACCCCGTAAACACAGTGGTCAGCAGAAGACTGTGTCAAGCTTTGCTTGCGTGACCACAGATGCAATTTATGGAAACCCTATGGAAGGAGCTATATTTAGTGTTTTGAAGGCGGCTCAGTCTTTCGCAGTCTACCCAACACACAGCCTTCTTGATGACTGTATTGGTGCTCCCCTGGCTAAATTATTAGAGGTGATTCACCGCAGCCCAAAGCAGGTCCACATGATTCATCCCACCTGTCCCCAGGGATAATTCACACTCGCCTTTTGCCTCACTTTTTCTTTCTTCTTTTTAATAAATTGTATTAAGAAAAATGGACGCGGGTGGCGCTGTGGGTTAAACCACAGAGCCTAGGACTTGCCAGTCAGAAGGTTGGCGGTTCGAATCCCCGCAACGGGGTGAGCTCCCGTTGCTCGGTCCCTGCTCCTGCCAACCTAGCAGTTCGAAAGCACGTCAAAGTGCAAGTAGATAAATAGGTACCACTCCGGCGGGAAGGTAAACGGCATTTCCGTGTGCTGCTCTGGTTCGCAGAAGCGGCTTAGTCATGCTGGCCACACGACCCGGAATCTGTACGCCGGCTCCCTCAGCCAGTAAAGAGAGATGAGCGCCGCAACCCCAGAGTCGGCCACGACCGGACCTAATGGTCAGGGGTCCCTTTACCTTTACCTTTATATCTATACCTATTAAGAAAAATACAAAAGTTATGGAAAACACAAGAACTACCAACGGTAGAAGAATGGCAAATGAAGATGGTGGAGTTTTATGGAGCTGGCTGATCTCACCGGGAGAATCCGCGACCAGAAAGAAGAGGAACACCAAGAAGACTGGAAGAAATTGAAAGACTATTTGAATAAATATTGTAATATTAAAGATATGTAATCACTTGAAAGAATCAATTAGGCCTAGGATTAAATTGGGATTAAAAAAATAAATAAGAAAATGCACGATAAGAAAAGTTAGGAAATATGATTATGACTGTGATATGGTTTTATGAAATAATGATATTGGAAACTGCTATACATAATTACTAAGAAATTCAGATGGAAGAGACTAGAGGAAGTCAAGTAATATGTTTATGAAGATGGATTTTAATTAATTAATTAAGTTTTAATTTATGTGGTGATTTGATATATTTTATGTTTTATACTCTTTTTTCTTTTTCTTTTTTTCTTTTCTTTTTATTCTTTTTCTTTCACTGTTGTGAATTCTTTTTTTTGTTATGTTTATGTATGAAAAAATAATAAATATTATTTGGGGGGGGGGAAGAAAAATACAAAAGTTGTTCAATAATTTTGCAAGATCATCTGTCTCCTTGGTGGCGATACTAGAAAGCACGAGTTGGATCTTAAAGGACATTTCTGCAAAATTCAGGCAAGCACAAATGTTTTCAAAAGTAAGGCTTGCCATCGTCAAACGTTTTGAGGTGCCTTTCTGTTTGAACTTTCTTGCTTGCTTCAGAGAACACTCCTGCCAGCTCTATAAAGTCCATCATCTTCATCTACCATTCTTCTACCGTTGGTAGTTCTTGTGTTTTCCATAACTTTTGTATTTTTCTTAATACAATTTATTAAAAAGAAGAAAGAAAAAGTGAGGCAAAAGGCGAGTGTGAATTATCCCTGGGGACAGGTGGGATGAATCATGTGGACCTGCTTTGGGCTGCGGTGAGAGCCAGAGTGGTGTAGTGGTTAAGAGCGGTAGTCACGTAATCTGGTGAACCGGGTTCGCGTCTCCGCTCCTCCACATGCAGCTGCTGGGTGACCTTGGGCCAGTCACACTTCTCTGAAGTCTCTCAGCCCCACTCACCTCACAGAGTGTTTGTTGTGGGGGAGGAAGGGAAAGGAGAATGCTAGCCGCTTTGAGACTCCTTAAAGGGAGTGAAAGGCAGGATATCAAATCCAAACTCTTCTTCTTCTTCCTGCCAGCATCCCTCCTCCTCTTCCTCCTCCTCCTCTGCAGAGAGTACATATATCTGGGTCTTTAACCTCCTTGTCATCAGCCAAACTAAGATCAACAGAAGTGTAAGACTCTGATGAGACTATTTGCTCATGCAGTTCAAACAAACAGGAATGATGTAAAAGCAAGAGAAAACCAGGCACCCCGCAGATCTTTTTCTGGAAATTGAAAACAAACTACCAGACACATGATGCAGCCAAGAGAGGGTGAAGCTTTAGTACTACCAAAAAGAAAACGGAGAAAAACACCAGCAGAGACCAAGCAATTTGCATTGCTGAATGTGAAAATGTTGCAGTTGGCGGATCACCTATGTCATTTTCTTTCTTTACACTTCTACACCACTTAAAATAGAAAAGCATTTCCAAGCAGCGTACAGAAAACTAAAGCAACTGCGGGCAACTCAAACAACAAGTATTACAAAAATACAGACAAAATTGTCACATGAGTACAACATTAACTAATAAAGGTAAAGGTAAAGGGACCCCTGACCATTAGGTCCAGTCGTGGCCGACTCTGGGGTTGCGGCGCTCATCTTGCTTTACTTGCTGAGGGAGCCGGTGTACAGCTTCTGGGTCATGTGGCCAGCAGGACTACGCCGCTTCTGGCGAACCAGAGCAGTGCACAGAAACACCGTTTACCTTCCCGCTGGAGTGGTACCTATTTATCTACTTGCACTTTGACGTGCTTTCGAACTGCTAGGTGGGCAGGAGCAGGGACTGAGCAACAGGACCTCACCCTGTCACGGGGATTCGAACCGCCGGCCTTCTGATCGGCAAGTCCTTGGCTCTGTGGTTTATCCCACAGCGCCACTCTCGTCCCAATAAATAAATATAAACCAGTATCAATTCATTTTCCTTCTGACACAGGTTGTGCCTTATCCCTTATATTTCCAGTAAATCACTGCGGTATGTGGGAGAGCTTCTCCTGCAAACTGCAAAGATCGCAGAAGCCCTCTCTGTAGAAACTTGGAGCAAAGGTTTCAGTGTGGCTCCCCCAGTTTGGCAGAATAGCATTCCAGTTGAGATGCAACAGTTGAGATGCCCACTAGCTGCCAGATTAATCCTGCCCGTTACATGTCAGCTCAAGAAATGTTTTACAGTGACCTAAATACTATTTGGAAGTAGACACTGACAAATCTCATGTCTACTGCTCAAGGAAATCTATCTCAAATAAGAGTTGCTTTCAGCCAACTTTTACGCAGCGTACACCCACTGAAATTAATTATGACGTCTAAGTTGGCAGGGGATATTAAAACAACATTTCAAGATGTTCAACAACAAAAACAGAACAATAATAAATTCATTACGAAAGCAGCAAGAGTAGACAAGTGGAAAGCCCTTGTAAATAAGAAGTCATAATTCTCTGGTGGGAAGTTTTCGTGACTAATGGGTTTCCCAAGCAGACCATTCCATTGCAGAAAGCCACAAGACAAAAGCCCCTTCAGCTGACTGCCTTTAATTCAAAGAAAGGACACAGAGGTGTCCTAACATCTACCTGTAAACAATATAATTTCAGTGTTGGTGGGGGAATGCGGGCGAGGCCAATTACAGCAGTGAAACTCAGTTCTTTTTGCATAAACCCACCTCTTATGCTCAAACTAACCCTTGTCTGAGAAGGGTGGGTCTGTAACTTTTGAGGCCTTTCTCTCACGGTCTCCCTTCTTTTTCAATAAAGATCTGGAAAACCATTCCGTTTTATATATAAGCAGTCAGCCTCTGAAAAAAAGACAAATCAGCCCCGTCCGTGTGAATTCCAATAGCTTTCTGATGGTTCAAATCCAAATTTCACAGCTATTCAAGAGTTCTTTTGTGTAGCCAGTCCTTGTCTCGGTGTTTAGCACAACTCAATCCATTTTCCCTGGCTCCCTCCCTCCCTCCATCGTCTTCATTTACATTTCTAGGGAGATGAGAAAGAGGGGAAAAAAGCTTGCTGCTTCTCTTCCTGGGGGGGCCTTGAACTGGTGTGCTCTAGCCAAGGCTCCCATTGTCCCTGTTGCTCTAACTGCAGGCTCCCTCTACTATAGGACTACTCAATTGGAATTTAAATACTCCAGGACTGTTGTCTCAGAGAATACAGAAGCTCTGCATTAAAGAGTAAATTACAGCAGAGAAGTAACCGGCTTACACAAAACGGACAGGCAGGCAGACAAGCACATTATAAGATTTCCAAAGATTCTTCCAGGTTTGGAATGATACCACAACAAAAAATAACCCTGACTACATTGATTCTGTTCAGCACCCACAGTTTTGATCTAATAAAGAACAGAAAAAGTACCATGTTTTTTGCTCTATAAGACTCACTTTTCCCCTCCTAAAAAGTAAGGGGAAATGTGTGTGCGTCTTATGGAGCGAATGCATGCTGCGCAGCTATCCCAGAAGCCAGAACAGCAAGAGGGATTGCTGCTTTCGCTGCGCTGCGATCCCTCTTGCTGTTCTGGCTTCTGAGACTCAGAATATATTTTTTCTTGTTTTCCTCCTCCAAAAACTAGGTGCGTCTTGTGGTCTGGTGCATCTTACAGAGCGAAAAATACGGTAACTTGTTGGGAGAAGAAGGTCAAACAAGAGAGAACAGTTTGTGATATCGATTTCTTTTTGTGTAGCATCCCTGCAGCTAACAAAACAAAGTTGTCGCAAGTTCTTCAGAATGTCCCTTTGATAGTATCTCCTTCTACCGATATTTCCCAATAATGTGCTCTTTTTGAGACTGAAGCAACAGTGCGTACATGTGGTTTCTGATCTGCATTTGTGGGAGCAGCCTTATTTAAAATGGAGCCCGACAACGCCTTGCAGGCCTGGGTGAATACAAGGCTCTTAAAAATCAGTCCTTACTTTGAATTCCATTACTTGGCCTAGCTTGTCTCACAACCTTTTATAACATGCATTGAAAGTAGCTTATTGTCGAGAAAGAAAAGAGCTTCGCTCTTCAGAAACTGCCCTCAGAAACTGACACACAGTCAATTCCTGGAAGGGAAATTTTTCAAATACATTTAAAAACAGTCAAGCAAATTCAGGCTATATTTCTGCCTCTTTATAAGAACAAAATGTGCCAGTTTTGATTTCCTCCAGCTCAGTTTGCCCACAGTGAAGAAGAATGGCTCCAGCACTGGCACCACACGCTATTATTCAGAATCTTGTGGAATGGAGGGCTTACTTCCCAAGTCCCGCTGCCTTGATTTCATTAACACACAAGTATCTCTACCATGAAAATTATTCTTCATTATTAGAAGAAATAAATAATTGCACTCATTAGGTTTTATTCCTGCTGGAAAATGCAGATAACCTGTGGGCATCCCAGACAGATTTGTTTTGGCTTGTATTTTTTATGTCTTGTTTTCCACAAAACAAGGCTTGTGTATTCTGAATACTGCAAGCCTCAACAGTACCTTGTGGTGGTGTTCTACATACCTCTTCCAAAAACAGTCGTTTGCTTCACTTGCCATTATTTAGGGACTGGATTTTTTAATAAAAATACTGTACTCTTAAATATATTTAGAAGCTGTAATGGTTCTAGGGATTGCTTGTGCGTAAGTTGCCTTTACTCCTGGCTAGGTTGCCTGATTGAACCCTTTCTGTCAGGACAGCCTCAAGTTCCGTGGCTGCCTCAGTCGCTGGCAGAATCCGTCAGTGGGCGTTTCTTAAACCGCTTCCAACATAAAAGCTGTTTGACTCCCAGTCTCCTCCCCCGTTGCCTGCGCGAAAGCTTTCTGCGCAAGGTGGGTGTGGGCAAAGGAGCACTTGTGCCCTCTCCGCTGGTCTCCTGCGAAGAGTCCTGGAGCCACCTCTCTGCTTCCTCTATCTCCTCCCCTTCTCCACTGGTGTTACGCTGATTACCTTCCCCAGCGGATGGGCTATCCCTCCTCCTACTGGGACCCTCTCCTCCATCGTCTGGGAGCCTCCTCTCCGCCTCCCGCTCCGATGGCAGTTCCCTGACAGAAGGCAAAGGCTGCCACTCAAGCCATTTGCCCTACTCACGGTGCGCAGTCTCCTGGCCCCAAGAACATTGGCAGCTGAAATCTTCATATATATATATATATAGATAGATAGATAGATATAGATATAGATATAGATATATATAGATATATATAGATATATATAGATATACAGATAGATAGATTTTAACATATAAATTATAAAATGTACCACAAAACTTATCACTCATACAATCTTTTTAGACTTCCATCAGCACCTCTGATGATCCACTGTTTTAACCACTTCTTATGCATTTCTTAACGTTGTATTGCCTTTAAATCTTTTAACAAATCATCCTTCCCCTTATCCATTTTTGCAATAATTCCAATAATACTCCTCACAAAACTTCTTCACAAATACTTTTCAAATAGTCCATAAATTTACTCCAGTCTTCCGTGAATTTCTGGTCCCGCCGGTTCCGAATCCCTCCTGTTAGTTTATCTAGTTCTGCATAGTCCATTAACTTCATCTTCCATTCTTCAATCATCGGTAATTCTTCTTGCTTCCATTTTTGGGCCAATAATATTCTTGCTGCTGTTGCTGCATATAAAAAGAGCTTACATTCTTTTCTATTTATATCACTCCCAACAATGCCCAGTAAAAATGCTTCTGAAATCTTCTCTTGGGGGGGGGGTGACACTGGCCTTTGGCCTTCAGATTTGGTGGACAGCAGGAGTCTTATCAATGCATCAGAATCAAAACAGCAGCTGCCGTGCATCGCCTCTCTGCCACAGTGCACATTCTGTTCGTTTTCTGCAACCCCAGTGGGAAGAGAATCTTAGACAGTAGGAAAACTAAGGGCCAAAATAGACATGATGGCAGCAGGTACATCACAGCGAAAGAGGAGAGTGCGGGTGTCAGATCTTAGTAGTAAGAGGCGGGCAAGGAGCACTCCCAATACCGTATTTTTTGCTCTATAAGACTCACTTTTCCCCTCCTAAAAAGTAAGGGGAAATGTGTGTACGTCTTATGGAGCGAATGCAGGCTGCGCAGCTATCCCAGAAGCCAGAACAGCAAGAGGGATTGCTGCTTTCACTGTGCAGAGATCCCTCTTACTGTTCTGGCTTCTGAGATTCAGAATTTCTTTTTTCTTGTTTTCCTCCTCCAAAAACTAGGTGCGTCTTGTGGTCTGGTGCGTCTTATAGAGTGAAAAATACGGTACTTACTGGCGGAGGAAGTGGGGGGCGGGGAGAGCGCACCGCCCCTGGGACCACAATCCTGGTGGGGAGGCATCACGGCTGCCCCCCCTGCGCTGGGCACCCCACCCCACAGGTGGCGCACCACGCCCCCGGCACGCACACCAGCCACGCCACGCCTACTCTTACTACTACTGCTACTAATTAATTGATTGATTAATTAATTAAACCCTGCCCATCTGGCTGGGTTTCCCTTGCCACTCTCGGCGGCTCCCAACAGAATATTAAAAACACGATAAAATATCAAACATTAGAAAATTCCCTAGACAGGGCTGCCTTCAGATGTCTTCTAAAAGTCAGATAGTTGTTTATTTCCTTGACATCTGGTGGGAGGGCGTTCCACAGGGCGGGCGCCACCACCGAGAAGTCCCTCTGCCTGGTTCCCTGTAACTTGGCTACTGGCAGTGAGGGAACAGCCAGAAGGCCCTCAGACCTGAACGATGGGGGTGGAGATGCTCTTTCAGGTATACTGGGCTGAGGCCGTTTAGGGCTTCAAAGGTCCTAAACACACACACACACACACACAAAGACAGAAGTCTTCAAATGATTGTTTTGACCCTTCACCACCTTTTCTGCTTGTCTTCTTATAATTTTCAGACTTGCAGACGTTCATGGAGAAATCTAGAAGAATGTGATCCATTCCCTAAACTTACGTCAGGACAGACAAAGAGCTTGGGAGTGATTAGAGAAAGCATGTTCTTAGCTCATTCTCTGCCACTTACTTAGAGAGAAGTATTGATTATCAAGATGATTTTTCTTTTCTTGCTAGAATGCCAAAGTCTATTTTCCTAGAGCAAAAGCATTATTAACCACAAAAAGAATTTTGTGTTGCATAATGAGCACAGGGAAGCAATTTTACCTAAGATAATGAACACCTGAGATAAGGAAGCAATTCTCTGACAGGTGGCAGTTGACATAAGTCTATATTTCAGTCAACTTTATGTTAGGCTTTAGATGTGCTTGGAATTTAAATGTAATGTTTTGGTAAACATTTCATAGAAACATAGAATTGTAGAGCTGGAAGCAGTGCTAAATATCTAGAAAAAGAAGTGTCGGAACTCACAATGAACGTCTCCCTTGTTCTCTTGTAATGGCAATGGTGCCCAGCTGAGAGGGGCCAGAACTGACTTCTAGCAAGTTCCAGCTGAAAAAAGGCCTTTTTGGAAGGTGCCCCTGAGGGCATCTGGTCCAACCATCTGTGATGCAGGAATCTCAACAACCAATTTATGCCACCTCCACAGGCACATACCTCCACATGTGGTGGGAGTGCCCCAAAATCCAACTATTCTGGACAACAGCCATACGAGAAATATGTAAAATAACTAAGCAAGTATTAGACACCACCCCAGAATTGGCCCTACTAAACATCTTCCAAGACAACAATGCCCATTTACACCACAAAGAACTCATAACCCACCTACTTTCAGCAGCCAGAAACACCATAACAAGACACTGGAGAGACGTGTCAGGAGTAAGCATGGACCAATGGTACCAAATAGTATGGGAAACAGCCCTACTAGAAAAATTAACCAATAAACTGAAACTGACACGGGGACAAACAGAAGAAGACGCCCTTTATCACATACACAGCCCAACAAGACAATGACAATAACCCACCAACAGCATACAAATCAATATGGCTAACCTGATCCAAAACACCCACTCACCCCACTCACACACGAAAACAAAGATCACCACAGCCAATCACAAACAAACAACCACACCCTAGGCCAACCCCAACCTCTCTCACCACCAAAGGAACACAAGTGAACAGCACAAGCAACGCTGACACCAAACCCTACCTACATTAAGCAAAATAGAAACATCACCGCCCGACCCCACCCCCACCCATCTTCCCTCCCTCCACCCCTTCTCTTTTTTTCTCCCCCTAATATCTCAACAAATGAAACGGATTTGTAAAAACGTTACACGGAAAAAATACGAGAGACATTACGCTTACTTCTGTAAAACAAGAAAATCTTTAATAAAAATTAAAAAAACAACAACAACCAATTTATGCCTTTGTAGCAACATTCTCCCTGATTCAGCAAGGGAGGTTTGCATGTAGAAACTGCTTCCATAAACAGATTATTTATTTGGACCAGAAGCCCCACATGTAGTTCAGATCTGATGGTCAGGCCATTCATGGAGGTACACACTGCTCCCCAAGCAAGCAGGGGGCAATGGACTCTCAGCTTTTATTTTAAAAAGGCGGGTCAACTGGACATTTATGAAGAAAGTTAGAAAACAAAATGTGTAGGCAGTGTGTTTTAGGGCAGAAGCGAGAAGCTGCTATTCCTAAGGATACTTAATCACTTAATCAGAGCCTTCTTTATGGTCTGATCGCCGAAGAAGTGATGCTTTTGAATTCTGGTGCTGGAGAAGACTCTTGAGAGTCCCATGGACTGCAAGAAGATCAAACATGTCCATTCTGAAGGAAATCAGCCCTGAGTGCTCACTGGAAAGACAGATCCTGAAGCTGAGACTCCAATACTTTGGCCACCTCAGGAGAAGAGAAGACTCCTGGGAAAAGACCCTGATGTTGGGAAAGATGGTGGGCACAAGGAGAAGGGGACGACAGAGGACGGTTGGACAGTGTTCTCGAAGCTACCAGCATGAGTTTGACCAAACTGTGGGAGGCAGTGGAAGACAGAAGTGCCTGGCGTGCTCTGGTCCAGGGGGTCACGAAGAGTCGGACACGACTAAACGACTAAACGACAACAAAGCAATCAGAGAAAGGAATGCTGATCACCCCCACCTAGAACTCAGGAGTGGCAGCAGGAAAAAACAAGCAGGAGTAGCTCATTGTTTGTGTTATTCCCAGACACTGTCCTCTGACCCATGCTAACTATACTCCATACATTGTCATTATTGCCCTACTTTGATAGAGGCAGATTCAATTTCATAAGCATGGACATATTTTTGATATTTTTGGAGGAGTATTTATCCTTGCTGTCCAAGTATGGAAGTCTGAAAGCCATCTGAGCCCTGGTGACTTTCCCATTGATACCATAATCACGTTGAGGTTTAGAATATCTGTGGTAAATGTTTTTGGCTGTACTACTGGTGCTGTAATAAGATCCTAGCTTTGGAATAGGGTAGCCTTTAGCCAAGCAGCTTTTGCAGAAATATCCCGAGGAATTTCAGTGGCTGAAAACTGGTAGAAATCATGGCTAAGATGAACCAATAATATCCAGGAAAAACAACCATAAATTATGACAGGGGATGGGATGGGTTGGTTTTCCTTCCTCCATTTGAAATAACTGCAACAAGAGAGAAAATATTCTGCTGTTTCAGAGAACAAATAAGATTATACTGGCTGTTCGCATTGGTACAATTCTTCCATCAGATTAAGAATTTCTGCTTGTCCGATAGCATGATCTCTGCTCATCCCCATGCAGTGTTCTGGGGCTTCTATGCTCAAGCAAATTTGTGTAGCACCCAGGGAAGGAGTGGAGCACCGTATTTTTCGCTCTATAGGACACACCTTTTCCCTCCTAAAAAGCAAGGGAATTCCCCCACCTCCTAGAAAAGCCAGCAGAAGCCACGCAGCCCCTTTAAAGAGCGCACGGCTTCTGTGGGAGGTGGGTGAATTCCCCCACCTCGTAGAAAAGCCCGCAGGAGCCACGCACCCTTTAAAGAGTGTGCTGCTCTTGGGGGCTTTTCCCCGAGGAGGGACAAGGGACTTACTGGCCGCGTCAGTCCTTTCTCCCTCCTCGTAGAAAAGCCCGCAGAAGCCGTGCGCTCCTTAAAGGGTGTGTGGCTCCTGTGGGCTTTTGCGGGAGATGGGGGAATTCCCCCACCTCCCGCAAAAGCAGGGAGAAGGTCTGGGAGAGGGGAATCATGTTTTTTCCCTTGATTCCCCCCTCTGAAAACTAGGTGCGCCCTATGGTCAGGTGTGCCCTATGGAGCGAAAAATACGGTATATGCTACTGGGACTCATTGCACTGGCTTCTGCTAGCACCTCTGTTTCATTGAATCCAGCCCTACCTCACAAGCGTACTCACAGAGTATCAGGCTGCACACAGGCATTCTGATGTGCTAAGGAAAGGGAAATAGACAAAACACCAATATTCTTTCGTGAAACACGAAGAGAGGTTTAAACCCAAATCCAATTGCCAGAAATTAAGGATATGGATGTGTTGACATATTGAGGTTGTTACACTCTCACTTTTTAGGACTGGAACAGATCTTCTGCCCCAAACCCTGGGGAGTTACTGTTGATCAGTGCAGACAGGACTGATAATGTTACTAGGCCTAGGGCACCTTCCTGTGTTATGATGGCTATTTGCTGTGCTTTTTTCTGGGGGGGACACAGGGGTATGCATACTCCTAAAAATTTTGGGAATCTCTTGTACTTTTGTCCATTTACTGTATTTATTTTCCCCGATTTGAACTACAAAATGGTGATTTTCTCGAGTCAAAATGAGAGTACAGTGGTACCTTGGGTTACATACGCTTCAGGTTAAATACGCTTCAGGTTACAGACTTCGCTAATCCAGAAATATTACCTTGGGTTAAGAACTTTGCTTCAGGATGAGAATAGAAATTGTGCTCCGGCGGCGCGGCAGCAGCAGGAGGCCCCGTTAGCTAAAGTGGTGCTTCAGGTTAAGAACAGTTTCAGGTTAAGAACAGACCTCCAGAACGAATTAAATACTTAACCTGAGGTACCACTGTACCCCAAACATTCCCCCCCCCCGAAAAAAAGCCCACTGGCTATTTGTGTCTGGAGACATGAGGCAGAATACAGTGATACCTCGGGTTAAGAACTTAATTCGTTCTGGAGGTCAGTTCTTAACCTGAAACTGTTCTTAACCTGAGGTACCACTTTAGCTTAATGGGGCCTCCCGCTGTTGCCACCAGGTGATTTCTGTTCTCATCCTGAAGCAAAGTTCTTAACCCGAGGTACTATTTCTGGGTTAGTGGAGTCTGTAACCTGAAGCATCTGTAACCCGAGGTGCCACTGTACTTAAAAGGCAGCCTTCCGCAACCTGCTTTGGATTATAAGTCCCATCAGACCCAGGCAGTATGGCCAGTGGTACAAAATTATGGGACTTGTAGTCCAACAACATCATTAGGGTACAAGGTTAGGAAGGCTGCTAAAAGGTTTCTGAAAAGCAAGCGACTGTAATTCTCTCTTTCAATATTGGTTCTGAAGCCAGTCTGTTTGTGCCACCTGTTTTTGTTGTTTTTTTTACCACAATTACCACCACCACATTTGTTCTTTGTGTACTCAGCATTCTCTAGACCTGGAAACCGGTGTGATGTGATCTCAGATATGTGTTCTTTGTCTGGAGTTTAACAATATATTTGGCAGTGCTGGCAGAGAATAATTTTTTATTTGTGAATGTCAATATTTGATTAACTTCATGTGTAAGAAATGTTAGAGCAGAAGTTTTTGATTCGGTTTTCTGATAATCAACCAGCCACAAGTTACACACACACACACACACACACACACACACCACACACCCCAGCACCCTCTAATTCATAGACAACACACCATCTTCTAATTGCAATGATCTCCACAAAACTATAGATGGGATCAACAGTAATTCTCAGGAAGTTTCACTGCCGGATGGCTTGCATCCCAGTGGAAAATACCAGGCCGCAGATTTGCAGGGTTAATCCCTATTTCGGTTTCAATTGGAGTTCAAATAGCTGAACAGAAGAAGCTAAAAGTCAGAGAATAATCGTGATGACAGGCACATCCATTCTTTCATGACAGGAAAAGTCAAGAGAGCTTAGGGCTTCATATAGTCTCTCTAGCTATTGTAGTCTTGTCATATCCTGCCGGAGCATTTTTAATAATGGTGGTCAGCAGTTTCATTGCTATCCGTTGCCATGTGACAAGGCTCAAAAAATCCTACAATCAACAAAGGCCAGCGTCAGCTTTGCGGGGGCCCGACATGGGGCCCCTCAATGTATCTGAGTCTACTCCCTGTCCCCATTGTGTGGGATTGTTGGGCACAGCAACAGCAGAAGAGTGCTGCCTGGTGGGTGACTTCCTTTTCCGCCACTCCACTGCCCACTGGGAAAGAGGTGAGATTATCACAGGCCTCAATTCTTCTCTCTGCTACTCGCTGCCACTCCTTCTGCTACTGCCACCCACCTGGAATAGCACAGGTGGTGCCTTCAAAGGAGGCTGAAGGTCCTTTGTTTCAGACTGGAGAGTTGGCACGTCTCCCTGCTTATTTAACTTATATGCAGAATTCTTCATGCGAAAGGCTGGGCTGGATGAATCCCTAGCCGGAATTAAGATTGCGGGAAGAAATATCAACAACCTCAGATATGACACAACCTTGATGGCAGAAAGTGAGGAGGAATTAAAGAACCTTTTAATGAGGGTGAAAGAGGAGAGCGCAAAATATGGTCTGAAGCTCAACATCAAAAAAACGAAGATCATGGCCACTGGTCCCATCACCTCCTGGCAAATAGAAGGGGAAGAAATGAAGGCAGTGAGAGGTTTTACTTTCTTGGGCTCCATGACCACTGCAGATGGTGACAGCAGCCGCGAAATTAAAAGACGCCTGCTTCTTGGGAGAAAAGTAATGACAAACCTAGACAGCATCTTAAAAAGCAGAGACATCACCTTGCCAACAAAGGTCCGTATAGTTAAAGCTATGGTTTTCCCAGTAGTGATGTATGGAAGTGAGAGCTGGACCATAAAGAAGGCTGATCGCCGAAGAACTGATGCTTTTGAATTCTGGTGTTGGAGGAGACTCTTGAGAGTCCCATGGACTGCAAGAAGATCAAACCTCTCCATTCTTAAGGAAATCAGCCCTGAGTGCTCACTGGAAGGACAGATCGTGAAGCTGAGGCTCCAATACTTTGGCCACCTCATGAGACGAGAAGACTCCCTGGAAAAGACCCTGATGTTGGGAAAGATGGAGGGCACAAGGAGAAGGGGACGACAGAGGACGAGATGGTTGGACAGTGTTCTCGAAGCTACCAGCATGAGTTTGACCAAATTGCGGGAGGCAGTGGAAGACAGGAGTGCCTGGCGTGCTCTGGTCCAGGGGGTCATGAAGAGTCGGACACGACTAAATGACTAAACAACAACAACATCATGATCACCGCTCTCTGTTTCATACTTTTGAGTTTTGTACAGCATGTTCCCAAAAACTGTCAATCTAAAATGCAAGGCCTATACTGGTCCATTTCGGCAAGTTGTTTGTAAGTACAATGGTGCCTTGGTTTACAACCATAATCCATTCCGGAGGTCCATTTGTAAACCAAAACAGGTTGTAACCCAAGGTGCGCTTTCGCCAATGGGGCCTCCAAAAAAAATTTGTCCGTAATCCAAAAAAAATGGGTTGTGATTCAAAAAAAGGTTGCAAACCGGGAAACACACTTCCAGGTTTGATGTGCTTGTAATCCAAAATGTATGCAAACCAAGACATATGCAAATCAAAGCACCACTGTACTACTCGCCTCCCTCCACAAAAAAGAGCTCTGGGGATATTTCTTATCCCTCAAAAGAAAGTCCCAAAATTTCCAGCTCCAGTCTTTGTTGGAAAGAAAGATTAATCTGAGAAACGTGAGAAAACTGGAAGTTTCAGGGAAGCGGGGTGGGAATTATCTCATGTATACAGGAAATGATTGGTTATTATATAAGAAGGATTCTTCCACAAGGTCTTTTGGGTTATCTAGAGGAGATGTGTGACCAGAACACTGTAATTTAGTTGGGATCTTGTTTATGTGCAGCCAAACCGTTGATAGCAGCCCCATAATTCCAGCTGAACAACGGTTCAGTCAGATATGGTACGTTGCTGTAAAGTCAGAACTTACTGAAATTGTACAATTAAGACAAGGAAAACAAAGCAAAGAAACATTTGAGAGACTCTGGTGGCCTTCTGTAAATTGTATGAAACAGGAGTACGGTTTAGAACTACTTAACGCTTCCCCCCCCCCCGTAGCTCTAATTTATTAATACAATCCATAAGTTTATAAATTAAAAACGAACAAACAATTAAGGTACATTGCAGGTCAGGAGGAAATTTTGCCCAGTCCTATTTCCACCTCTCCCACTTTGTGTCAACGAAACACAGGATTAAGACAAAGGGCACATCCACAGCATAAATTTAAAACGCATAACTTCCCGCAAAGAATTCTGGGAACAGCAGTTTGTGAAGCGTGTTGGGAATTATCGTTTTGTTATAATAATAATAATAATAGTTGTTGTTGTTGTTGTTGTTGTTGTTATTATTACCCCGCCCATCTGGCTGGGTTTCCTCAGCCACTCTGGGTGGCTTCGAACAAAGATCAAAAATACATTAAAATGTCACACATTAAAAACTTCCCTAAACAGGGCTGCCTTCAGATGTCTTCTAACTGTCAGGTAGTTGTTTATCTCTTTGACATCTGATGGGAGGGCGTTCCACAGGGCGGGTGACACTACCGAGAAGGCCCTCTGCCTGGTTCCCTGTAACTTGGCTTCTCACAGCGAGGGAACTGCCAGAAGGCCCTCGGCGCTGGACTTCAGTGTCCGGGCAGAACGATGGGGGTGGAGATGCTCCTTCAGGTATACTGGGCTGAGGCCGTTCAGGGCTTTAATTGTCAGCACCAACACTTTGAATTGTGCTCGGAAATGTACTGGGAGCCAATGTAGGTCTTTTAGGGGTGATTACAGTTACAAATCACTAGCAATATATAAACAGGAAGCCGGCATAACTTAGGTGCATCCCAAACTCTGTTCAGACTCAGCCCAGCTTCTGATCTGGAATCATGTTCAATTGCTGCACATGGAATTTTCCCCAACGGTGTTAACATTTATACTCAGAGAGTGCTCAGAAATATCACATGGGAAGAGAGTCACGAACGGGAGCAACAGAGTGTGTGTGGCAGCACGGCTTCTGTCATTGGGCGCACCCGTAGCACCCCAGATGATGCCTCTGCTGGCATGGGTGTCATCAGCTCCCCAGCCAATAGAGGACTTTGTATCTCCAGGGTGCCTTCAAGAGAAACCCAACGGAGAGGGGAGGAACACATTGAGCCAGACAAGTGCCAAGTGGGCACAACCACACTACCTATCTGAATTAAAGGAAATGTTTAAAAGCACTTTTGTTAAAAAACCAGAAGCCTGTTTACTGGGTATGGTAGGTGAAGAGATACCCCCAAAAAGCTACAAGAAAGAAGATTCCACCTAAACATTCGGAAGAACTTCCTGACAGTAAGAGCTGTTCGACAGTGGAATTTGCTGCCAAGGCGTGTGGTGGAGTCTCCTTCTTTGGAGGTCTTTAAGCAGAGGCTTGACAACCATATGTCAGGAGTGCTCTGATGGTGTTTCCTGCTTGGCAGGGGGTTGGACTCGATGGCCCTTGTGGTCTCTTCCAACTCTATGATTCTATGATTCTATAAAAGACTGTTCATGTATGCAACAATAGCATCAAGTGCTCCTTTAGCCCCCAAATGGAAACAACAAGAAGTATCAACGAAAGAAGAGCGGCAGATGAAAATGATGAACTTTGCGGAACTGGCGCAGCTGAGGGGGGAAACCCGAAACCAGTACGATCGAGTATTCCAAAAAGATTGGAGTAAATTTATACAATACTTGAAAGAGCATTGTAAGCAATTAGCAACATCAGTAGGGTTATCTGAAGACGTGTAATGAGATTTTTTTTTTTAACCTTTCTATATTTATTTAAACTGTGAGGTATTTTGTAATGAGTTCTATTAGAGCTGGAAAATATATATAAAATGCTGTGATATAAAGGTTAGTTTTGAAAGCCAAGAGGCGGGAGGGAAGGAAGTTGACAGGCTCTAAGGAGCCAAAGAAGTAAAATGGATAATAATGATGTGATTATACAGGGTAAAAAAGAGGCCTCATGAAACATAGGTACTCTGTATCCACGGGGCCTCTTTTAAAGGTCTTACCCTGTATATAATAATAATAATAATAATAATAATAATAATAGTAAATTTTATTTATACCCTGCCCTCCCCCGCCAGAGCCGGGCTCAGGACAGCTATCACCAGTAAAATTACAGTAAACACATAATAGGAAAAGGAAAAAAACCAATTTAAAATACAGGTTAAAATGCCATTTAAAATGCAGCCTCATTTTAAAAGTAGCCCATAGATCAAAACCGTAAGGGGAGGGAAGCATAAGGGTCAGACTGAGTCCAAACCAAAGGCCAGGTGGAACAGCTCTGTCTTGCAGGCCTTGCGGAAAGATGTCAAGTCCCGCAGGGCCCTAGTCTCTTGTGACAGAGCGTTCCACCAAGTCGGGGCCAGTACTGAAAAGGCCCTGGCCCTAGCTGAGACCAATCTAACCACCTTGCGACTTGGGACCTCCAAAGTGTTGTCATTTGTGGACCTTGAGGTCCTCCGCAGGGCATACCAGGAGAGGCGGTAAATGGAAACTTAATAAAAATTATTTAAAAACAACCACCACCACACTACCTACCAGTTAGCTCTAGGGAGGGGCCCGGGCAGACAGCACTCGCTTCTTGGGCTCCATGACAACTCCAGTGGTACAATCCCAGAGTGGATGAGCCCCCTTCCACACAGCTGGCACAGGGCAACTCCCCTATAAAGCTGCACAGCTTCCGCCTTGGGTTGGAGAGGCTGGGTTAGCAGATGAGAGGAAAACAGGGGATCCCCTCAGGTGGCCAGGGCAAGGATTTTGGGGGCACGGGGTGGGTGGGGGTGGAAGGACATCACAGGCAACCCTGAATGCAGACGTCTTGGCGCTGGACAGCTCCCCAGGCACAATGCCTAGGCAGGGAGCTGTCCAGTGGAAAAAGAAAATCTGAACCATGCCTGACCCTGGCAGCAACAACTCACTTGCCTCTCCATCTGCAACACCTCATGCCACCTGGACTTGGCACCACTTGGCTCACAAGTATGACCTGAGCTCATTCAGCCACCCGGTCTACCTGCTCGACGTACAGGAGTGCTGATGGCCAAGCTGTGCCTCTGTGCCCTCACCCTGACGAACCTGGAGTGCTGCCAGTTCTTCTGTCTGGACTGACATGCTCTGCCTGATGCTTGTGCCCCAACTGGAAGGCCCCCCTCCATGCCCAGAAGAACATCTCTGTGGTCCAGAAGATGCTTCTGGGCTTGAACTACCTGGCCACAGGGGACTTCCCCTGGCATGTGGGCTCACTCAGACCCCCAGCTCTCTGCCCGAAGGTGCCTATCTGCCTATCTGGAAGCCATAGGGCATGGGTAGGCAAACTAAGGCCCGGGGGCCAGATCCGGCCCAATCGCCTTCTAAATCTGGCCTGCGGACAGATCGGGAATCAGAGTGTTTTTACATGAGTAGATTGTGTTCTTTTATTTAAAATGCATCTCTGGGTTATTTGTGGGGCATAGGAATTTGTTCATTTTTCTTCTTCAAAATATAGTCCGGCCCCCCCACAAGGTCTGAGGGACAGTGGACTGGCCCCCTGCTGAAAAAGTTCGCTGACCCCTGCCATAGGGACTCACATGCAGGAGTGTAGATTTTATCAGTTGGTTGTCTTGAATGGGGTTGTTTTGTAAGAACAAAATAAAAGTGCAGGGGGAGTTGGCACTTGAATCTCTGTGTTTCTTGAAAGACCTACATTGGCTCCCAGGACGTTTCCGAGCACAATTCAAAGTGTTGGTGCTGACCTTTAAAGCCCTAAACGGCCTCAGTCCAGTATACCTGAAGGAGCGTCTCCACCCCGATCGTTCTGCCCGGACACTGAGGTCCATCACCGAGGGCCTTCTGGCGGTTCCCTCGCTGGAAGAAGCCAAGTTATAGGGAACCAGGTGGAGGGCCTTCTCAGTAGTGGCACCCACCCTGTGGAACGTCCTCCCACCGGATGTCAAAGAGAACAACAACTACCAGACTTTTAGAAGACATCTGAAGGCAGCCCTGTTCAGGGAAGCTTTTAATGTTCGATGTATTACAGTATTTTAATATTTTTTTGGAAGCCCAGCCAGATGGGCGGGGTATAAATAATAAAGTATTATTATTATTATTATTATTATTATTATTATTATTGCAGACATTATGGGAGTGTAACTGGGAATATAATGTTATATTAACAGCTGGCAATGGTGGGACAGAAAGGGGTATCTATCTGCTAAGCAAAAGCCCTTGAGGCCTCAACTCGGTCCTTCCAATTACAGTGACTTTGTGCTGTAGCACAAGCCTTCCCAGTTGCCTGTTCTCCTTCAAAGTGTGTTTGTTTAATATCGGACATGTTTATATACGTTAATAGTTTGCTATAGAGATCTGTCAGCCCAAACTGACAAAACCACAAACGAGAAGACTTTGCTGGTTGAAATTAAATGGCCACTTTGCTTTCGCACACAAAGGCGGAGAGCCCTCCAGAGCTGCTTAAATTATGGCTGAAATGTCTTTTATAAACATGCTTGGCACCTTTCAGGAGATTAACAGAGATAACCATTTGCCAAGCGGCAACTTGCCGCGATTGAGCTTATAACCATCAGAACTGTATTCAGGGGACACCTTTTCGTATTCTGAAACTTCCTGAGAGGCGAGGCATTGGGGATGAGTGCAACACAGTTACCCTCTCCTAACCCCCTTTCGGTCAAACTCCAACACATGAGGTCCTCAAGGAGGTTCCCTCCCTGTGCTCTGTGGAATCCTGGAAAAACCAAAATTATAAAGCGAGCTTTCGGCAGCTTCACCACATTGCCCCCTGCAAGTTTGAGGGTGATAGAAATTACAACAAAGGAAGAAAGATGCAGCACATTTTCCCCCACTGATTTGTTTGCAAAATACTAAGAGGGAGTGCCTGGAGATGGCTTTGGTTTTCATATAAAGGTAAAGGTACCCCTGCCCGTACGGGCCAGGCTTGCCAGACTCTAGGGTTGTGCGCTCATCTCACTCTATAGGCCGGGGGCCAGCGCTGTCCGAAGACACTTCCGGGTCACGTGGCCAGCGTGACAAGCTGCATCTGGCGAGCCAGCGCAGCACACGGAACGCCGTTTGCCTTCCCGCCAGTAAGCGGTCCCTATTTATCTACTTGCACCCGAGGGTGCTTTCGAACTGCTAGGTTGGCAGGTGCTGGGACCGAACGACAGGAGCGCACCCCGCCGCGGGGATTCAGACTGCTGACCATGCGATCGGCAAGTCCTAGGTGCTGAGGCTTTAACCCACAGCGCCACCCGCGTCCCTGGTTTTCATATAAATATATATTTATAGGTTGCCTTTTTGACTCAAACTCTCTCAAGGCGTATTACATATAAGCTGTTTAAAAGTACACCTTCAACAATAAAACATAAGGGAGAATAAAGAGTCGTTAAAGCAGCTGCAAGAAGATCAAACCTCTCCATTCTGAAGGAAATCAGCCCTGAGTGCTCCCTGGAAGGACAGATCGTGAAGCTGAGGCTCCAGTACTTTGGCCACCTCATGAGAAGAGAAGACTCCCCGGAAAAGACCCTGATGTTGGGAAAGATGGAGGGCACAAGGAGAAGGGGACGACAGAGGACGAGATGGTTGGACAGTGTTCTCGAAGCTACCAGCATGAGTTTGACCAAACTGCGGGAGGCAGTGAAAGATAGCGTGCCCCACCCTCATGGATGGCTTGCCTCAACCCCGGCTGCAGGACACGCACGCTGCACCCAGCACCTGAGCGGCTAACGACACCGCTGAAAAGAGCCCTGCTGAATCCCATCTAGAACAGAGTCCTGTTCTCACAGTGGCCAGCTAGATGCCTATAGGAAACCCTCAAAACAACAACAAACCTCTGGTTACGTGAAATATATTCAATAAGCACCCGAGACGTAACCGGTTGTACGTTTGAAAAAATAATATATATTATTCATTATATTGAATTGTAGATTTCAACAGAAGTAGCTCATAAAGTTCAATGGAAAAAAGTAGAAGACCCAGTGGATCAGTTCATTCTCTAATCAGTTTATGCATAAGGTCCATATATGTGAAAGTGTCTATTCCACCTGTCTGTTCATAGAGTCCAACAATCCACACAAAAGGTTGTTGCAGTTCCACAGAACCCTTTCACAGAGTCTTAAGACAATATTTCCGGAATATTAGCCTTGTTTCACCGTCTTGGGCTTCATCAGTAGTACAAACTCTAGGTAATGCAAATAAATACAATATTGTAATCTCACACATTTTTACAGCAAAAATAATATAAAAACCGTAAACAACTGTACATACCATATATGATGGAGGCCATTGTGTGCTAGAAGTGAGGCGAGTTGAGTAGTAGAGAGATGTGATGGTGGTGGTTGGAGATGATAAGGAGAGGTGTTCATTTTATTGTTATTTTGATTGTTATTTGATTTATTACTTTTATTTGATTCATTTGATTTTATTTATTTTCATTTTATTATTTTACTTTTTTATTTTAACACTTATTTTACTTTTTTATTTTACTTTCTGGTTCTTTATATTCATATTTTTTATTTTACATTTTTATTTTGTGCACATGCATATATTTTGTATATTTTTATTTTGTGCATAGAGGAGTGGTTAGGGGTAAGTGTAGGGTTAAGGCGGGGGGGTAGGCTTAGGCTTAGGGTGGGGTCAGAGTTAGGCTTGGGTGGGCATTTTAGATAGTTAGCTAGTTTAGAGAGGAGGGTGGGAATTTTTTGTGAACAAAATGTGCAGCTCGGCTCAGGGGGCTCCGAACCCTGAAGTGCTCCAAGCAGGAGACGGCCAAAGCCATTATGGTGAGTGATGGGTGAGTGAGGGACCCCCATAGGGAGGGAGGGGCAGAGAGGGGCTTTGGGCATTTGCCGGAGAGGAGTACCCTTCTGGCTTAGGGGTTGCCAATCCCCTGGAAAGACAGGTTTGGCGTTTGGGGTCAGAGCCGTCCTCTGGAGACCCCCAGAAGGAGCTGACTTTCCTCCTCTGCTCTCTTCCAGTGAATCTTTGGCCACCTGGAGTGCTTCAGGGATTGCCCCCTGAGCCTGGCCTTGGCCTTGGAGGCCCTCCTCCAGCTGAGGTGAGTGGCGTCTTTGGGGTGGGCGGGGTTGCGGGGTTGGGGGCAGAACTGCAGGGGGAGCTCTGGGTGGGCAAGAGCAGGCAGGAGGGAGAAGCGGGCAAGGGAGGAGGCAGCGTCTAACCCCTTCCAGCTTCATGAGACCCCATTTCAGCTGTGATATGGTCAGCGCTATCCTGCATAGGACACTGGAAGCTGTTTTTGGGGGTGCAGAAAAGGAGGAGGACAAAGAGCTATGTCCTCTGCTTTGACATCTCTTTGCACATCTCTTTCTTCTTCTTACACCCTTGCAAGATTTAACCCAGCACTCAACTTCTCTTCTCTATTTTCCTGGAGGAACTGAAGAGGCACTTCCAGAGCCTGCTGGGGGGGGGTCTCCTCCTGGAAGCCCCCAATGCTGGCACCCTCCTCCAGCTGCTCACTGTAAGGGTCCTGATGGCATCAGGAGTGGGTTTAGGGTTGCCCCCCATCCCTTACCCAACAGACTGTCCCATTTCTGAGGCACCAAGTCCCCTGTCCCGTTTGGCCCCCAATTTGGCCCAAGACCAAAACTGGCAACCCTCATGGTTCAGGAGTGCCAGGGACTCCATGATGGAGGCAGTGGAGGGCCGCTTTGGCCCAGACTGGCCCCTGACTCTGAGACGCTCTCTCTTCCTGCAGGACCTCCGATATTACGCCCTTTGGGGAAGTGAGGCAGAAAGGAAACTAGCGGCCATCAGCATTTCTCTGCTGATGACTGTTTCACAAAGATTCTCCTACCTCAGAGTAAGTATCTTGCCTTCCTGTATTCATTTCTTTGGTGGTTTCCATCCCCCCAAGAGCACATCTCCCAGTGACTTTTAATGCAGAAGATGTGGTGTGTGTCCCTGGGTGCCAGGATGAGGCCAGAGGCTTTTTCTGCCCCCTTTCCTGGTGCTGTCCTTCCGACCTCTGCCCAGGGAGGTCCTCTGAGGCAAAGGATGTGCCCAAGCCATAGGGAGATCTGTCGTTCCTGGCGTGGGGCTGCTTCTGTGCTCTCTTGCACCCATCCAGGGTGGGGTTCGTAGTGTCATCTGACCCAGACTTTTCTTTCCTCTGCAGAACACAGTAATTCGTCCGGAGCGGGCCTGTTTCCGGCAAAATCTGAAAGAAGGTAAGCCCCACACCTTGGGGACAGCAAATACCCTTGTCCCTTGTTTGCCCAAGGCACATGCCTGGCAGGCCTTTCCCATGAAGGCAGGTCCACACCATACACGTAAAACACGGCGTGTACATCCACCCACCCCAAGTCCTGGAAATTGTAGTTTGTTAAGGATGCGGGTGGCACTGTGGGTTAAACCACAGAGCCTGGGGCTTGCCGATCAGAAGGTCGGCGGTTCGAATCCCCATGATGGGGTGAGCTCCCGTTGCTCGGTCCCTGCTCCTGCCAACCTAGCAGCTCGAAAGCATATCAAAGTGCAAGCAGATAAATAGGCACCGCTCCGGCGGGAAGGTAAACGGTGTTTCCGTGCACTTCTCTGGATCGCCAGAAGCGGCTTAGTCATGCTGGCCACATGACCCAGAAGCTGTACGCCGGCTCCTTCGGCCAATAAAGCGAGATGAGCGCCGTAATCCCAGAGTCAGCCACGACTGGACCTAATGGTCAGGGGTCCCTTTACCTTTACCTTAAGGATGCTGGCAATTGTGGCTCTGTGAGGGGAAAACAGTTCTCAGGATCCTTTGGGGGAAGTAATGTACTTTGGATGTGTTTTAATATATGGTGTGGATCTGACATAAAAGTTTTAGGACAGCACAATATGAGACTGTAGCAGCGGTGGAGGAAGCCTCTTGGGCACCTGGGGCAGCATGCCCAGGGGCAGGACGAACCACCCATAGGGGTGGAGCAGGGCACACGGCACCCATAGGGATGGAATGGGGCGCTCAGCCTCCCATGCCATCCCTATGGGTGCCACAGCAGGCCCCATCCCTATGGGCACGGTGGTGCGTTCCGTCCCTAGGGATGCTGCGCACCCCGTGCCCTGTCATCCCATGCTATCCCTATGGGCGTCACATGCCATGGGGAGTGCGGTGCCCAAAGGGACGAGACGGGGGTGCAGTGCCCATACAGGATGGGGCGCCCGGTGCCCAAAGGGACAGGGCACACAGTGGGGCATCAGCTGCCCTACAGCTGGGGGGGGGAGCAGTGGGCCGACAGGGTAGCCTGCGGGCGCCGAGACACATGGCTCATGCGCGCTGCAGGTCCCACGGTGATGAGTGCTGCCCACCATTTTGTCCCCCCCTGTCAGAGTGACACATGGGGTGGGGCAGGCCACCCCACCCCCACCCCTTCCTACGCCCCTGCTGACAGGCTCTCCCAACTGGATAAACAGGTCTTTACCACAAGCGCCTACTTTGCTAGAGTTTTAGTATTGCTTATTTGCTGTTTTGGTTTTTCAAACCGGTTTTAATCACCTTACGCGTAAATCACCTTGAGATGGTTAACAACAACAATTATATCAGCTACATTAGGCAAGAGCTGCTTCTGTGATTAAAAATGTGTTTTATGGCTTTCTTCGATGTCTGGAAGGAACTTCAACTGCCCTGAGTGAGCCTGAGAATAAGCCACTGAAGTACGATTTTCGGTCTCTATAAACTTATTCCTTTGGTGCCAGATGCAAACATGGATCTTTTGACTGATTAATACGAAAATCCTTTTTAATCAGAAGACATTTGGGAGGTATTTTCCCAAGGCTAGTTCTTGTTCGGTAGAAACATTTCATATTCCTCTTGCTTCGAAAGGGAGTTAGAGAGACATTTAGATTTCTTTGGAAGGGAGACGTGTATTTCTGGTCTTAAAAGCAGCGCTACTGCCACCCATGCCTGAAGGAGAAACTTTGACACGCAAGGAGTACCCACATAGCCTATTTCTCATCTTCCCACTCAACATCTTCAGCTGCACATCAGCAGATGTGATCACTCTCAGCGTGGGCTGTGAGAGCGCCAAGGGCAAGTTTGATTCCATAGTCAGAGTACAAACTTGCCCTCTGAGGTGCTTACCCTACACTGAGATGCTTTTAAGCTCAGCTACCTGCCAGATAATTTTAATTATATCCTGCTTACCCTAAGGTAAAATACTTTTGTCAAGTTAAGAGCAATTTCCTTGTATGATCTTGAGATGAAACTCACCTCGAAAGTTTATGTTGGGAATGAGTCAAACAGTTATAGTGGGTGATTGATTACAAGCAACCATTGGCCTAGTAGCAATTTACCACTAAAGGTAAAGAGACCCCTGACCATTAGGTCCAGTCGTGGCCGACTCTGGGGTTGTGGGGCTCATCTCGCTCTATAGGCCGAGGGAGCTGGTGTTTGTCCACAGACAGCCTTCGGGTCATGTGGCCAGCATGACTAAGCCGCTTCTGGCGAACCAGAGCAGCGCATGGAAACGCCGTTAACCTTCCCGCTGGAGCAGTTCCTATTTATCTACTTGCACTTTGACGTGCCTTCGAACTTCTAGGTTGGCAGGAGCAGGGGCCGACCAACGGGAGCTCACCCCGTTGCGGGGATTCGAACAGCCAACCTTCTGATCGGCAAGTCTTATGCTCTGTGGTTTAACCCACAGCGCCACCTGCGTTCCTAATTTACCAGTAGATAGCTGGTAATCGTTTGCCCATCTGCGGATGAGAACCTCACCGCACAGACACAGCCAATCAGAAATCCAGGGAAACGGGTTGTGGGCAAATGAGCCTTGCTACCTGTGCCTTCCTCCTAGCACGTTTCTCCCTTGCATCCTGAGTTCGAGTGTCTTCAAAGCCCCAGGACACCTTTGGTAAAGGCTGTTCTCCAATTGGAGAACTACTACATTTTTTAGATTTGCCTTGAGACAGTCTTTAAACCTCTTTTGTTGACCACCAGCATTACATTTTCCATTTTTTTGGGGGGGGGAGTTTTTATTATTAAAATAATTCAGCATTAATACACACATATTGCGAATATACAAGCATACAAAGATACATTTCATACAATCCTTAAAAATGTTCAAACATACCTACACTCAATCCCACAGATAATTCCTTTTCCCATCACCATCCACCACCCCTCACCCCACCTTTGTGTTAGACTTCCAATCTACTCAATTGCAATTTCTTTCCACTTCTATTATTTTCTTTCACACACCTTTAACCTAATTTCATGCTTCTTTTTCTATTACACATTGTTATCCGTCTTATTTAGTATTTCAGTATTTAAAACGGAACTTGTTTATTCTAATAGGAGTTCTGATTTTTCAATATGGTTTTGCAAGTATCCTTTAAACACCTTCCAGTCCCTGTCTATCTTCTCTTTTGAGATCCTTCCAATTTCTCCCATTGTTTTGGATATATTGTAATACTCCAATAATTTGGCAAGCCACTCTTTTTTTGTCGGTATAATACCACTTTTCCAATTTTTCGCAATCAAAAGCCTTGTGGCTACTGTTGCGTATAAATATAATGTCTTGTCTTCTTCCTTTAGACTTCCAGGTACTATTCCCAATAGAAAACCTTCTGGTGTTTTCCTAAATGAATATCTGAACATTTTTTTCATTTCGTTATATATTGTTTCCCAAAATTGTTTGATGTTTAAACTATTCCACCATATATGCATCATAGTACCTTTTCCAGTGTTGCATCGCCAGCAGACATTGCTACATTTTTTATTCACTTTTGCTATTCTTTCAGCTGTTAAATACCATCTACGGTTTCCATTTTTAAGTTCGGAATAGAGTGGTTGCTTTGGAAGACGATTATCAGGCATCTGCACAACATGACCAGTCCAACGAAGTTGATGTTGAAGAATCATTGCTTCGACACTGGTGATCTTTGCTTCTTCCAGTACACTGGCATTAGTTCACCTGTCTTCCCAAGTGATGTGTAAAAATTTTGTTCAGCTTGTGAAAAACTTCCCTATGTACTACTGGCAAGCTGGGTGTCCCCCATCTTATATTGGTGCAGCTGATTCTTCTTGCCTAAGTGCTGAACCTTACATTTGGAGTCCTTATTGAAATCCATGTTGTTAGCTTTGGCCTAGTTCTCCAATCTGTTAAGGTCATCTTGAACCCGGATTTTTTATTCTAAGTATTAGTTATCCTTTGGTGTCATCTACAAATTTGATGAGCATCTCCTCAATTCCTTTGAGGAGTTGAGCAGGGGCAGGTCACTCATAAGGGACAGTAAATGGATAAGAGATGGGATTTACAACGTTGCCCGAGGCTTGGAGGAGATGAAGGATTTTGTGCCTCTCTCACATCCTACCAGAACTGCCATGCATGGAATTTCTTCTATTTGCATTATCAATAAACCCCCTGCCCCCCCAGTCTTCTGTTGGGCTCTTGAATGAGGCTGAGGCAACCATTTATTAAAATTCACTTGTTAGACTAAGAATGCAGCCTGCTTCTACAAACCGTTGGAGCAACAAGGTCTCTTGGTTCTCACATTACATACCATGCACGGCAGAGTCTCACATTAGCAAGGCCCAATTAAACCAAGCCGTTGATTAAACAAGCCAATGAGAGTAATTAGCTTAATTAGATTCTTTCCATAATGGCGCTGGACTATTGTAGAGAGGCAGCGAAAGAATAAAGCGAATCAAACTTTTCTTCTCCTCCTCCTTCTCCCGAAGTAATTAGAATTGGCTGGTGCAATTTTTTTAACTCGCAGGTCTGAATAGTGGCTCAGGGCATTGTGGTGGGGGAGAGAATGATTAATGAAGGTGAGGATATGGAAAGCAAACAAAAAGAATGGAATGTATCTCAAATGAATGAAGAGGAGGCAGCTTTGGTAAGAAACAGCATCTTATATCCTGCAGCGGTTGCTAAAGTGTCTGTCTCAAGTACGCAGCAGCGACACTGCTTCGTTCGGAAGAGGGGATGTCGCCCCCCTCACCTTTATTCTTACATTGTTTTCTATTCAGGTGTAAATTCAATTCCGTTAAAGGAAGCCCCCCCCCCTTCAGGAGCACATACAAGCTCAAAGATCTGGTCTGTGCATGCACTAAAAGTGTTTTCACATCTATCAGTGTATTCTACGATACAAAACAATAACCTTCATTGCCATTGTCCCATACAGAACAACTAAATTGAAAAATCTACACAAAACATTCAAAACCCAACAAGCCTGCTATCCCAGCCTGGTTAGCCCCTTAAAAACTCTGATACCCCATTTTTAAATACAATATGCTCCCATAGAGACTCCGTAAAGTAAAGGTAAAGGGACCCCTTACCATTAGGTCAAGTCGTGGCCGACTCTGGGGTTGCGGCGCTCATCTCGCTTTATTGGCCGAGGGAGCCGGCGTACAGCTTCCGGGTCATGTGGCCAGCATGACTAAGCCGCTTCTGGCGAACCAGAGCAGCGCACGGAAATGCCGTTTACCTTCCCGCTGGAGCGGTACCTCTTTATCTACTTGCACTTTGACGTGCTTTCGAACTGCTAGGTTGGCAGGAGCAGGGACCGAGCAATGGGAGCTCACCCCGTCGCGGGGATTCGAACCGCCGACCTTCAGATCTGCAAGTCCTAGGCTCTGTGGTTTAACCCACAGCGCCACCCGCGTCCCTCCCAAGAAGGCTTAATTGACACCAATTCTGTGGTCATTTAGGAAGGATATTGCCCCAATTCTGTGGTCTCTCAAGAAGGATATTGCAGCCGATGGTATCTAGGACAGCTCCTGGTTTTTCGCCCCCCGTGAGTCATCTGTGAGGGCAACCAGGGTAACTTCCATGATGGATTTGGGCCTGAAGCTTGCTTGAAATGCATCATACTGAAAACACCTCGCTCAGGTAGGTAAGATTCGCAACCAACATACCTTCCAGTTTCAATGACAGCTTTTTCAGTACAGTAGTGCCCCGCAAGACGAATGCCTCGCAAGACGGAAAACCCGCTAGACGAAAGGGTTTTCCGTTTTGGAGGTGCTTCGCAAAACGAATTTGCTATGGGCTTGCTTCGCAAGACGAAAATGTCTTGCGATTCCTGGGGTTTTTTTCCCCTCCCCCCCTTTTCCCCAAGCCCCTAAGCCGCTTTACAGCTGTTCGCTAAGCCGCTTAACAGCTGATCTAAGCCGCTTATCAGCTGATCTAAGCCGCTAATAGCCTTTTAGCAGCTAATCCGCTAATCCCTTAAGCCTTTAATAGCCGCTAATAGCCTTTTAGCAGCTAATCCGCTAATTCCTTAAGCCTTTAATAGCCGCTAATAGCCGCTAAACCGCTAATAGGCTTGCTTCGCAAGACGAAAAAAACCGCAAGACGAAGAGACTCGCGGAACGGATTCTTTTCGTCTTGCGAGCCACCACTGTAATCCTCTTCTGGGGCTTGTACGCTGCATGAGCGGCTTAGAGCGCCTTTTGCCAGGTGAAGCGGCTGTACCAAATGCAATCCCTCCTGCTGAGAGATTGCCAGGCCCCAGTTGGCAAGTCCCTGGTAACCTTTGGGATTGACTACTCACAGTGCTTTATGTGGAGATGCTCTGGACAACTGTTGAGGATCACCTAAGTGCAGCAGCCAGCTAGTAGAAACCATATAGCTGCTTAAAAATCCTACCTGGTTTTTGGTCCATTTCTGAGCGAAATTCAGATGAAACACCAGTACACAGAAAATCAACTAATGGACTTTTAGAAAACATCTGAAGGCAACCCTGTTGTGGCGATCACACAGGGTCCCCGGACGTTTGACGGTCTGTTGATCCCTGTGCCACCACTGTGATTGCTTCCCTGCTGCCACCAACCCATTTCTCTCGGGTACACACAGAGTCCAGACAGTTGTTAACATTAACAAATAATCAAGTTTATTTTATAGGCATGAACTAGTTTATGGTTTCAGTTAATTTTTCTTGGCAGTTTCTTAATCTTAGTTTCATTACTGACCTATACGTTCCTAACAACTTCAAACTGATTATCCCAACTACAGTGGTACCTCGCAAGACGAATGCCTCGCAAGATGAAAAACTCGCAAGACGAAAGAGTTTTTTGTTTTTTTAGTTGCTTCGCAAGACGAATTTCTCTATGGGCTTGCTTCGCAAGACGAAAATGTCTTGCGCCTTTTTCTTAAAACCGTCAATGCATTCCTATGGGAAACCGTCAATGCATTTCCCATGGGAAACCGTGCTTCGCAAGACGAAAAATTCACAAGACGAAAAAACTCGCGGAATGAATTAATTTCGTCTTGCGAGGCACCACTGTATCTATCTCTGACTCCACCTAACAGTTCCTCTCACTCTCTCACAACACAACTCGACCAACCCACAGACTAATCCTCCTTCTTCCTTCTCCAACTCCCAACTCTCAACTGACTTCCACACAACTCCAACTCTAACTCCTCCCCTTGGGTTCCCACTGGCCAATCACTTCACACTCATTTAACCCTTTCCTTATGACCCACGTAGGAGGCAAACGCCACACCTGTTCAGGGAATTTTTTTAAAGGTTGATGTTTTACTGTGAGAGACCCCCCCCCCTCAGATGGTAAATGGGGGCACCATGCTGCTCTGGTTCAGGTCCTATACAAAGGACTGCCATTCCAGGTGGTAGTGCTTAAGGAGACTACTGCTCAGTCTAATACAGTGGTACCTCAGGTTAAGTACTTAATTCGTTCCGGAGGTCTGTTCTTTTTTTTTTTTTTTACATGGTAAATTTTTATTGATATTGCATATATATACATAAAAACAAATACAAAATTCATTACATAGCTTGCGCATATCACATCGATTCCACAAATCATAAATATAGTACAAAATTATTTTGGGCTCTGCCGAGCCTTAAACTTCCTCCCACACTTTTGGTAAGTATCAAATAAATTTTACAATCACGTGTTTTATCTCTTTTATTTATATATCACTTACTGTTAGAGTTATTTCAACCCCGCCAGGGTCATCTGAAATTGAGTTCCAATATAAATCAAATATTTATTCCAATTATCATGAAATTTCTGTTCATCTTGATCCCTTAATCTTCCTGTTATTCTAGCGAGCTTGGCATAATTTATCACCTTAACCTGCCAATCACTTATACTGGGTATAACCTCCGTTTTCCAATTTTGTGCTAGCATGATTCTTGCGGCTGTAGTGGCATATAGAAATAATATCTTGTCTTCTTTTTTTATTTCTTTACCTGTCATTCCTAGCAGAAAAGCTTCAGGCTTTTTGGGAAAAGTATATTTATTTATTTTTTTTAAGTTCATTGTAGATCTCTTCCAAAAAGCCTTTCACTTTACTGCATGACCACCACATGTGGTAGAGGTCACCTTCTGCCTCTCCACATTTCCAGCATCTTTTATTCTTCAACCTATAGATCTTGGCTAACTACACTGGCGCATGATACCATCTATATATCATTTCCCATAGGTTTTCCCTTAGTGCCGTACACGCCGTGAACTTCATGTTAGTATTCCACAATTCCAGCCACTTCTCAAAATCAATGTTATAACCAATGTCTATCGCCCATTTAGTCATAGCCTGTTCTTAACCTGAAACTGTTCTTAACCTGAAGCACCACTTTAGCTAATGGGGCCTCCCGCTGCTGCCGCCGCGCCGCCGGAGCACCATTTCTGTTCTTATCCTGAAACAAAGTTCTTAACCCGAGGTACTATTTTTGGGTTAACGGAGTCTGTAACCTGAAGCGTATGTAACCTGAGGTACCACTGTAGTGCTTCTCCTATGATTCACATGGTTCCACTTTGATGTCCATGCTTTCTACCAACTGCATAATGCTAGTGAGTGAGATCATATGGGGATTTGGAAGGAGCTTTCCCCCTCTCCCTCCTGCTTTTCGTGTGGCTTATAAAGAAGAAACAATCCCTCCCTCTCCAATGATAACCTCCAAGTCTCTCACTTGGACTACTGCAATGCGCTCTACATGGGGCTACCTTTGAAGGTGACCCGGAAACTACAACTAATCCAGAATGCGGCAGCTACACTGGTGACTTGGAGCGGCTGCCAAGACCACATTACACCGGTCCTTAAAGACCTGCATTGGCTCCCAGTACGTTTCCGGGCACAATTCAAAGTGTTGGTGCTGACCTTTAAAGCCCTAGACAGCCTCAGTCCAGTATATCTGAAGGAGCGTCTCCACCCCCATCGTTCTGCCCGGACACTGAGGTCCAGCGCCGAGGGCCTTCTGGCGGTTCCCTCACCGCGAGAAGCCAAGTTACAGGGAACCGGGCAGAGGGCCTTCTCGGTAGTGGCGCCCTCCCTGTGGAACGCCCTCCGAGCAGATGTCAAAGAAAACAACAACTACCAGACTTTTAGAAGACATCTGAAGGCAGCCCTGTTTCTGGAAGCTTTTAATGTTTGACAGAGTATTGTATTTTAATATTTTGTTGGAAGCCGCCCAGAGTGACTGGAGAAACCCAGCCAGATGGACGGGGTATAATAATAATAATAATAATAATAATAATAATAATAATAATTTATATTCCACCTTATACCCAGAGGTCACAGAAAAGATCACAAAATCAAAATAAGAACAACAACCCAATACCCACCTCCCAAATAATCACATTTTAAAGGGTATATGATGTTCATCCCGTCAACCAAAGGCCTGGTTAAAAAGGAACATTTTTGCCTGGCCCTAAAGGTGTATAATGAAGGCACCAGGTGAACTTCCCTGGGGAGAGCATTCCACAGGCAGGGAGCCACTGCAAAGAAGGCCCCGTTCTCATGTTGCCACCCTCCGGACCTCTTAAGGAGGGGGCACATGAAAAAGGGCCTCAGAGGATGATCTCGGGGTCTGGATAGGTTCCTATGGAAAGAGGCGGTCCATGAAGTATTGCGGTCCTGAGCCATTTAAGGCTTTATAGGTCAAAACCAGCACTTTGAATTGAGCCCGGAAACTAATCGGTAGCCAGTGCAGTCAGACCATGATCAGTGTAATATCTTCAGACCGTCTTGCTCTGGTGAGCAACCTGGCCGCTGAATTTCTGCACTAGCTGAAGTTTTCGAACTGTCTTCAGGGGCAGTGCATAATATCTGGCTCTGGGTATACACTCCCATTTGCCCTGCACCCAAGGTGCTCCCACCACCGGTTTGGGAAGCAAGTGTCCATGCGCCATATGAGCCACAATCCATATTGACCGTGTTGTTTCTTACGGAATGCTGCATCTGAGCTGCCAAACCAGCTGCGACCCAAAATGGAGAAAAGGAACAGCCTAGCTTCATTTGAAGCACCGTTAAAAAACAGATAGAAATACAATCCCTTTTGGAAGCTAACCCTTCAATCTCTAAAGAGCGCTGGGTTGTTGTTGTTTTTTACTGGAGAACGGGCAAGCCATAAAAAAAAAAAAACATTGCAGCAGTTTCACAAGTTGCCCTGGAATGCTGTAGTAGTGAAACCCTGTGTGAACAAATCTCTCCCCCCCCCCATAAAAAGCCCAAACCAAAAAACTCTAATGTCAGGTGCTGCCCCTCCTTGGAACCCAACCCTGAGCAGCTTGCCCCCCCCCCCGCCTCGCCTCACAATGCTGCAGAGAGACCGCAATGGCCCCGTTTTACATGAAAAAGGCCCCTATTGAGGCTCGCTGGGCCAAGGAGTAGGAATTATTAATCACTCCTCCAAAAGGATCTGCCCAATTCATGGCAACCTAACTTCAAATCAATTAGTTCATTTGTCCTCCCCTGTAGCTGTCCGGCGCACAATGGCGACATCTCCCGCAAAAGAAGACACGGGGGGGAAGAAACCACAAAGATCGCTTGTCCTAATGAGCAATTAGGAAAGTGTGTAGGTTTCCTCTTTCTTCGGCCCATTCTGAGGCCTGAATTCTAAAAGTGATGCTTTTCTTCTCAACTTCCTGTTTGTCAAATGAAGTGCTAATCAGGGCTCCTTGGGGATGGCGAAGGGGGGGCGGGATAGCACAACCTCTAGCCGACCAAAGTAGGATGAGGTGAAGTGGCTTCGTCCGCAGCGCAGGGTAGCTGGAAGAGAAAATAATCAGGAGCGGTGTGTCCCCCCACACCCCGCACCTTTGGAAAACACGCTGCCCTCCAAGCAGTTCCACACACCTGAGTTAAAATCAGCACATCACTCATTAGCCACGCCAACGCTCCGAGGGGGCTTGCACATGCAGCGATAAGCATGCCTCTTTCCCTTATGAAAGTTGTGTGGGAGACTGCGGTCACATCCAACAATGCAGATTCTTGCTAGCTAGTGTGATAGGAATTTTGAGGTCTTTGTTGTTGTTTAGTTGTTTAGTTGTGTCCGACTCTTCGTGACCCCCATGGACCAGAGCACGCCAGGCACTCCTGTCTTCCACTGCCTCCCGCAGTTTGGTCAAACTCACGCTGGTAGCTTCGAGAACACTCTCCAACCATCTCGTCCTCTGTTGTCCCCTTCTCCTTGTGTCCTCCATCTTTCCCAACATCAGGGTCTTTTCCAGGGAGTCTTCTCTTCTCATGAGGTGGCCAAAGTATTGGAGCCTCAGCTTTACGATCTGTCCTTCCAGTGAGCACTCAGGGCTGATTTCCTTCAGAATGGAGAGGTTTGATCTTCTTGCAGTCCATGGGACTCTCAAGAGTTTCCTCCAGCACCATAATTCAAAAGCATCAATTCTTCGGCAATCAGCCTTTTTTGTGATCCAGCTCTCACTGCCTTCCCCTTCTATTTGCCAGGAGGTGATGGGCCCAGTGGCCATGATCTTCGTTTTTTTTATGTTGAGCTTCAGACCATATTTTGCACTCTCCTCTTTCACCCTCATTAAAAGGTTCTTTAATTCCTCCTCACTTTCTGCCATCAAGGTTGTGTCATCTGCATATCTGAGGTTGTTGATATTTCTTCTGGTAATCTTAATTCCAGCTAGGGATTCATCCAGCCCAGCCTTTCGCATGATGAATTCTGCATATAAGTTAAATAAGCAGAGAGACAATATACAGCCTTGTCATACTCCTTTCCCAATTTTGAACCAATCAGTTGTTCCATATCCAGTTCTAACTGTAGCTTCTTGTCCCACATAGAGATTTCTCAGGAGACAGATGAGGTGATCAGGTCTTAGAAATATGGTAATGTTCATAAGCATACCATCTAGCACGTACATAGATCAGCACAGGAAGACCAACCTGGAGCCATTTTGATTCCTAAACTGAGCAAATGTTTTCTCTGCAAGGTCAAAGTGGGAAACCTCCCCATTGTCTCTATCCTCACGAATCCTGTCTTAAGGGCACATTTAAGAAATGAATAGGGTGTGAGCCTGTGACCTGGCCCAGGAACTAAGTATTTATCATTACAAAAGACTGGTATTCCAATCAAGTAACCTGCCAGACAGGAGATAAACAACGACAGGAGAAAAACAACATTCAAATTTCTGTTTTAAGACCGCCTTTTTTGTGATGTAGAAGAAGAAGAAGAAGAGTTTGGATTTGATATCCCGCCTTTCACTCCCTTTAAGGAGTCTCAAAGCGGCTAACATTCTCCTTTCCCTTCCTCCCCCACAACAAACACTCTGTGAGGTGAGTGGGGCTGAGAGACTTCAGAGAAGTGTGACTGGCCCAAGGTCACCCAGCAGCTGCATGTGGAGGAGCGGAGACTCAAACCCGGTTCCCCAGATTACGAGACTACCGCTCTTAACCACTACACCACACTGGCTCACTGATGTAGGTATGATGTATCTGAGGGGTGGTCTTAGGTTACACCCCTTCTGTGATGTATGTATGATGTTTCTGGGCGTGGTCTTGATCTACAGGGTGGCAATTTCAAAACTCTTTATAAGGTGAAATATACTCAGAGTCGCAAAGTGATTTCATGCTCTTTATTCAGCTCATAGTGGTGAGGAGGAATGAATGAAAGTCCCCTCAAAGTATCTGCTTTATATACATTATTTACACAATGGGCTGCACATGATTGGCTAATTCTGGAATTCTACTGTAAGCCAATCAGGTTGTGGATTCACTTATATCTGGAGCATGATTGGGTGGTTCCTGCCAACCAATCAGACTGCTGCATTGTTCTAGGACCAATCAGACTGATGCATTCTGAATCCTATTGTTCTAGGACCAATCAGACTGCTGCAGTTTGGATCCTATCCAACTCAGTACATAACACCCCTCCCCTCTAAGTTCCAGTCCTGCCCGGGAGGTCACATTCATAGTCCTCGAGGTACGCCGGCGGCCTATGTGTGCGTTGCGGCCTGTGGTGTTCCCTGGTCCGAGGTTCAGGTTCTGGCTCGTGTTCCAAGGATGCTGGCTGTGATGGGCCTGTTTGGTCTGGCGCAACCGGCTCGCTCAGTCGTGGTTCTGGTTCCGGTGTCCTTTCGGCCTCGCGGGTCCTCTCTGTATTTACTGATTCTGCCTCTCCTGCTGGCCCCTCCTGCTCTATGGGCCTCACTGCCGCTCTGTTCCCTTGGGACTCCTCTGACCTTTCCTCCTCCTGGTTTTCTCCCGGGAATCGTCGCCGTATCTGGTCGCAGTGGCGGCGCCAGCATTGCCCCCCATCCGTTAGCACCTCGTATGACACGGGGCCAGTGACCCTGGTGACTGTGGCGGGTACCCATGCTGGGCCTGCCCCAAAATTCTTTGCGTACACTGGGTCCTGGGCCTCGAAGGTCCGGGGGTTCCTGCCTTCCCCCACCACTACCTCATCCTGAGCTCTATCGGGGTGAAGGCGGTCCAATCTGATTGCAAGGCGCCGACCCATTAGTAGTTCAGCGGGGCTCCGGCCAGTCGTTGAGCTGGGGGTGCTGTGCTGTGCTAGAAGGAATGTGGCAAGGCGGTACTCCCAATCCCCTTGCGTCATGCGGCGAAGGGTGTCCTTGGTGGTCCGCACCATGCGTTCTGCTTGGCCATTGGTGGCAGGGTGGAATGGCGCCGAACGGATGTGGCGGATGGCGTTCTGCGCTGTGAAGGTTTGTAATTCTCCTGACGTGAATGCAGTCCCGTTGTCTGAGACGAGAGTGTCAGGGAGCCCGTGGGTTGCAAACAGCCTGCGTAGTACCCGGATGGCTGCGGATGTAGAAGTGGACGGTACCAGTTCGACTTCCAGCCATTTGGTGTAGGAGTCCACCACTATGAAGAATGTTTTCCCCTGAAAGGGGCCAGCGAAGTCCACATGCAGGCGTGACCATGGTGCTCGGGCGGACTCCCAGGACTGGACTGGGGCCCTTGGGGGATCTGGGCGGGATTCTTGGCAGGCCTGGCAGTGTTTGACCCAGGCCTCTATCTCTCCGTCGATCCCCGGCCACCACACATAACTCCTGGCCAAGGCCTTCATTCTTACTACCCCTGGGTGTGTCTCGTGTAGGGCTGTGAGGACCCTTTTGCGGAGGGGCTGGGGAACAACGACCCTGCTTCCCCATAACAGGCACCCCTTGTGGGCCGACAGTTCATGTTTGCGGGTTGTGTAGCCAGCGAATTCTGGCCCAGGGCTGTTGCTGGGCTATCCCCTCCACACCCAGTCCAGGACCCGGGAGATGACCCTGTCTTTCTTGGAATGGTGTGCAACTTCTTGTGCCTGAATGGGGCGGTCGGGAAGCAGCTCCAGGCTCATAACCTCTTGTGCAGGTGCTGGGTCGGGGCCTGTTTCCGGTAGTGGTAGCCTGCTGAGGGCGTCTGCATGGCCCATCGCCTTCCCAGGGCGGTGAATCAGTGCATACTGGTAGCTGGCAAGGAAAATTGACCACCTGAGGACGCGAGGAGACAGCACTTGGGGGGTCTGCTTTTCGGGGGCAAACAAGCCAAGCAACGGCTTGTGGTCAGTCACCACGGTGAAGGGCCGCCCGTACAAGAAATCATGGAATTTTTTTACTCCCTTCACAATTGCCAGCCCCTCCTTGTCTATTTGTGAGTAGTTCCGTTCGGTTGCGCTGAGTGTCTGGGAAAAGTATGCTACTGGTACCTCTCTTCCATCCGGGAGTTGGTGTCCCAGGACAGCGCCAATGCCATAGGGTGAGGCGTCGCATGCTAGCACCACCGGCAGCCTCTCGTCGAAGTGTGCCAAGACCGAGTTTGAGACAAGCAAGTCCTTGACTGCCTGGAATGCAGCCTCCTGGCGCTGGCCCCACACCCAAGGGGCCCGCTTGTCCAGAAGTCTGTGTAGGGGCTCTGCTACCGCCGCTTTGTGGGGAAGGAAGGAATGGTAAAAGTTCAATAGTCCCAAGAAGGCCTGAAGTTCAGTCTTGTTCTTGGGCGCTGGGGCATCACAAATGGCCCGTACCTTGTCCCCAGTTGGGTGTACCCCTTCTGCGTCCACCATAAATCCCAGAAAGTCCACCTGAGGCACTCCTAGTAGACATTTTTCCCGCTTCACCTTGAGACCCGCCGTCTGGAAACGGTGCAGAACGGTGCGGAGGCGGTCCTCAAACTCCTCTGGTGTGGGCCCGGCAATCAACACATCATCGAAGAAGGGGGTGACGCCAGGAATTCCTTTAAGGAGAGAGTCCATTAGGTTCTGGAATATGCCTGGTGCCACGCTGACGCCGAATTGCAGCCGCTTTACCCTGAACGCTCCTCTGTGCGTCACAATCGTCTGTGCCTCTGCTGTGGCCTCATCTACTGGTAGCTGTTGATATGCTTGGGCCAAGTCCAGCTTGCCAAAAATTTTCGACCCAGCCAGGGTGGCAAGGACATGGCTGACCACTGGCACTGGGTATGCATGGGCCGTGAGGGCCTTGTTTATGGTACATTTGTAGTCTGCGCAGATGCGGACCGAACCATTAGGCTTGACAGGTGTGACGATTGGGGTTTCCCAGGGGGCATTAGGCACCGGCTCCAGCACTCCTTGCTCCACGAGCCGGTCCAATTCCTCGTCTATATGGGGTTTCAGGGCGAACGGGACCCGGCGGGCCTTGAGCCTGACTGGTCGTACTGCAGGGTCAAGCTGTAGAGCAATGGGGGAGCCCGTATACTGTCCCAATTTCCCATCAAAAACCCCCGGAAATTCCTTGCATATGGCGTCCACGTCCACTTGTAAGCTAGTGTTGTTCACCCCGGTGACGGCTAGCCCCAGTGGTCCAAACCATGCCAATCCCAGTAAGCTAATGTAGGGGCCCTTGACCACAAGCAAGTCCAGTTGCCGCGTCCGCCCTCGGTATTGCACCCTGAAGGTCCCCACCCCCATTGTGGGGACCTTACGTTTCTGGAAGTCCCGGAGGGTGAATGGGGCCGGCCTGAGTTTGGGACCCCCAGTAGGACACAGTTTCCTTAAGGTCCTTGCCGCGATTATGGATAGATTTGAATCCGTGTCAAGCTCCATGCGGCATGGGGCCCCCTCTATCTGTACCTCTACATAAATTTTCTCTACGTTGGGGTGGGGCAACTGGTATACCTGGAAATCCGTGAGCTCCATTGAGTTGCCTTGGTGCGTTGGGCCCCGGGACCTGGGGCTCTTGGATTGGTCATCTGATGCCTGGCGTCGGGTGGGCCGAGCCCGACACACCCGGGCGATGTGCCCCGATTTTCTGCACTGCCTGCACTCTGCGTTGCGGAAACGGCAGGTCCTCCTCTCGTGACTTTCTCCACAGCTTGCGCAGTTCCCTCCTTCTCGTCGAGGCAGCTGTGGTATGTGGGCTGCTTGAGTGCGCTGCTGTACTCGGTGCACCTCCTCCCTGTTGGATCCTGAGTCGTCGGTGAGGTCTTCGTGGTGGACCCTCGGTTGGGATGGCTGGCTCGGCCGTGCCTCTTGCGTCGACTTCTCGGCAGCTTCCGTTGCCAGGGCCTCCTCCAGAGCGACCTGGAACGTTAGGTTCTTCTTAGCGTAGAGGCGTCGTTGCAGCTTCTCATCCCTCAGGCCACCGACGAGGCGGTCACGAAGCATGTTCTCCAGCTCTGAGAAGTTGCAGAACCGGGCGGCTTGGCGGAGAGAGGTCACAAACCCAGTTATGGTTTCCCCAGGGGCTTGCCGCTTTGCGTAGAAGGCATTTCGACGAGCCACCACTGAGGGCTGTGGCGAAAAGTGCCCCTTCAGCTGTTCCATTATTGTTTTGTATGGAACTGTAGCGACGTCTTCAGGCGCAAGGAGAGCCCGGGCGATTTCAAACGTCTCCTCTCCGCAGACGCTGAAGAATATTGCCCTCTTCTTGGCGTCTTCTTCATCGGTGACCCCTTTGGCTTCTAGGAGGAAGGTGAAACGAGAGGCGTACGCTTCCCAGTCTCCAGATGCTGGGTTGAACGGCGAGAAGCTGCTGTTGGTTGCCATTCTGAGTTCCTTGTGTCCCGGAGCTGAAGCCTAGATACACGGTGCGAGGCAGCGGTGCGGCAGGTGGCGGTGCTGCGGTGCGGTGTGTGGCAGTCAGCTCAGCGGGATCCCACCTTCGTCGCCAGTGAAATATACTCAGAGTCGCAAAGTGATTTCATGCTCTTTATTCAGCTCATAGTGGTGAGGAGGAATGAATGAAAGTCCCCTCAAAGTATCTGCTTTATATACATTATTTACACAATGGGCTGCACATGATTGGCTAATTCTGGAATTCTACTGTAAGCCAATCAGGTTGTGGATTCACTTATATCTGGAGCATGATTGGGTAGTTCCTGCCAACCAATCAGACTGCTGCATTGTTCTAGGACCAATCAGACTGATGCATTCTGAATCCTATTGTTCTAGGACCAATCAGACTGCTGCGATTTGGATCCTATTGTTCTAGGACCAATCAGACTGCTGCAGTTTGGATCCTATTCAACTCAGTACATAACATAAGGCCTTGCACGCCATTTTTCTGGGTTCCCCCTCCTCTCCCGCGGGTGAGGGGAGCGCCCTGTTGCAACAGATCAATAAAGATCAAGCTTACTAGCTGCTTTGCTTCTCAATATTCTCTGGTTGGCCTCCGTTATTTTCTCCTACTAATAGGGAACCTATGTAAGGACTCTATATGGGCTCTTGGATACCCCATGAGGGAAAAGGGCAATTTTTGTTTACAATAGGGGCAAATGACCACAGAGCTGTATTACTGATCGGCAGAGACTCAGACCATAGAAAATGTAGTTGACAAACAGGGCTTTGTGTGATGTCATTTCCCTTCCACTCCTGGGAGGGAAAGAGCATACTGTAAAGTCCTTCCCTTTCCTTCCCTGTTTCCTTCCCCTCTCTTCTTGACCAGCCCTGAGGGCAGATGTGTCCTGTGCTTGCTCCAGTCCTCGACACATGCCTGAGACTGTTTGTACTGTAAACATAAGTATTCTATCTGCATAGTTTTTATAGCTTCTGTAACAGAACCAATGCAAGACCATCAGTAAACCATCTTACTTTCCAGTCTGTTGTCTGATTTGATTTGTTAAGTGGGTTAAAATGAGGCGGTGAACTGGACTTAACTAAAACCAGTGCTTTTTTTCTGGGGGGAACGCAGGAGTATGCATACCCCTAAACATTTTGTGAATCTAAGTTTGGCCTCATTAAGGGGCAGTACAGTGGTGCCTTGCAAGACGAAATTAATTCGTTCCACGAGTTTTTTCGTTGTACGAGTTTTTTCGTCTTGCGAAGCACCACTGCATTTAAACACTGACAACGGCGGGGAGGGGCGGGGAGAAGAAGGACAGCTGCCAGAGCCGGTACCTCAGACTCACCCGCGCGTTGTGGCCACCGTGCTGGAGGGCGGCGGGGCTCAGGAGAGCGACTCCAGGGAGAGAGAGGCACTGGCGGCAACGGCTCTCTGAGGGGAGCGCGCGAGGGGCGTGGGCAGCGACGCGAGGCACCAACCGTCAGCAGGAAGGTGGGAGGGAGCCGGAGGAGCGGGGAAGCGAGCGTGCGTGCGTGCAGTGCGCGTCACCATGACACGAGAGGCAGGGCTGTTTCGTCTAGCGAAGCAAGCCCTTAGGGAAATCCGTCTTGCGAAGCACCTCAGAAAACGAAAAACTCTTTCGTCTTGCGAGCTTTTCGTCTTCCGAGGCATTCGTCTTGCGGGGTACCACTGTATTTCAATATGAGTAGGAAAATGAGAGTGCCCCTAAACATTTTTTTTTTAAAAGCACTGACTAAAATAAGGTTGAGCAGCCTGTTCCTACATGCTTCAATTTTGCTGCTAGGAACGGGGCTTTAAACTCTGTTCAACCCACAAACATGGGGGCCTGGAGGAATCGATTGCAATATATCCTCTCATTTTAAAACCTATGCCACCCTGTTATACCCAATTCCCTCAACCGTTCCTCATAAGGCTTGGCTTCCAGACCCTTGATCATCTGGATAGCTCTCCTCTGCACACGCTCCAGTTTTTCAATATCCTTCTTAAATTGTGGCGCCATAGAACTGGACACGGAACTTCAGGTATGGTCTGACTAAGGCAGAATAGAGTGGTAGTATTACACCTCTTGATTGGGACACTAGATCTATGTTGATGCATCCTAGAATAGCATTAGCCTTTTTTGCTGCTGCATCACACTCCTGCCTCGTGTTAAGTTTGTGGTCTACTAAGACGCCCAGGAGACAAAGTCGATTCAAGCTTTCTGGTTAAAGAGAGAGCTAGAGAGTCAGTGTGGTATAGTGGTTAAGAGTGGTAGACTCGTAACCCGAGGAACCGGGTTCGCGTCTCCGCTCCTCCACATGCAGCTGCTGGGTGACCTTGGGCTAGTCACACTTCTTGAAGTCTCTCAGCACCTCACAGAGTGTTGGTTGTGGGGGAGGAAGGGAAAAGGAGATTGTTAGCCGCTTTGAGACTCCTTCGGGTAGTGATAAAGCGGGATATCAAATCCAAACTCTTCTTCTCTTCTCCTAAAAACTCCACATGAGCTTCCTGTACTCAAAGAATTGCTTTAATGGTGGGGGGGGGGTTGGAGGAGAGGAGAAGGGGGGAGACGTTTGCCTGATGTGGGAGAGTTTGTCATTTGGTGTTGTCTGTATGGAGAGCTAATGTTACGTTTTTTATATGCTCAAACTTTCAACACACACACACACACACACACACAGTAATTTGGAAAGAGCCCTGGCCATCCTGACTCCACTGGCCCCACAAAAAAACCCCCACATTGTTATTTACTTATTTGTTGCCGTTGCCAGTCTAGGGTTTAACCTTTCCTTATATCTTGGTTGACAAACGCAGTGACTCAAGTAAGATTGCTTGGTGCCTGCATGCTTCCCAGTGGAAAGCATTTTGTAGCAAATAATTATAGGTTGTTCTTGGTGAGAAAGCAAAAAAAGGAAGCCCCCACTGAAGCAGCACAGACTGTTTCTGTTAGGCTTTCTTTCTTTGTGTGTAATTATTTAAAGAGAAAACATACCCAAGCACAAAGACATCCATATGATGGAGTTTCAATGGCTGGCGAAGCTGCCGTAAAATTGTAAATAAGCACATCTATCATGCGGCTCCCTTTTGACGATGCTGAGATTCTGTGGCGGAGCATTATTTCTAATACGCATATATCTGTGATTTTCCATTTCTGCGGTGAAAATTACAGATTCGCAGGCACAGGAAATTGTCCCGAATAGGCTGCAGAGATTGTGAATATATTTGCGGATCCAAAGAACAAAGTTCAACCGGCAATTAAACCAAGTTTAGGAAAAGGGGTTTTTTTGTTTGGCTTTCATGTGACCAACAGCCATAAATTGTGTCCTCCTCCCCGAGAGCACGCGGTGCGGTGAGATCATGAAGCCCGACCTCACTGCTGTTGTGGGTGGGAGTAATTGGAAAGCCACAACAACCCGATTGGTGGTCCCTTGGTTGCTGGGCAATTCTGGCCAATGGGATCATTTCATGCATTAACCAAGGGACCTATATACCACTGCATGTTGCATTGAGTTTCCTCTTAGCGCCTCGTGCATCTGATCACCTGCCCACCCTCCCTATATTTAGGCTCTTGCTATGACCTTGCTATAAGGGATGTTGGTGGTGCTGTGGGTTAAACCACAGAGTCCAGGGCTTGCCGATCAGAAGGTCGGCGGTTCGAATCCCCGCGACGGGTTGAGCTCCCGTTGCTCGGTCCCTGCTCCTGCCAACCTAGCAGTTCGAAAGCACGCCAAAGTGCAAGTAGATAAATAGGTACCGCTCTGGCGGGAAGGTAAACGGTGTTTCCGTGTGCTGCTCTGATTCGCCAGAAGCGGCTTAGTCATGCTGGCCACATGACCCAGAAGCTGTACGCTGGCTCCCTCAGCCAATAAAGCGAGATGAGCACCACAACCCCAGAGTCGGCCACAACTGGACCTAACAGTCAGGGGTCCCTTTACCATTTATGACCTTGCTATGCCGTCGTGGGTCATCTGTTCTTGGGACAGGGGTGCGGTAGGAATTTTCCCATTTGGCTGATTGGCTGGTGCCAATTGGGTTTTGCCTGCTGCGTAGCAAATCGTCACAACTTTGTAAGGTTTGGCAGTTTGTAAGGTTTGGTGGTTAGGCACTGGTTCAGTGGTGGTGGAGGGGATGTGTTTAGGCTGTGCCTGCTCCTCCAATACTAGGGTATTCCGTTAAAGGAATCCAGGGGTTCGCCTTGCTTTTGTCCGATCCCCTTCCAGGGGTTAGGGCCACACCAGAGCCCCTGGGAGCATTTGGGGTGAGTTTGAGTCTGTGCCTGGTCCAATGCTCTCCCACGATGTTTACCTGTACTGACCTTTGCCAGTGTCCAGTTGTCAGTGCTGTCTTGCTGAGGTCAGGTGCAGCTGGTCAGAAACCAATACCTAAGCAAACCACTCATGATCTGTAATCAATAAAGTTGTGGCCAAAATTATGCCAATACAGTGGTACCTCGGGTTACATACGCTTCAGGTTACAGACTCCGCTAACCCCGAAATATTACCTCAGGTTAAGAACTTTGCTTCAGGATGAGAACAGAAATCGTGCTCCGGTGGTGCAGCGGCGGCAGCAGGAGGCCCCATTAGCTAAAGTGGGTGCTTCAGGTTAAGAACAGTTTCAGGTTAAGAACAGACCTCAGGAACGGATTAAGCACTTAACCCGAGGTACCACTGTAACCTTAAACTAAATTCTGTGTCAATTGTCTTTTTATTGGGGGAGGTCTTGGGATCTTAACACGCAGACACAATTCCAGTTGCTCCTAATCCTAACCCTTCCCTCTCCAAATGTATTCATGGGTGAATCATCAGCTTCCTCGACATTTTCAGGCCAGTTGAAAATGTGTCCAAACACACACACACACACACACACCATTTCCAAAACACACCGATTTCAGGCTTAGTGGTGCTGACTACAACTGCTGCACTTTATTGCTAGAGAAGCTGTTCCAACTCTTTGAAGAAGCAACCTCTTGGTGTTTTTAGTAACTCCAAATTCTTGTTAAACAAGTCAAGAACACTCAGCCTGTTTCTGTCCTTGAGCCATTGTTATGTCATTAAACTGAAAAAAACTAACGCAGTATGCATTAGATACCAGAGGGCAGAGGCCTTCTTGCAGGGGAGATGAGACAGCGAAATCCTAAAGGGAGCCTCAACAGTATTTATGTATGTGTCTATAGTGGCAAGGATATTTTATGCACAGAAATGGAAGGAGAGAACACACTCAAAGGAGGAATAGTCAGGGAAAATCTTGGAATATGCAAAGATGGCAAAATTGGTGGCACTATTAAAATACATAAATTGCCCAGATGTGATTATTGGCACACGGTCACCCCAGCATCTGACCTTAATCCATAACAACAGCCCTGTCTCTTTTGGTTAAAATATGAGATCTGAGGTGCTCTTTTGATTCTCTCATTCCTTGTGTTTTATGCTTTCTGCATGGCTTCCTGTTGGTTTTCTTCCTTCCTTTAACTGAAGACCTTTGTTGGAGTGGGTGGCGCTGTGGTCTAAACCACTGAGCTTCTTGGGCTTGCTGATTGGAAGGTTGGCGGTTCGAATCCCCGCAACTGAGTGAGCTCCCATTGCTCGGTCCCTGCTCCTGCCAACTTAGCAGTTTGAAAGCACACCAGTGCAAGTAGATAAATAGGTACCACTGTGGCGGGAAGGTAAATGGCGTTTTCCATGAGCTCTGGTTTCTGTCACGGTGTCCTGTTGCGCCAAAGGCAGTTCAGTCCTGCTGGCCACATGACCCAGAAAGCTGTCCGTGGACAAACTCCAGCTCCCTCGGCCTGAAAGCAAGATGAGCGCCGCAACCCCATAGTAGACTTTGACTGGACTTAACCATCCAGGGGTCCTTTACCTTTATCTAGAGTGCATTCTACTGTGACTGTATTGCCTCTATAAAGCCTATGTTTGAAGGCATACTTCTTGCACCGTTCATCATCAAAACCATACAAATACCTTGTCTTTTTCACTATGCCACTGTCCTGTCTTTCTTTGTTTGTTTGTTTAAATTTTAAAGAGAACAGTGGTACGCCCAGTTTGGTGTTGTTGTTGTTGTTTAGTCATTTAGTTGTGTCCGACTCTTTGTGACCCCCTGGACCAGAGCACGCCAGGCACTCCTGTCTTCCACTGCCTCCCACAGTTTGATCAAACTCATGCTGATAGCTTCGAGAACACTATCCAACCATCTCGTCCTCTGTCGTCCCCTTCGCCTTGTGCCCTCAATCTTTCCCAACTTCGGGGTCTTTTCCAGGGAGTCTTCTCTTCTCGCGAGATGGCCAAAGTATTGGAATCTCAGCTTCAGGATCTGTCCTTCCAGTGAGCACTCAGGGCTGATTTCCTTCAGAATGGAGAGGTTTGATCTTCTTGCTGTCCATGGGACTCTCAAGAATCTCCTCCAGCACCATAATTCAAAAGCATCAATTCTTCGGCGATCAGCCTTCTTGATGGTCCAGCTCTCATGGTGTAGAAAGGATTTATTCTGGCTCAGCATGCTTTGCAACAGAGGTTCTTGGGCTTGAGATTTTCCTGGTTGTGTTTGCTTCTCCTCCTCTCACCAGTTTACAGTATTCCCCTTTGTTTGCGGTAGAAATTACCATGGGGTGTGTGTGAATAAAACCCCAGAGCAAGGAGCCTGGGTGAACTACCGGTATCTCTGCTCAGACTGTCTCAGCACATCTTCTAGCCTGGGAATTTCATTTTGCAACATTTACCCACGACTGGTTTCCATGGTTTTCTTCTCTCTTACTGACTAGGCCTCTCTTTTATGCCGCTCAGACTTCTGGACTCTCACGTAACCATTGTACTTGAGCTTGTTTTTCCTCTCTGTTGCTCCACAGCTGGGGTGACCCACAACCCTCTGTAGCTGTAGCTGTAGCCGTTCCTGAAAGGTTCAGCAGGCTAGTGATGGATGGGCAGGAGATTTCGGGAGATCAAGGCCACTTCCCGAAAACTCCATTTTTAAGAGGCCCGGGACTTGACTATGCCATTGCCATTGTGGAGTGCAGGGCAACATGGCTCACGACAGTCCAATAGCAGTTTTTGAAAGGAGCATTAACTTCAGCAGGGGTGGTTTCTAGCTGAGAAATGTTGGGTTGATGTTTTCATCGCTCTGCTGTACAACTTATTTCCCCAGAATGTTATGCCATTTCTCCGATGAAAATAAAGGTAAAGGTACCCCTGCCCGTACGGGCCAGTCTTGACAGACTCTAGGGTTGTGCGCCCATCTCACTCAAGAGGCCGGGGGCCAGCGCTGTCCGGAGACACTTCCGGGTCACGTGGCCAGCATGACATCGCTGCTCTGGCGAGCCAGAGCCGCACACGGAACGCCGTTTACCTTCCCGCTAGTAAGCGGTCCCTATTTATCTACTTGCACTGGCGTGCTTTCGAACTGCTAGGTTGGCAGGCGCTGGGACCGAACAACGGGGGCGCACCCCGCCGCGGGGATTCGAACCGCCAACCTTTCGATCGGCAAGCCCTAGGCGCTGAGGCTTTTACCCACAGCGCCACCCGCGTCCCGATGAAAATAGGGATGTCCTATTTAATAATAATAATAATAATAATAATAATAATAATAATAATATTTATACCCCACCCATCTGACTGGGTTGTCCCAGACACTCTGGGAGGCTTCCAACATATATAAAAACATAAGAAAACATCACACATTAAATAACTTACCATACAGGGCTGCCTTCAGATGTCTTCTAAAGGTTGTCTAATTTAGGGCTGTCTTACTGGGATTTCAAAGGTGGAATTGATGTCGGAGGGAATTTCCGAAAGGCAGCGCTGGGTCATTTATTTATTTTTTATTTTTTTAATATTTTTTTTTATTAGTTTTCAAATTTTAACAAATCCATCCTAATTGTTTAAATTTACTACATTTTTTTCAAAAAGTAATTAGGTTTCCCACTCCAGCTTTGGGGTTTGTCTAATAAAAGCTTAACAATTTTTCGGGTGTTCCTAGTATAGTTACTTATCTCCTTGGCTCGGGGGTCACATAACTCCAGACCTTCTAACATTTCTCCGATGAAAATAGGGACGTCCTAAGGAAAAGCGGGACATTCCGGGATCAAATCAGAAACCGGGACGGCTTCTGTAAGTCCAGGACTGGCTCTGGAAAATAGGGACACTGAGAGGGTCTGCATATTTGTGAGATATCGTTACATAGGCTGGTATTGAATATGCAGTTCCACCCTCAATAGAAGATCCTCTCTTATCTCTGCTAGCGAATTTGGTGATTTACATGCTTTGAAAGCCAGTGCTACAAACCATGACATTCTTGCTTGGAATTTGGAGCCTGACAACAAACAGTCAAGTAAATGGCTGTTATAAAAGAAATAGCAATATGGGACGCGGGTGGCGCTGTGGGTTAAAGCCTCAGCGCCTAGGGCTTGCTGATCGAAAGGTCGGCGGTTCGAATCCCCGCGGCAGGGTGCGCTCCCGTTGCTCGGTCCCAGCGCCTGCCAACCTAGCAGTTCGAAAGCACCCCCAGGGGCAAGTAGATAAATAGGGACCGCTTACTAGCGGGAAGGTAAACGGCGTTCCGTGTGCTGCGCTGGCTCACCAGATGCAGCTTGTCACGCTGGCCACGTGACCCGGAAGTGTCTTCGGACAGCGCTGGCCCTTGGCCTCTGAGTGAGATGGGCGCACAACCCTAGAGTCTGGCAAGACTGGCCTGTACAGGCAGGGGTACCTTTACCTTTACCTTTAAGATACCTGATGTGGACGATTAAGTGAAGATCCTATGTTTTCTGTCTGGATACAATAAGTTCGAGGCAGACAAAGTTGCAAGATTCATGGCTGCAGCCCAAAAACTGAGAAGAACGTTCATCAGAGACAATATGGTGGACTGTAAAGTCTGACCAGTAATGTAATATAGAAACTTATTTGTGTGTGTCTGCATTTTAATGCTTGTACAGTGGTACCTCGGGTTACATACGCTTCAGGTTACATACGCTTCAGGTTACAGACTCCGCTAACCCAGAAATAGTGCTTCAGGTTAAGAACTTTGCTTCAGGATGAGAACAGAAATCGGGCTCCGGCGGCGCGGCAGCAGCGGAAGGCCCCATTAGCTAAAGTGTTGCTTCAGGTTAAGAACAGTTTCAGGTTAAGTACGGACCTCCAGAACGAATTAAGTACATAAACCCGAGGTACCACTGTATGTACAAATTGGTTATATCTCCACAGTGTGCACAGAATACTTTTATTTCCTTTTTTGGGGGAACCAGGATGGTGGCAACAACAAATAAACATTGAGCTAAAAAATGTTCCAACACTTTCTTTGTACAAAGAGGTAGTTTGGTTCCTTCCACAGATTTCTGAGTCTTTCATTCCTTCCAAGCAAATTGGGGATGCTGCCAAAGAAATCTGGAATTACACAGTTTTGGCAGCGGGTTTTTTAGTCGAGCGTACTTTTTCTGAACTCCAAGGAGGGGGGTTTCATGACCCTCCAGAAGTTCTAAACCCGTCTGGGGAGCAAGGCATCTTGCCCAGACATGTGTCAACAAAGCCACTCACCCACACTGATTTTTCAGCCTTGGACCTGAGCGTAGCAGGACTTGGTGTGCCACAAAGGTCTCACCTCCTGTGTGAGAGGCAGTTGCTACCAACAGGCTACTACCCTGTTTCCCCGAAAGTAAGACATCCCCCGAAAATAAGACCTACCGGTACTTCCAATTTTGCCTCTCGCTGTAATATAAGGCCTCCCTGAAGGATCCCTGAAGGATCAGGTGCGCAGCCTGGGAGTCATTTCGGAGTCACAGCTGTCCATGGAGGCACAGGTTAATTCTCTGTCCAGGGCAGCTGTTTACCAGCTCCATCTGGTACGCAGGCTGAGACCCTACCAGCCTGCGGACTGTCTTGCCAGAGTGGTGCATGCTCTGGTTATCTCCCGTTTGGACTACTGCAATGCGCTCTACATGGGGCTACCTTTGAAGGTGACCCGGAAACTACAACTAATCCAGAATGGGGCAGCTAGACTGCTGACTGGGAGTGGCTGCCGAGACCATATAACACCGGTCCTGAAAGATCTGCATTGGCTCCCAGTACATTTCTGAGCATATTCAAAGTGTTGGTGCTGACCTTTAAAGCCCTAAATGGCCTCGGTCCTGTATAACTGAAGGAGCGTCTCCACCCCCATCGTTCTGCCCGGACACTGAGATCCCGCGCCGAGGGCCTTCTGGCGGTTCCCTTGCTGCGAGAAGTAAGCTTACAGGGAATCAGGCAGAGGGCCTTCTCGGTAGTGGTGCCCGCCCTGTGGAACGCCCTCCCTTCAGATGTGAAGGAAATAAGCAACTATCCTATTTTTAAAAGACATCTGAAGGCAGCCCTGTTCAGGGAAGTTTTTAATATTTAATGCTGTATTGTTTTTAATACTCAATTGGTAACGGCCCAGAGTGGCTGGGGAAACTCATCCAGATGGGTGGGGTATAAATAATAAATTATTATTATTATTATTATTATTATTATTATTATTATTATTATTATTACTCTTAGGTCCAAATTAGTCTTATGTATGTCTTGCTTTACAGCTTTAAAAAAAAATATTTCATCAAAGTGAGCACATTTGTACAACATGTTTTACCGCATGGCAAAGCTACAGCCTAAGTGTATGAACATTAATGGTATGCAGTAATATGGTTGGAATTGGCAGACTGCGTTGGCAGTCACAACCGGAAACAGACGACAGCTGTAAATTACAAAAACCATGTTCTTCTCCCATGAAACTTTAAGAGGAATTAATTCCTCAGAGGCTTCTGCTCTTTTATGTTTTTGATTTCACGGCAGCGTATTGTTACCCTGAAACATTCTGTCTTTCGCTCCAAATCTTTGCCAAACTGTGGCCGGCAGTGCATCTCTTCAAGAAAAATGGGTGCCGGAACTCAGTATGACTTTTATTGCAGAGGTATTCATGAGGTGTGCAGGGGGTGTGAAACCCTGCTCCTTTTAATGATGTCGCTGAGGCAACTACTGCACTGTAGAAAATTCACAGTCCTTGAAAGCATAAGGATATTTGGCACATAGGGAGTCCCACATGCTCCCCTCATTGAACACATCTGGTGCGTCACTGCAAGCACCAAAAAATCAATGTGCCTGTCAAATGCTGAGTGTCTACCAGAATTTTCAAAGTCACAGATTTTGAGTTTTGTTAATTTTTGTGTTAATCTGATTGTTAGTTGCAAGTAATAGTTTTGCTCGCATCACAGGGGAGTACTGAACACTGTGGGAACACATTATTTACTGTCTATGAAACAGACGAGATGCACCGCTTTTGTCTCAGATTATAGCTACAAGCAAGCTCCATAGACAGGCTCAGGTCAGTACACTATTTATCTAGCTGCGTCTGAGTGTACACAGGCCCTCTGGAACTGCCACAACACATAAGATCCCTGATCCGCACTGGATCAATAGAATACCGACAACATTTCCAAATACCTACCAATTAATTGCAAGTGTCATCAAACACTGACAGTAGTTAACAAAAGAAGCAATGTCAGTTGCCTTCTGGGAAATGCACAGAGTAATGGATCGCTGCCACTGTTTCCGAGCCCCAGAACCACCAGCTGCTTATGATTTAGCCAGATGACCTGATCCAGTGGGACAGATCCATGCTGAAGTACGGTATCGTGGGGTGATTACGGTGCTTGTTGTTGTTTAGTCGTGTCCGACTCTTCGTGACCCCATGGACCAGAGCACGCCAGGCACTCCTGTCTTCCACTGCTTCCCGCAGTTTGGTCAAACTCATGCTGGTAGCTTCGAGAACACTGTCCAACCATCTCGTCCTCTGTCGTCCCCTTCTCCTTGTGCCCTCCATCTTTCCCAACATCAGGGTCTTTTCCAGTGAGTCTTCTCTTCTCATGAGGTGGCCAAAGTATTGGAGCCTCAGCTTCAGGATCTGTCCTTCCAGTGAGCACTCAGGGCTGATTTCCTTCAGAATGGAGAGGTTTGATCTTGCAGTCCATGGGACTCTCAAGAGTCTCCTCCAACACCGTAATTCAAAAGCATCAATTCTTCGGCGATCAGCCTTCTTTATGGTCCAGCTCTCACTTCCATACATCAGTACTGGGAAAACCATAGCTTTAGCTATATGGACCTTTGTTGGCAAGGTGATGTCTCTGCTTTTTAAGATACTGTCTAGGTTTGTCATTGCTTTTCTCCCAAGAAGCAGGCGCTATTGGGGCCAAATACGAGGTTCTGTGAGGAGCAGGGGTTGCCTCCTGTGCAACAGCAGTGGTTTGAAACTGATCTACATGGTCGTTTTCAGTCATTGATTTTATTTATCACTTTGTACATTGCCCTTCATCTGAACATCACAGGGTGGCTCACAACCGCCCCAGAAGGAAACCACGGTCAATGGTATTGAAAGCTGCTGAGAGGTCGAGGAGAATAAACAAGGACACATTTCCCCTGTCTCTCTTCTGACAGAGGTCATCATACAGGGTGACCAAAGCAGTTTCTGTGCCCAAACCAGGCCTAAACCCCAATTGAAATGGATCTAGAAATCAGTTTCTTCCAAGAGGGCCTGCATCTCGTCCACAACCACACACTGAAAAATGTTGCCCAAGGAGAGGAGATTAACAAACTGTCCAGCAGTTAAGTAGATTACTTAAGTTTTAATTTTTGGGAAGCCACCCAGAGTGGCTGGGGGACCCAGTCAGATGGGCATATTATTATTATTATTATTATTATTATTATTATTATTATTAGAGTCCAGGATTTATTGAGGAGTGGTTTTATCACTGCTTCCTTCAAGCAGGCAGGGGCCACTCCCTCTCACAAAGGTAAAGGTAAAGGGACCCCTGACCGTTAGGTCTAGTCGCGGATGACTCTGGGGTTGCGGCGCTCATCTCGCTTTAGTGGCCGAGGGAGCCGGCATACAGCTTCTGGGTGATGTGGCCAGCATGACTAAACCACTTCTGGCGAACCAGAGCAGCACACGGAAACGCCATTTACCTTCCCGACGGAGTGGTACCTATTTATCTACTTGCACTCTGACGTGCTTTCGAACTGCTAGGTTGGCAGGAGCAGGGACAGAGCAATGGGAGCTCACCCTGTCACGGGGATTCGAACCGCCGACCTTCTGATCAGCAAACCCTAGGCTCTGCGGTTTAGACCACAGCGCCACCCGCGTCCCACTACTCCCTCTCGCAAGGAAGCATTAATCACCTCCCTGGCCCAGCCGGCTGTCACCTTCCTGCAAGTTTTTATAAGCCCAAAGAGGCCAGGGTCCAGAGGCCAAGGGGTCGCCCTGACTGACCCAAGCACTTAGTCTGCATCCTTGAGCCTTACCAGCTGAAACTCATCCAACACAATGGGACTAGACAGTGCTCTGGATGCCCCTTGAGAGTCATCTGCTGTATTAGCCCAGAAATGGAAACTAGAAGAAATTCCGACGAAAGAAGAATGACAGACGAAATTAATGGACTATGCAGAATTGGACAAAATGACAGGAAGGATTTCAAACCTGCGGGACCAGATATTTACAGAAGATTGGAAGAAGTATATGAATCATTTGAAGAGCAACTGTAATCAACAAATTACGCTAGTAGGACTACAAGAAGTTTTGTAAGGAGAAATATATTAAGTGTTACAAAGTAGAAAAAGATAGAGATATTGGTTACGAGTTTGAAATGTAATAGGGAAGATAAGAAATGCATACTGAGAGATTAGACTGGAAAATTTTCAGACAGGATTGATGGAAGTCAAAAATTTGAATAAGATGTAAAAGTATGTTTAATTACTGTTGAAAATGATATGTTAAAAAAAACTAATAAATATTACATTACATTACATTATTATATTATATTATATTATATTATATATTTAAAAAGAGAGAGATATAATATAATATTATATTATAAGAGAAATATAATATAATATTATATTAAATTATATTAAAAAAGAGAGAGAGTCCTCTGCTGTAGTAGCAGAGTCAATATCTTTTTTAAAAACCAGAACCAGATTTGGGAGAGGGAAATAAGAATTGTGGGAGCCATGTGTATGTGTGTGTAGGTGCACAGTTTTTTAAAAAAGCAACAAATATATATACATTAGGAGAATGCTACCCACATCTGTGTGTGACATCTAGTTTGGCTCCAAACAGCGCTGAGAGTGTTGGACCAATTTCATCTGAAAGCCGGCAATTTTATTTATAACATTTAAACGCTTTTGTGTATTTGTTCCAACATTGCATTCATTGTGGGCTGCTTATAAATGAGGAGAAAATTAATCAAACAAGATCTGAATTGAAAACAGGCTCCCCAATTATTTCAACTTCCTTCAGTTTGAGAAATCCACACAGCTTCCCAAAAAATAATAATGAAAATTATCCCAACTTCATCAGACATTTAAAGGAACGCTCGCTCGCTCAATAGTGTGCAAAAAGTGATATCACCCCAAACCCCTAATATATTTTGATTCTATTTGGGTTCGTGGGACATTTGCTGCTCATCTGTGTGCCTGGGGTGAACTCTCCAAAAAGAATCTAGTGCTCCTCTCCCCTTTCCTTATGGACCACAACAGTGATGTCATTTCTTTGACAGTGGTTAAGTGGTTCTGAAGTTGTTTACGAAAAAGTGGGTATCAGCTTATCACAGGATGTTGTTTTCCCATCACTGTAATGATTATGTTTTCAATGTGCTTTTATTACATTCACTTGTTACTGCAAAATTCCACGTTGTTAATACTTGTGGAGGAGCATGTTCCACACGCAAGGAATTCATGCCATTAACCCCCCCAATAATGTTTATTAAGTTTCATATAAAAACATAACTTTAACATAACCGAAAAAGAAAAAAGAATAATGAGAAAAAAGAAAAAAAAGAAAAGAAAAACCAAAGAAGTAAAATATTTCCAACCCCACATAATACCACCACATACATAGATACAATAAAGCTTAATTAGTTATAATCCAACTTCATAAACATATCACTTGACTTCCTCTAATCTCTTCCATCTGAATTTCTTTGTAATTGAATGTAGCAGTTTCCAATATCATTATTTCATATAACAATAATCCTGTCATAATCATATTTCCTAACTTTCCTTATGGTATTGTTTCTTATTTATTTATTTAATCCTGATTTAATCCTCAGCCTAATTAATTCTTTCAAGTAGTTACAAATCTTTAATATTACAACATTTATTCAAATAGTCTTTAAATTTCTTCCATTCTTCTTGATATTCCTCTTCTTTCTGGTCGTGGATTCTTCCGGTGAGATCAGCCAGCTCCATAAAGTCCAACATCTTCATCTGCCATTTTTCTAGCGCTGGTAATTCTTGTGTTTTCCATTTTTTGGCTAACAAAATCAGTGCTGCAGTTGTGGCATGCAAAAATACTTTTACATCTTTTTTGGACAATTCAGAACCTGTTATTCCAAGGAGAAAGGCCTCTGGTTTCTTCACAAATGTATATTTCATCATTTTTTTTTAATTCATTATAAATTTCCCCCCAGAAGTCTTTTACCTTGGGACAAGTCCACCACATATGATAGAAGGTACCTTCCTTTTCTTTACATTTAGTGTGAAGAAGTTTAGAGGGCCATGACTCTGTTGGATTTCGAAAGTTTTAGGAAGGCTTCCCATTTCCATCTGTTTAGTGCAGCCAGTCGGAATTAGTACCCCAACATTCAATTCAGACGCTTCTCTTTAACTTGGAGTTTGCCTCAAGTTCAGTCTTGCCCTCTTCTCTCATTCCCAAAGGATTTCTTGGGAGGGAGGTACCAATTCAATTCTGATTATTCACTCCCTCCAATCTTGAGCTTGGAGGTGGAGTAACTTATTCCATAGCTCTGTCTCAGGGTTTGGAGGACATGGCAACACTAATGACAGGAGAACTCTCAAACCCCACTTTTCATTTCTGACTATCCATCATGGATGCTGAGCATAAGTAAGGAGTAGCACAAGGACAGCAGCTGAATCTCTTGATTGTAGGGTAACCAGCCTCATATAACCATCATGCCTGAGTCTCTTTGGTGCATGAAAGGGTTAAAACCATAGAGCAAGCTGTCCTGCCAGGCTTAGCCTATGTCACTTCCCCTCACCTCGGGAGGAAATGAGTAACCAAGTCTTTGTTCTCTCACTCTCATTGCATACAGTCAGTATGACAGGAGATCTGAGCTGGTCGTTCCAGCACATGACTTTAAGTAGGCTCTTTTGTTTCATACCAGATCACAGTCTGAAACTAGTATTTTCTCTATCAGTAGTATACTGATATATTTTAAAAAACCTTTTGTAACTAAGCCATGGTCTTAACCAGATGTGCATTTTTTCTAACTGCTGTATGGAAAAGCACACGAATCCAACCTTTGAAGAGTTTTGTAAGTAAATTATTTTGCGACTTTCCAAATGTGTGGTCCATCTCTGTGCTAGGGATGTGGGAAGGCTTGAAAAGAACTTAAAAGGAACATTTGGGGCCAGACTGGAAAGGCACATTTTAAAGGTTTCACAGCCTGTGCTTCCACAAATTTATAACATGTTTTGCAATGTTAAATCTCTGCCAGGTTTCTCTCACCCAAGAGTACTTGGATCTTGGCTTCCATGATTCCAACACTGATAAAAATGTTGAGAAACTGGAATGATCAAAGAATAAACAATGGGTACAAGCAAATCACTGACAATACTGTAGCAGCTGCCAAATTTTACTACATGAACTCAGAGAATATAAGCAGGGAGCTTTTGAATGGTTTTGAACAGAAGTTACTGAGAGAAGCAGTCATTGTACTCTAGCCACTGGTGGGAGCTTAAAAATAGATCAGTGCTCTGGGAGTGCAATCTGGACCACAGCAGGGTGGGAAATTCTTCCCCATGTGGTGGGATTATTTAGGGCACGAAAGGGTTAAAACCATAGAGTAAGCTGTCGTGCCAGGCTTATCCTATATCTTGCTCTCTTGTTTTGTTTTGTTTTGCTTATTAAACAGATTGTTAAGTTGTGGGTGAACATATCAGACGACACAGCGATTCTTCAGACAGCTCTTGTTTATTCACAGGCCAGAACAGAACTGAACTGAAGGGTTCAGCCAGCCTGCTTATATAGAGCTCCTCTAGGAAGCAACAGTAAACAGTTTCTGTAACTATCCAATCACTGAACGTCACTTTCGATCCCTTATTTGCATATGTGGACCTGAACTATCTACAGTATCCCCCTGCTGGCCCAGGGTGAGAACTTTAGTACATAACACAAATTTACAGACTGCTTCTCTGCATAATGCCATCAAAGTGATGAACAGGGTGAAAACTGAATAAAAGACAGAAACCCAAGCTCTAAGACGAATAGCATCAATTCAATGGGGTCTAAAACAATTAAACCACCCACACAAATTCTAAAAGCAGTGAAAGCATTTCACCAAATATAAAATTGACTTTCCATAAATGATTGAGTTACGCTTCAGGGCAAGCCTTCCTGAACAAAAATGTATTTGGTAGACACCTAAACATAATCTCGCCAGGCACCAATCTGACTTTGTCTGCTTGTTGATTCCAGATAGCTGCAGCTGCAGCACCAAAAGCTCAATTTCTGGCACAGTGGTACCTTGGTTCTCAAATGCCTTGGTACTCAAATGCCTTGGTTCTCAAATGCCTTGGTTCTCAAACGCCTTGGTACTCAAATGCCTTGGTACTCAAATGCCTTGGTTCTCAAACGCCTTGGTACTCAAATGCCTTGGTACTCAAATGCCTTGGTTCTCAAATGCCGAAAACCTGGAAGTAAGTGTTCTGGTTTTTGAGCGTTTTCCGGAAGCCGAACGTCCGATGCGGTTGTCGGCTATTGTTTCTGGGGCACCTGCACCAATCAGAAGTGCCACCTTAGTTTTTGAACATTTCGGAAGTCAAACGGTCTTCCGGAACGGATTAAGTTTGGAGTTTTTGTTTTTGAGGCTTTTTCGGTTAATTTGTTTTTGTGACTGTGTGGAACCCAGTTCAGCTACTGATTGTTTGCATGACTGTGGAAATAGATAAAGCTATTTATTATAATGACTACCATCAGTGCAGGTAGGGGGGGGAAATTATTTTATTTTTCATCATCTACAATATTATCTGATTTATTTTACAGTACAGTGCATTGATTATTGCTCTCATTTTATGGATCCATGCTCTCGCTAGATAGTAAAATCCATGTCAAATTGCTGTTTTGGGGGTTGTTTTTAAAAGTCTGGAACAGATAAATCCATTTTGCATTACTTTCAATGGGAAAGCGTGCCTTGGTTTTGGAACGCTTTGGTTTTGGAACAGACTTCTGGAACGGATTAAGTTTGAGAACCAAGGTGCCGCTGTACAAGCTAAGGGCACCTCTAGCTTTCCTCCACACAACCAGTCTTGGAGACGTACTGGATCAGAGAAGCTGAGATTCTCAAAGCAGTGCCCTGGTCCCTTGGGTTACCCAAGAGGTGAGGTCCAAGTCCGGTCCATGGTCAAAGGTGCAACATGGAGGCAGTCTGTGGTAGCTGAAGCTGGGTGCAGGACAGACGGGTGAAACCAGGAATGGGTCAGAAGCTCTGGCAGAAAAGCAGGACAGGGTTCAGGCAGGAACTAGCAACCATCAGGATAATGGCAGATGAAGTTGATGGACTAGATGAATTGGTGGAAAAGACTGGCAAGATCCGAGACCAGGGAGAAGAGTTGGTGGAAGAAGACTGGGAAAAGTTTAAAGAATATTTATAGAAATATTGTAAAATTAATGAATGTTAGAACAACGTTGGAATGAAGTTATATGGCTTCAGTAGAAATGTTATAAGGAATTACGTATAAATAGATTAATAGAGTATTAAAGGAAAATAAGGTTAAAATGTGTTAAGATAATTATAGGATAGAAAACAGGGGAAGATGGACAGGAAGGGGAATTAAGTATAAATAGATTAATTGAGCATTAAAGGTAAAAATATGGTTAGAATGTGTTAAGACAATTATAGGATAGAAAACAGAGGAAGATGGAAAGGAATTGCTGAAACAATTAATAGAAGTGGAATACAAAAAGGGAGGTGTGAGGAGGTCGAGGAAATAAGGGAAAGAAAGATAAGATGTTGAAATTGAAATTTTAAATGGTTTTTGTTTTGTTCTGTTCTGTTTGTTTCTTTTATTATGTTTGGTTTTTTTATTATGTATTGTATTGTATTGTATGTTTTTTTCTTTTTTGGTCTTTTGCAGTGTTGTGTTTAATCTGTTGGAAACTCAATAAATATTATTTGGGGGGGGGGGGAAGGAACTAGCAACCATCAATATTGTTCCTGCAACTTGGGACTGGGGCTGGCCAGCTTTTATCTGCCCCGAGGCATAGGGCGGCCCTGATCCTCTGGTGACTTGCCTCTCCTGGTCTGGAGGTGAGCACTCCTTCTGTGGGAACTTAGTTCCCTCCACCTCTCTGCCCTGAGGCTCTGCAGCTCAGGAGAGGCTGGAGGGTTACTGGACCCAGAGGCAACCTCAGCTTCCTCTGACGGGGCTGAGAGTGGAGCACCTGCAGGCAATGGGTCCTCCATCACCTCAGGGGCCAGAGCAGACTCAGCTGGTGCCTGCACCTGAGGATCCAGCACAGGTGGATTCTGGAGGCAGGGAATCCTGTGCAGGCTGGGATCCCTCAGGTTCAGCATCCGAGTCCGAATCCCAGGCCATCACAGGCAGGTTCAGCCTACATTGGTGTTGTTATCCACATTCTCCCATATCAGTGAATGGTGACTATTTCTTCCATGAGGATAATAAAGTGCTGCAATGGATGACCCAACAGTAGAGATAATAACAGCAGCAGCAGCAGCAGCAGCAGCAACGATTTATATGCTGCCCATCTGACAATGTTAACCAGCCACTCCGGACAGCTTCCAACAAATAAAAACACAATGCAGTCAAACCTCCGTTGTCAAACATACCGTATTTTTCGCTCTATAGGACGCACTTTTTCCCCTCCAAAAATTAAGGGGAAATGTGTGTGCGTCCTATGGAGCGAATGCAGGCTCCTTGGCTTCAGCGATAGCAACGCGAAGCCTCCGAAGCGCAGAGGGGTGCGCACCGACCCCTCTCGCTCTCCAGGCTTCAGGGGTAGCCGCCTGAAGCCTTCGGAGTGCAGCCTGAGTTCCTGCTGCGCTCCGCAGGCTTCAGGTTCCTTTCACTGAAGCCAGGAGAGTCTTGCTCTCCCGGCTTCAGCAAAAGGAACCCGAAGCCTGAGGAACGCAGTGGGAACTTGCGCTGTGCTCGGAAGGCTTCAGGGATAGCCGCACGCAGCCCCTCCGGCAGGGAGAGGTTGTGTGGGGCTAAAGAGGAAGCCAAAACAGTGAGTGGGATCCATCCCGCTCGCTGTCTTGGCTTGTGCCATAGCCGCGCGCAACCGCTCCGGCAGGGAGAGGTTGCGCACAGCCTGTACACTGCTCTTTGGGGCTGGGGGGAGAAATCAGATTTTTTTTTCTTGATTTCTCCCTCTAAAAACTAGGTGCGCCCTATGGTCTGTGTGGGACGCGGGTGGCGCTGTGGGTAAAAGCCTCAGCGCCTAGGGCTTGCCGATCGAAAGGTCGGCGGTTCGAATCCCTGCAGCGAGGTGCGCTCCCGTTGTTCGGTGCCAGCGCCTGCCAACCTAGCAGTTCGAAAGCACTCCCGGGTGCAAGTAGATAAATAGGGACCGCTTACTAGCGGGAAGGTAAATGGCGTTTCCGTGTGCAGCTCTGGCTCGCCAGAGCAGCGATGTCACGCTGGCCACATGACCCGGAAGTGTCTCCGGACACCGCTGGCCCCTGGCCTCTTGAGTGAGATGGGCGCACAACCCTAGAGTCTGTCAAGACTGGCCCGTACGGGCAGGGGTACCTTTACCTTTATGGTCTGGTGTGCCTTATGGAGCGAAAAATACGGTAATCCATTCTGGAAGGCCGTTCGACTTCCAAAACCTTCGACAACTGAGGCACGGCTTCCAATTGGTTGCAAGAGCTTCTTGCACACAAGTAGAAGCTGTGTCGGACATTCGGGTTCTCAAAAGCGTTCAAATACCAGAACATTTACTTCCGGGTTTTCGGCTTTTGAGAGCCAAAACATTTGAAAACGGACGCATTCCGGAACCAAGGTTTGAGTGTACCACCCAAAAGTTGGGTGGTCCCACATTACGTAGAGACCTTTGCCTTCTCAGCTGTATGTGAGAAGAAGACAGGGAGGGGCTAGTCTCTGCACCCCTGCGGCAGCCCCACCCTGCGTTGATTTAAACACTTAAGTAGAATGTCTGAATAAGGCTCCTGTTATCAGTTTTAAGTCTGCTGCTTAAAGCACAGAAGTGTTATTTTCTCAATTTCGCAGATGAGGAAAGGGAAATATTTTCAACAGAGTGCGCACTCCAAGCCCACCCAGAAAGTGTGGCAAGCCCTCAAATGAAATCCCCCTGGCTCCGAGACAATCTTCCTCCCCATCTTCCCTCTTAGAACAAGACTTTCCTTTCCTGTGAAGCTGTCGCAGAGCAGGCTGGCATCAACAGAGTCGGTCGAGGCAAACCTTCACGAAGCCTCAGGAATGCTCTCGGCACCGTTTTCAAGCCGTCAGGGGGCCAGTCAGCTGTCTCAGAAGAAAACGCTTCCAGGAAAAATAGGACAGGAAGATTAAGTCGTGAGCAGCGCAGTTTTGGCGCATGTGCTTCCGTCTTCCCTTTTCTGCATTGCAATCCTCTGTCTTGAATCAGAGCACTTTCCTGTATTCTGTATTTTTTGCTCTATAAGACTCACTTTTTCCTTCCTAAAAAGTAAGGGGAAATGTGTGTGCGTCTTATGGAGCGAATGCAGGCTGCGCAGCTATCCCAGAAGCCAGAACAGCAAGAGGGATCGCTGCTTTCACTGCACAGTGATCCCTCTTGCTGTTCTGGCTTCTGAGATTCAGAATATTTTTTTTCTTGTTTTTCTCCTCCAAAAACTAGGTGCGTCTTGTGGTCTGGTGTGTCGTATAGAGCGAAAAATACAACTCCTATCATCCCTAGCTCACAGGACCAGTGGTCAGGGATGATGGGAACTGTAGTCCCAAAACAGCTGGGGGGCCAAGTTTGGCCATCACTGGCCTAGGGCCAGTCCTCAAACTGCCACGTCCTTAAAATTAAGGGAGTGTCAACAAATGACAAGCCCAATCGTCGTCATGCCCTTCTATTGTCACTAGTTTTGTGTCTGGTTTAGAACCCCATGGTGTTGTGGTTAAAAGGATGACCTGTGAGCCAAGATGTCCCTTTGCTCAAATCTGACCTAAGGTTAATCTTAGATAAGTCACTATCTCAAAGAAGGAGTCCCACATCAGTAACACTGGCCTGCTTTACAGGACTGGTTTTTGTTTTGTGTTTTTGAAAGGCAATGTAGAAAATGGCTTTCCAGAGAATCTGGAAAAATAAAAGTATTACAGTGGTACCTCGGGTTAAGTACTTAATTCGTTCCGGAGGTCCGTTCTTAACCTGAAACTGTTCTTAACCTGAAGCACCACTTTAGCTAATGGGGCTGCTGCGCCGCCGCCACGTGATTTCTGTTCTCATCCTGAAGCAAAGTTCTTAACTCGAGGTACTATTTCTGGGTTAGCGGAGTCTGTAACCTGAAGCGTATGTAACCTGAAGCGTATGTAACCCGAGGTACCACTGTATAATAATGCCTACAATAAGTCTACACCTGACACTCTGTCTTGGCCCACTGACTCATAATTTCCCAGTTTCCAAAGATATCTTATTTGACCACTTCCTCACAACGCACAGCCAAAGAACGAAAGGAAATTCTTACTGTGGATTTCTATTCCCAGTGACTCCTGGAGGACAGCCTTAACTAGGGGTCAGTGAACTTTTTCAGCAGGGGGCCGGTCCACTGTCCCTCAGACCTTGTGGGGGGCCGGACTATTTTTTGGGGGGGAGGGAGAACGAATTCCTATGCCCCACAAATAACCCAGAGATGCATTTTAAATAAAAGCACACATTCTACTCATGTAAAAACACACTGATTCCCGGACTGTCTACGAGCCGGACTGGAAAGGCAATTGGGCCGGATCCGGCCCCAGACCTTAGTCTGCCTACCCATGGCCCTTAACACTGGGATTTGCTCCTCCTCCTTCAAAGAATTGGCTGATTAAATAGCAATTGGCCAAATCTCATCAGCTTAGAATTGGTTTAGTATTTACAAACCTCCCCGGCAAGCATTCTGAAAAAGCTTGTCTGTATTCTGGGAGTTCCTTCCTGGCTCATAGTGTTGGCCCATGCCTGTTGATGATGCCGCGTGAATTCACACTATTTTATTGGCCTGTGGGAGTTGTACTTTGGTTTTACTTGCTCTGTGAAAAGCACCAGCCATGGCAGAGGGCCACTTGGAAATTCAGCCCTGAAACAAACACACTCAGAAAAAGAGGAGGTTATAGTTCTACAAGGGGAACAAAAAGCTCATAAATTTGTTTCACGGGAGATGATTCAAGAGGGTTGACCCAAATAGACGAACGTCTTGCCAGCAAAGATCGTCTGGCCACAGATTTCACAGCAACCAAGCTAAGATTCATTGAGAATAAGGGTAAATAACTTCCACTCAAATGCCTACCTTAGTTTTGGGTGTTGTTTAGTCGTTTAGTCGTGTCCGACTCTTCGTGATGCCATGGAACAGAGCACGGCAGGCACTTCTGTCTTCTACTGCCTCCCCGTTATGTACTGAGTGGAATAGGATCCAAAATGCAGCAGTCTGATTGGTCCTAGAACAATAGGGTCCAAAATGCAGCAGTCTGATTGGTCCTAAAACAATAGGATCCAAAATGCAGCAGTCTGATTGGTCCTAGAACAATGCAGCAGTATGATTGGTCCGCAGGAGCCACCCAGTCCAGCTCCAGATGGAAGTGAATCCACAACCTGATTGGCCTACAGGAGAATCCCAGAATTAGCCAATCACGTGCAGCCCATTGTGTAAATAAGGTATATAAAGCAGATACTTTGGGGGAACTTTCATTCCTCCTCACCACTATGAGCTGAATAAAGAGCATGAAATCCACTCTCGACTCTCAAGTATATTTCACTCCCGCAGCTTGGTCAAACTCATGCTGGTAGCTTCGAGAACACTGTCCAACCATCTTGTCCTCTGTCGTCCCCTTCTCCTTGTGCCCTCCATCTTTCACAACATCAGGGTCTTTTCCAGGGAGTCTTCTCTTCTCATGAGGTGGCCAAAGTATTGGAGCCTCAGCTTCACGATCTGTCCTTCCAGTGAGCACTCAGGGCTGATTTCCTTAAGAATGGAGAGGTTGATCTTCTTGCAGTCCACGGGACTCTCAAGAGTCTCCTCCAGCACCAGAATTCAAAAGCATCCATTCTTCAGCAATCTTGGTTCAAATTCTGAGCGGTGACATTTGCAGAATCATCTTTAATATTCCAAGCCGAAGGAGAACTGCAGAAATGACACTTGATTCATAGTGCAGTTGAGCATCATGAGTTGGACAAATTTGTATACTGAACCTAAGTATTTATAAATTTATCAACATTGCAGGTGATATGTCGCATCGAGTCAGCAGCGTGATGCAGCAGTAAAAAAAGGGCTAGTACTATCCTAGGCTGCATCTACAGAAGTCTAGTGTCCCGATCAAGGTAAGGAATAGTTCCGCTCTATTCAGCCTTTGTCAGACCACACCTGGAATATTGTGCCACAATTTAAGAAGGATATGAACAAGCTGAAACATGTGCAGAGGAGGGTGTTCAAGATGACCAAAGGTCTGGAAAGTGAGCCATATGAAGAACAGTTGAGGGAGTTGGAGATGTTTAGCGTGTAAAAGAGAAGGACAATGGAAAGGATGTAAGAAAAAAATGGGGTTGTCTTTGACAGCCCAACTCCCCATCAAAGGACCCCGTGTTCCCTAAGTCATGTAGTTTAAAACTGCAACTAAGGCTCCTGGCAGAACCTTCCATGTTTTGTCTCTTGAAGACTACTTCTTGATGTAGATCAGGCATGGCCAAACTTGGCCCTCCAGGTGTTTTGGGACTACAGTTTCCATCATCCCTGACCACTGGTCCTGTTAGCTAGGGATGATGGGAGTTGTAGTCCATAAACATCTGGACGGCCAAGTTTGGCCATGCCTGATGTACCGTATTTTTTGCTCTATAAGGCTCACTTTTTCCCTCCTAAAAAGTAAGGAGAAATGTGTGTGCGTCTTATGGAGTGAATGCAGGCTGCGCAGGTATCCCAGAAGCCAGAACAACAAGAGGGATTGCTGCTTTCACTGCGCAGCGATCCCTCTTGCTGTTCTGGCTTCTGAGATTCAGAATATTTTTTTTCTTGTTTTCCTCCTCCAAAAACTAGGTGCGTCTTGTGGTCTGGTGTGTCTTATAGAGCGAAAAATACGGTATATAAATAGATATAACACACACACACACACACACACAGAGAGAGGGAGTGTTTTACAGCCCAGTGAATAGAGAAATCTCTTTCCAGGTCAATGTAAGAAATTGTAGAGCACTGAAAAGGCCTAGTTTTATCTCCTGCCAGAGAAGGGATTAAGATACCATGATTCACAGGCCTAAGGACTTTCCCCCTGCCTTTGCCTTTGCTTCTCTGAGGGTAAACTGACAGAGACGAGTTTTTACTCCAAACAGCTGTCTGTTATTTGAATGGAGACAGCTCTTAATCCCGCACATGACAGCCATCAGAGTCTGCTGTAGTGGAAATGTTTCTTGGATCCAGACAAAGCCTCTGGCACAGTACTGAAAATAACGCTGCATTTGTAAGTTGTAACCCTTATAGGCTCTGTTTTCGGCAAGGCAGCAGCCTGCTGGCTAGTCGTCACTGATTCAATTAAAAAAAGAGATGAAGCCAGACTTGCATATGCAGGAAGAAAGGGAAATAAATGGAATTCATTCTCCAAGATCCTTTTCGAAAGCAGGATAGGAATCGGAACGTGTGCTGAAGCAAATTAGCTGGGGTGGTTCTGTTCAGAGTGCTGTCTGCAAGAGCACTCCACGATTGGTGAAGCTGTGCACTGATAGAAAATATCTTGATTAGTTTTAATTAATCGGCGTGTCTGCAGCACCACTCATTTTGAGCCATCTGTGACTGAAAATTGCAAAAGGGCCTCAGCCCGTGTCCTATTGCTGAATGCTGTTCATTACCATTCCTCTGCTGAGTTCAGGTCATAGCTGTCAACTTACAGATTTGAAAATAAGGGACCAGCAGCCTCGAAAATAAGGGATCAGCAGCCAAAATAAGGGATCAACAATTACTTTGATAAAATACATATTTTGTTGCGTGCAAATGGCTTTAGATACCTATTAGGTCCATAAATCACCATATAGCATATATTCAACACACAAAAAAAGCAACAATTTGTTGTTGACAAAGGACAGCTGGACATAAAAAGGGCCCCATTACTTTCAGTAGCTTATTTAAGGGACATCATCAATAAGGGACAGCAGTGGGACATGGTGCTGGGATAAGGGACTGTCCCGCCAAATAAGGGACGCTTGACAGCTATGGTTCAGGTCCATGAAAAGTAGCAATACTTAGAAGAGGAAGAAGCCTTTCTGCTTTAGATTTGGACAAATGTCTCTTTTATAGTCCTGCAGCCCAGGCATGGTCTCCCTTGCCCCTCTTCCATTATCAGAGTTTTCCCCCTTCCCCGCATCTAATTGAACTGATTTTGTGCAAGCCAGCTCACTCCTCATAAGCATTATGCTAATTCATTCACCTAATTTGGGAAGCAGTTTCTCTCCTTGCAAAAACTTCATCACAGTTCCAGGGAGACATCTAATGGTTGCCTCTTCTTTTCTTCCGCATTGCATCAAATATATGTGAAATATACTCAGAGCCTGTAGTGATTTCATGCTCCTTACTGCAGCTTGTAAAACAGTGATTGAATTGCCCCCCTAACCTCAGGCTTTTATATACATTATTTACACAATGAGTCTTGTCTGATTGGCTGATTCTGCTTCCTTCTTGGAGCCTGATTGGTCTATTCCTGTAGGCCAATCAGTTGTTGCATTCTACAATCCTACCAGCCTAATAGGTTGATTAACTTCCTCCTGGAGCCCGATCGGTCTTTTCCTGCAAGCCAATCAGTTGTTGCATTCTAGGATCCTACTTGCCTATTGTTCTAGGATCTAAGCTTAGTACATAACAATATGAATGAGTGTATAGATGCTGAAATGCACAGATATTTGCACACCTTTGTAAAGTTTTTGGTTGTTGTTGTTTAGTCGTTTAGTCGTGTCCAACTCTTTGTGACCCCATGGACCAGAGCACGCCAGGCACTCCTGTCTTCCACTGCCTCCCGCAGTTTGGTCAAACTCATGCTGGTAGCTTCGAGAACACTGTCCAACCATCTCATCCTCTGTCGTCCCCTTCTCCTTGTGCCCTCCATCTTTCCCAACATCAGGGTCTTTTCCAGGGAGTCTTCTCTTCTCATGAGGTGGCCAAAGTCTTAGAGCCTCAGCTTCAGGATCTGTCCTTCCAGTGAGCACTCAGGACTGATTTCCTTCAGAATGGAGAGGTTTGATCTTCTTGCAGTCCATGGGACTCTCCAGAGTCTCCTCCAGCACCATAATTCATAATTTCGGTTGTACCCATTTAATTAATTGAAAATAATTTGCTAATAAATTGATCCTGCAATGCAAATTTTGAAATGGTATACCATACCCTCCAACATTTCTCCAATGAAAATAGGATGTCTCATTCCATAATAATAATTTTACTATTTATACCCCACACATCTTTCTGGATTCCCCCAGCCACTCTGGGCAGCTTCCAACATATATAAAAACTTAATAAAACATGACACATTTTTTTAAAAAAACTTCCCTATACAGGATTGCCTTCAGACGGCTCAGGAGCTGCATAACTCCATACCCTCCTACATTTCTCCAATGAAAATAAGGACATCCTAAGGAAAATTTGCAACATTCCGGGATCAAATCAGAAACTGGGATGGCTTCTCTAAATCAGGGATGTCCCTGGGAAATTGGGACACTTGGAGGTGTCTAGTGTACTTTTTGAATATCCTGCATACAGTGTCTGTACAGTGGTGCCTCGCAAGATGGAATTAATTCGTTCTGCGAGTTTTTTCGTCTTGTGAATTTTTCGTCTTGCGAAGCACAGTTTCCCATAGGAAATGCATTGACGGTTTCCCATAGGAATGCATTGACGGTTTTAAGAAAAAGGCACAAGACGTTTTCATCTTGCGAAGCAAGCCCATAGGGAAATTCGTCTTGCGAAGCAACTCAAAAAACAAAAAACTCTTTCGTCTTGCGAGTTTTTCGTCTTGCGAGGCATTCGTCATGCGAGGTACCACTGTATTTAATACCTGATAATATTTAACTTTTGATATGTGACAATATATGGCAGTTTTTTTTACCATTGCTATCTTATGTGTTTCTTTATTTCTTTTTTCTATTATTGTCTTTTGCCTGAGTAAATTCATATTAATGCAGAATAAGTTCTTGACCTCCCACCCATCCCATTTGGGGGTTATATTTGTATTCTTTCCTTTGTCGGTTGTACATACTGTACTTCTCTTTATTGCATAAATGAAAATTGGGTTGGGTGGGAGGCACTAAATTAAAGCAATAGTATGAAACAAATATTATTGTTGTTTACTCGTTTAGTTGTGTCCGACTCTTCGTGACCCCCTGGACCAGAGCACGCCAGGCACTCCTGTCTTCCACTGCCTCCCGCAGTTTGGTCAAACTCATGCTGGTAGCTTGGAGAACACTATCCAACCATCTCGTCCTCTGTCATCCCCTTCTCCTTCTGCCCTCCATCTTTCCCAACATCAGGGTCTTTTCCAGGGAGTCTTCTCTTCTCATGAGGTGGCCAAAGTATTGGAGCCTCAGCTTCACGATCTGTCCTTCCAGTGAGCACTCAGGGCTGATTTCCTTCAGAATGGAGAGGTTTGATCTTCTTGCAGTCCATGGGACTCTCAAGAGTCTCCTCCAGCATCATAACTCAAAAGCATCAATTCTTCGGTGATCAGCCTTCTTTATGGTCCAGCTCTCACTTCCATACATGACTACTGGGAAAACCATAGCTTTAACTATACGGACCTTTGTTGGCAAGGTGATGTCTCTGAAACAAATATAAAACAGTTAATAGCAGATGGTTGAGTCAATTTGGGCCACTTATCTCTCCCTTCAGTAATAATAATAAAAAAATTCAAGGGAACTTAACAGTAAGTAAAAAAACAAACAAACAAACTGATAGTATTTGATAGCTTACCTACAATGATGTTTCACTATATGCTGGTATTTGATCTATGGAGACAGATTGATATTTGAAACACGACATAACCACAGAATCAGTAACATGTTTGGAGCGCACAGATTTTATTTCTGAAGTTGAGAAGAAAAAGTTGAATTTAAAAATAGAATCCCGAGGCTTGTTTCTTTTTTACATGTGAAACAAAAACACATGAATTTGGCATTTTGAAAATATTTCAAAATTCATATACAGCTCTATGAATTCAGTATATTTAGTAAAAACTAAGAAAAGTATGGGTATGTATGAGGAAAAGTATAGGAAATACAGTGGTACCTCGGGTTACATACGCTTCAGGTTACAGACTCCACTAACCCAGAAATAGTGCTTAAGGTTAAGAACTTTGCTTCAGGACAAGAACAGAAATCGTGCTCTGGCAGAGCGGCAGCAGCAGGAGGCTCCATTAGCTAAAGTGGTGCTTCAGGTTAAGAACGGTTTCAGGTTAAGAACGGACCTCCGGAACGAATTAAGTACTTAACCCGAGGTACCACTGTATACGGAAATTGGTACAAGTAAAATGAGGTAGTAATGGAAGCTCAGAGTCTGGTCCTCTGGCTGGTATGGGCTCTGATACAATTGCTCCAACTGCACCACTGAAAACCTGGCCTTGCAAGGCAGCTACAAGTGATTTTATTCTCAATTCCAAGTGCTTAGCCAACATGTCCCAGCATGCTTCAGAGTCTGCCTTCATCCCACCCGACAGGGTCAAGTCACAACTGGTCCCAAATAGCATGGAAAAATAATAATAACACAACACGAAATTTCCCCAAACTCTTGGTTCTTAAAAAAAATCTTTTAAGGAAACAAGATATTCTTCATTCCATCTTTAGCTTCTTTTGCACTTTTCATTGCACACATTTACAGGCTGACTTCTTCACACCTCTACCACCATAGTCCCACAATCGATTTTTAGGAACAGGACTTGAAAGCACCAGCCGATTTAGAAGCTTGTTCCGGTATAGCATCTATGCATACAGTGGTACCTCGGGTTAAGTACTTAATTCGTTCCGGAGGTCCGTTCTTAACCTGAAACTGTTCTTAACCTGAAGCACCACTTTAGCAAAGGGGGCCTCCCGCTGCCGCCGCAGCGCAATTTCTGTTCTCATCCTGAAGCAAAGTTCTTAACCCGAGGTACAATTTCTGGCTTAGCGGAGTCTGTAACCTGAAGCGTATGTAACCCGAGGTACCACAGTACTATATTCATTAGGTGGGTTTCGATTTTAAAAGACACCTTTGAAAAGTACCGTACTTTTCCATGTATAAGACAATCTTTTTCCCCTGATAAAACAATGTTAAAAATTGTGGTCGTCTTCTACATGGGTAGTGCAGAGTGGGGGCGGGGGATTTGTTGCTTTCGCAGTATGAGATTGTCAGCGGTGATTCTGCGGTTGATTGGTGGTTGTGGCAAGGGCTGCTGTTGATTGGCTGCTGTTGTGGCAATTGGGTGGGTGCTTGCGGCGGGCAGACGATTGTTGGCTCCTGCGACGTGTGAGCTTTGCAGAGTTGGTCATTAGGGAGAGCGATTTTCGGCATCCCCCCCCCCCCAAAGCTCAACAACTGGGCAATCCTCTCCCTAAAAAGCTCAAGAACTCTTGGCAATCACCGCCCCCCAATTTCTTAATTTTGTGTCCCCCAAAGTCTTATACACGGGGGCATTTTATGCACGGAAAAATATGGTAAGTAGTGAATGTAGGGAGGTATCATAAAAGTGGACATAAAAAATGTAGGGTGGCAAACAATCCATATCCGAAAAGCTTTGGATATGCATATTTGTACACGGGTGGCGCTGTGGCCTAGGACTTGCCGATCAGAAGGTCGGCGGTTCGAATCCCCGCGACTGGGTGAGCTCCCGTTGCTCGGTCCCTGCTCCTGCCAACCTAGCAGTTCGAAAGCACGTCAAAGTGCAAGTAGATAAATAGGGACCGCTCTGGCGGGAAGGTAAATGGCGTTTCCATGTGCTGCTCTGGTTCACCAGAAGCGGCTTAGTCATGCTGGCCACATGACCCAGAAGCTGTACGCCGGCTCCCTCAGCCAATAAAGCGAGATGAGCGCCGCAACCCCAGAGTTGGCCACGACTGGACCTGATGGTCAGGGGTCCCTTTACCTTTCTACACATTGCTTGGCTGGAGAATGGAGTGGCAAAATCTGGAATTTTGAAAGACAGCTGTGATGCAGTCTGCGCAGCGGGGAGCCCAGTAGGCTGGCACAGCTTTTAACACGTGAATCCCCCGGACACCCACGGAGAGAAGAGACGGGTCGTGTTATGCTGTGGTCACTCCTTGCCCACCTCCCTTCATCCGTGACCGCTTGCCATGGGCCTGGGCTGCTCTGCAGCCTTCACCAGTGTGAGAGGGGGATCCAAACGGAAGCCAGCGCCTGTGAGGGGTGCCCCCTCAGAATTTTGCACCTGAAGCCACGCCCCTCCACAGCGGCGGAGCAAGCTGATTGGGCGCCTGGGGCAGCATGAGTGTCCTGTGTCCAGGGGCGGGACCAACCGCCCACAGGGCAGAGACAGCCGGGGCAGGACGCTCGATGGGGCCTCCAAGGAGTCTGCTGCTGGCCTCCTCCTACTCAGCCACAGTACAGCTGGGGGGGGGGTGGCAGCGGGCGGACTGTTTGGGGCACCACGGAGCCTGCAGGCACCCAAGCCACCATGTTAGTCTCAGGAGAGACAAATGGCCCAGGCGCGATGCAGGCTCCGCGGTGAGTGCTGCCCAGCATTTTGTCACCCCCTTCAGGGGTGACACCCGGGGCGGCCCGCCCCCACTGCACCCCCCTTCCTCCTCCTCTGCCCCTCCAGCTCCCGAAGCTACACCACAGGCTACACTCCCAGGCTGAAATGATATATAATGATGCTTTTAATTCAAAAGCATAAATTCTTCACCGATCAGCCTTCTTTATAGGCCAGCTCTCACTTCCATACATCACTAATTGGCAAATTATTTTCAATTAATTAAATGGGTACAACCGAAATTATGAATTATGGTGCTGGAGGAGACTCTTGAGAGTCCTATCGATTGCAAGAAGATCAAACCTATCCATTCTGAAGGAAATCAGCCCTGAGTGCTCACTGGAGGGACAGATCCTGAAGCTGAGGCTCCAAGACTTTGGCCACCTCATGAGAAGAGAAGACTCCCTGGAAAAGACCCTGATGTTGGGAAAGGAGAAGGGGACGACAGAGGACGAGATGGTTGGATAGTGTTCTCGAAGCGACCAGCATGAGTCTGACCAAACTGCGGAAGGCAGTGGAAGACAGGAGTGCCTGGCGTGCTCTGGTCCAGGGCTCACGAAGAGGCGGACACGACTAAATGACTAAACAACAACAACAACAACATGGCCTAGTGTTGTTACATGCACTTGCGTGTAACGTGTTGTTTGAGCCTTGGGGGAAAAAGTGACTGTGTTTACTCTCCAATTCTCAACAGAAGTCCAGGGCTCCGTCTCTCTCCTCTTGGCCTGCAGCCAATAAAGGGTGTTGCTTGGCTCTGCCATCTCCTTGCTAGACAAAGTACAAATAATTCAAGTAAAAGACAAATGGCTGAGCTGCAAACGAGACTTGGGAGTGGTAGCGTTTTCTTTTATCAGACTCGACACGTTTCATTAAGCCAGACTGACCGAACTCATTTCACAGAGCCAGTTTCCTCTTTGTATGGTCAGCCGCCTCCCACATTTCTCTGATGAAAATAGGGATGTCCTATTCAACAACAACAACAACTTTATTATTTACGGACGTAGAGCTAACCAGGATTTTGTATATTTCCAATAGCACCCCTTTTATATTACATCCAGTCATACCCTCCAATGTTTCTCTGATAAAAATGGGGGTGCCCTATTCTACAACAACAACAATTTTATTATTCACACCCCACTCATCTGACAGGGTTGTCCCAGCTATTCAAGGCGGCTTCCAACATATACAAAAACAGAATAAAACATTAAACATTAACAAACTTCCCCCTACAGGGCTGCCTTCAGATGCCTTCTAATGGCTGCATCTCCTTGGATCTCATAACTCCATACCATCCAACATTTCTCTGATGAAAATAGGGAAAAGCGGAATTTTGGGACATAATATACAATGAACTGAAAAAGATTTTTAAATTCTCATTTAAAAAAAACCCTGAAGCCTTTTTGCTAGGCATTATGCCCATTGATATACCAAAAAACCATAGAACCCTTTTTATGTACGCAACCGCAGAGGCGAGGATTTTAATAGCAAAAAACTGGGAAGGTGACGTAATCCCCACAAAAACTGATTGGCAAGCAAAAATGATAGAATATTTAGAACTTGCGAAGATAACTGGGAAAATAAGAGGAAACGCTAACCAGAAAGTCAGTAAAGATTGGACAATATGTAAAGAATATCTTGACAAATCTCCTGACAGATTTGGATTGAATCTTGAAGGTTAAGGAAATCATAAAAGCAAAAATTTCTCCTGATAAGAAACTGAAAAGAATAATAAATAATGAAATGTGTATAGATTAGTAAGGTATATTTGCTTCTTATTTGCAATAAGAAATGGATAAATGTTGGTACATAATGAAATGTGAAAATGTGAATTTACAAATATAATGTATCTGTATTATTATGTGAAGATTTCATATGTGTATTGCATTAATAATAATAATAATTAGTATGGTATAAAAAGCACAATGAGGTGAATCAGAAGTTAAAGTGTATGTAATGTCAAATCAGGTGTTGTTAGCCAATGTCTATGGTCTGTTTGTTGTTTGTTGTTGTGTTTATGTTTTATGTAAATTGTTTTGTATTAAAGAATCTTTTAAAAATAAAAAAGTAAAAAAGAGCAGGAAAAGAGAAAATAGGCAAAAGCGGGACATTCCAGGATCAAATCAGAAACTGGGATGGGTTCTGTAAATCCAGGACGGTCCCCGGAAAATAGGGAGACTTGAAGGGCCTGCAGCCGCAGACCCTCCTCTATACTACACATATTGCACCATTGTTGTTGTTTAGTCGTTCAGTCGTGTCCGACTCTTCGTGACCCCATGGACCAGAGCACACCAGGCACTCCTGTCTTCCACTGCCTCCCGCAGTTTCATCAGACTCATGTTTGTAGCTTCGAGAACACTGTCTAACCATCTCGTCCTCTGTCGTCCCCTGCTCCTTGTGCCCTCCATCTTTCCCAGCATCAGGGTCTTTTCCAGGGAGTCTTCTCTTCTCATGAGGTGGCCAAAGTATTGGAGCCTCAGCTTCAGGATCTGTCCTTCCAGTGAGCACTCAGGGCTGATTTCCTTCAGAATGGAGAGGTTTGATCTTCTTGCAGTCCATGGGACTCTCAAGAGTTTCCTCCAGCACCATAATTCAAAAGCATCAATTCTTCGGCGATCAGCCTTTTTTATGGTCCAGCTCTCACTTCCATACATCACTACTGGGAAAACCATACCTTTTACTATGCGGACCTTTGTTGGCAAATTGCACCATTACAACAGCCTTAATTCCCAGTCTTGTCCTCTCAAAAAAGTGTTGCAAAACTATCTCTTCACCAGGCTCTACTGACTTAATTCATTGTCCCCAAGATCACCATGCATGCATGTGGAGGATAAAGAGCTGCAGTTGGTCACATGTAGAAGCGGGTTGGCAGAGTGTTATGTACTGAATTGAATAGGATCCAAAATGCAGCAGTCTGATTGGTCCTAGAACAATAGGATTCAGAATGCAGTAGTCTGATTGGTCCTAGAACAATAGGATCCAAAATGCAGCAGTCTGGTTGGTCCTAGAACAATAGGATCCAAAATGCAGCAGTCTGATTGGTCCTAGAACAATAGGATCCAAAATGCAGCAGTCTGATTGGTCCTAGAACAATAGGATCCAAAATGCAGCAGTCTGATTGGTCCTAGAACAATAGGATCCAAAATGCAGCAGTCTGATTGGTCCTAGAACAATAGGATCCAAAATGCAGCAGTCTGATTGGTCCTAGAACAATAGGATCCAAAATGCAGCAGTCTGATTGGTCCTAGAACAATGCAGCAGTATGATTGGTCCGCAGGAGCCACCCAATGCAGCTCTAGGTGGAAGTGAATCCACAACCTGATTGGCCTACAGGAGAATTCCGGAATTAGCCAATCACGTGCAGCCCATTGTGTAAATAAGGTATATAAAGCAGATACTTTGGGGGAACTTTCATTCATTCCTCCTCACCACTATGAGCTGAATAAAGAGCATGAAATCACTTTGTGACTCTGAGTATATTTCACAGAGAGAGCTGGCAGATCTGCTTTCTAGAATTAGACCGGACAGCCCTTCAAATGGAGGTCTGTCCTCTATAATACAGCCATCCTGCAAGACTTTATTAAAATGTATTTACACACTTCATAGGGTGCCCCTTCCTGGAGCTAGTGAGGCTGCAGCAGAAAGGAGAAAACCTTCACTTACGGTGCTTTTCTGAGTTTTCCCAAGTACATACGCTGAATAACTCTTGTTTCAAGTAAGGCTACTTTAACATAGGATCACGCCTATTTTTAGCTAGATTTATCTGTCAGCAGTGCGAACTTTCTTCTCGCCATTTGGAGTTGTACTAGGCACTCTGACAAACCTGACCCAAATCTAAACCCAACCTGCTTATTAGTGAACACATATATTTCCAACATATACATTTGAGTCAGCACGGTTGGTTTCTCGTTATAAATAGTCACATTACTTTTAAGTTGCTTTCCATTTCTCTGAGCTGATTAACACCCAGATCCTGATGGTCTAATACAGATGTGATGCAAGTTTCTGTGAGACAGGGTATGTACCAAATTCCACAAAGGCTAGAAATGCTGCCTCTGTTTTTCACCTTTTGTTGTTGTTGTTGTTTAGTCGTTTAGTCGTGTCCGACTCTTCGTGACCCCCTGGACCAGAGCACGCCAGGCACTCCTGTCTTCCACTGCCTCCCGCAGTTTGGTCAAACTCATGCTGGTAGCTTCGACAAGACTGTCCCGCCATCTCATCCTCTGCTGTCCTCTTCTCCTTGTGGCCTCCATCTTTCCCAACATCAGGGTCTTTACCAGGGAGTCTTCTCTTCTCATGAGGTGGCCAAAGTACTGGAGCCTCAGCTTCAGGATCTGTCCTTCCAGTGAGCACTCAGGGCTGATTTCCTTTAGAATGGAGAGGTTGATCTTCTTGCAGTTCATGGGACTCTCAAGAGTCTCCTCCAGCACCATAATTCAAAAGCACCAGTTCTTCAGTTCTCAGCCTTCTTTATGATCCAGCTCTCACTTCCATACATCACTGAATGCTAAAGAAGACCTGTCTCTGATTGATGCCTGGATGTTGGTGCTCAATGTTTTGGAAAGACGGGGAAATGGATGAGATCGGTTAAGGCCAGGGGTAGGCAAACTAAGGCCCATGAGCCAGACGCGGTCCAATCACCTTCTAAATCCGGCCCGCGGACGGTCTGGGAACCAGTGTGTTTTTACATGAGTAGAATGTGTCCTTTTATTTAAAATGCATCTCTGGGTTATTTGTGGGGCCTGCCTTGTTTTTTTGCATGAGTAGAATGTGTGCTTTTATTTAAAATGCATCTCTGGGTTATTTGTGGGGCATAGGAATTCGTTCATATATTTTTTCCAAAATATAGTCCGGCCCACCACATGGTCTGAGGGACGGTGGACCGGCCCATGGCTGAAAAAGGTTGCTGACCCTGGGTTAAGGCACTGTATCCCTTTCTTTGTCCTTTTCTACTGTCACTTGACTTGCTTTCCCATGTGGCGCATGGTATCTGGGCTCATGGCATGTCTGATGTGTGCATGTGGGGGAAAGTGCGGGGAGAGGGCTTCAGAAGAAAGGAGCAAATTGGGTGGAGTGGTCCCCCCCCCTTTGCTGACTTTCCTCACTGCTGCTTGGCCATAGCTGTCAACTTACAGATTTGAAAATAAGGGACCAGCAGCCTCGAAAATAAGGGATCAGCAGCCAAAATAAGGGATTTGGGCTTAGCTTATACAGAAATCCACCACTGATGGAGCCATCCTGCTTTGGCTGCCACTGACTGTGTTTTGCAGGGGGTTGGACTAGATGATCCTAAGGGTCTACAACTCCCACCAAAGAAGAGTGGCAGACAAAACCGATGAACGACGTCCAGATGGCAAAGCTTACAGGCAGAATTAGAAACCAGGAAGAGGACCTCTTTAATAAAGAAGGGGGAAAGTTTATAATTTAGTTGAAAAGCTATTGTAAAGAGTTACATACATTGGTAGGGTTGACAGAAAACTTGTAGTAAAAATTGGAACTATGGATGGACAAATGATTTATAAAAATAGAGTTATGAAAGGGATGCAGAGGGGGAAATCACTACATTAAGATGCTGCACTGGTTGGAGGGGATGCTAAGCAGCACGTCGGGGCTGCTGTCGTCCTGGCGCGAGGAGTTCCATCGGCCATTCCTCACCCGAGAGAGGGAGAGAGAGACTGCCCACGCCGCATGAGGTGGTTGCGGTGCCGCCGTGGCCGCTGAAGCGCCGCCCTTCTGCGTCCCTCTTCATCCCCTCCTCTTCCTCCTCCCTCAGGCTGCCTCCCCTGGCAGCACGGTGGAAGTCTTGCAAGAGAGGGGCTGTCTGCCCGCCCGCTGCCACCCGTCTCCTCACGACGCGCCCCTGAGGGGGGAAAGGGAGAGACGGACACGCGGCAGCTCGTGCATGCTCTCTCTCTCACTCTCTCTCACGGCGGAGGACCCCGAGCCGCTGCTTCCCTCCCGAGCCGGGTGAGCATGAAACCTGGAAAATTTAAGGGACGTCATCAATAAGGGACAGCAACGGGACATGGTGCTGGGATAAGGGAGTTTCCCGCCAAATAAGGGACTGTTGACGGCTATGTGCTTGGCTCACTCAGGACCCCTGCTCATGAGGAGCAGATAGGGCTCATCAACCTAGGAAGGTAGCCCATCGAGGAGAAGAAAAAGTCTGACCCTAGCTGTTAAAAGTGATTTGACATTTTGTATCCTAAAGTGTTATATGCCTCTCCTGCTGGGCAGGCGGAAAGGACAACTGATAACACTGATTTGTTTCATGTTCTCCTCTGAGAGATCAGCTAAAGGTGAGACCATTTATTTGATAATGATGCCAGCTAGCTTGGAGACTGAAGCCCACCGACCCTAATGGCTGCCTCAATCCATTCATTTTCACAAACAACCAGCAAGCTTAACCAATATTTTTGGAGATACGTGAAATTGTTGCTAAATAACCACATTCATAGAAAATTATAGGGCGCCCATTGGCAAACATCTTTATTTATATTTCCCCCTGGTTTGTTTTATGTTTCCAGCATTTCCCTTTCTGGCAACCGTTCAGTAATTCTCGGTTAGGACAAAATACTGGCTTCTGCTCCAAGGAACACCACTTAGTGGTTTATGCAAGGCTGTCATTAGACAGCTCTCCCTCTCTCAAATTTCTGAACAGCTCTACCATATCAAAATCTGTGGTGCGGCTTTCAGTTATGCTGGGCAAGGCAATAACAAAACCAAGCGCAAAGTTCTGGGGGAAGGCCCGGAACAGCAAAAGAACACAAGGCTTGCTTTCTGATTGCGCATAGTTCCGACATTTTTGCTTGTCCGACGGGTAGACAGAGACCCTGTGATACTGTCTAATCCCATTGTAAAATATCGCTGCCAAATGTTAGGTGCAGTTTCCTCTGTTCCAGCATGCTTGCATAATGGCGGATGGAGCTAAGCAGAAACACTCAGGTAGCAGGGAGGCAGCTGGGGAGAGCGTAAGGAAGTCTTGAGTCGCATCCTTCCTACAAATGGATGAGGAACGCCACACAACACAACCCCACACCTTAATCTTGTGCCTCCAAGTCCTTTGCCAATGAAACATGAGTTTTGTGGCTTGAGGCCCAAGACCCAACTTGGGATTGCATATCCACAATCACCTGTAAAACATGGTGAGAGGGGTTGGGTTGGCTCACAATCCCAGTGGGATCCCACCATTTAAGGCTGAAATGCAGCACTCCTTCGTAGAAACTCTCACACTGCTCTGGAGTTCTTAAATTGAGAGGAAAGTGCAAACCCTCCAACATTTCTCCGATGAAAATAGGGAACTAGGCTGTTCGACTTACAAGGTACGACTGTAAATAAAATCATCATCATCACTGAATAGGACATCCCTATTTTCATTGGAGGGATGCGGGTGGCGCTGTGGTCTAAACCACTGAGCCTCTTGGGCTTGCTGATAGGAAGGTCGGTGGTTCGAATCCCCATGACGAGGTGAGCTCCCGTTGCTCGGTCCCTGCTCCTGCCAACCTAGCAGTTTGAAAGCACGTCAAAGTGCAAGTAGATAAATAGGTACTGCTCTGGCAGGAAGGTAAACGGCATTTCCATGCACTGCTCTGGTTTCAGAAGCGGCTTAGTCATGCTGGCCACATGACCTGGAAGCTGTATGCTGGCTCCCTCGGCCAGTAAAGCGAGATGAGGGCCGCAACCCCAGAGTCATCCACGACTGGACTTACCTGTCAGGGGTCCTTTACCTCTTTTTTTTAATGAGGTTTTATCAGTTTCTGTGGCAAAAAGTCATACCGTACAGATTTGGTGAAAAAATAAATGCATGAAACCTGAAATATACTCGGAATCGAGTGTGGATTTCATGCTCTTTATTCAGCTCATAGTAGTAAGGAATGAAAGTTTTCCTAAAATATCTGCTTTATATACATTATTTACACAATGGGCCACACGTGATTGGCTAATTCTGGGATTCTCCTATAGGCCAATCAGGTTGCGGATTCACTTCCACCTGGAGCTGGATTGGGTGGCTCCTGCGGACTAATCATACTGCTGCATTGTTCTAGGACCAATCAGACTGCTGCCTTTTGGATCCTATTCAACTCAGTACATAACAAAAGCCCAATTACATAGTGTTCTAGATCATATGGAAGCTTTCGCACATGCAGCTACATGCATGAAGTTTTCCTCCCTACAAGTGCCTGGGATGTGGCCAATGATGGTCCCACCCCACCTTGCAAGTTGGTTTAAGACGTAAGCAGACACCTGAATACGTCTCCTTTGTCTGTTCCAAACCAGCAAAATGTAACCATGATCTGAGAGTGATTTGAGTTTCGCATTCTTTCTCTCAATCGAGGCTTTCTACTCTTGAGTACGCTTGGCTGGAAGTAATTCAGGTCAGAAATGAATATACACCTCAGACTCAACAGTAGCTGCCAATTATGCCTGAACTTGTTTTAAGGTGATTCTAAGGAGACTAATTCTATTGTTCACTACCTGTCTCTTGAGTTGTTTTCCCCCTTTCGTTCAAGAAAACGTCTCAGCTTTCCATTCAAGAAGTCAGTTTGGCCGCTGTGAAAATATCATTGCGGTTGCTTTCTCAGACATGTTTTGTGTTAATACAGACAAGCAAACATTTGATAAAAAAGACAGCTCCTTCAAATCTTGACATATGATTTTTGTTTTCTAAAAAAGATAAACACTATTTAGTTTAATTTTCTATATAAAAATATAGTTTGAAGGAGAAACCCCGTATGTATCGTATGTTTTCTTGTCACAGTTTTACAACTAGGAACCTGATATACTTTCTTTTTTGCGGAGTCATAGATTACATGTCTTGCCAAAAAACCCCCAACAACCTTCTGTTTTGCTGAGATAATCTGGGTTTTTTGTTTTATAGCTTTCATCATTAGGTCTTTGAATCTTAAGTCTCCAAATCGAATCAGTACATCCCTGTTCCACTTAAATACTTTGGTTATGTTGGGATACTGCCAGGGAGACAAAGTCCATCATGCCCCCACGCCGATGCCGGACGATCCATCGATCTCCTGTAGATACAGTATCAGTCAATTAGCGACACGAAGCCTCAGAAATAGCTTGCCACATTCCAGAGCTCGTGCACGCTCTATCAGCAGAGTTCGCACAGCGAAAGATGCACTCAGGAGAGCATATTTACAAGTTTATTCAGCGTTGGTCAGAACAAAGAAAAAAACATGACTGCCTGCTTCGATGTCTCAGGCACAGAGAGAGAACCAAAGCAATAGACAAAATATATACTTCCTGTGAACAGGAAATACGCAGACTCTGTGACTCACAAAGCCTGCTCCCTTTTAAGGTGGAACGGAAATATCCTAACAGGTTATTATATTAGTTCTGTATTGTCTGAATCCAGAATAGCTATAAATAGTTCTTCAAGGTTCTCAGCTGGATTTTTCCCTTTGGACCTCTCTTTCAAGCCCCTGATTTTAATGCCCAATCTTCCGACTGAATTATCTAGTTCCTTACTCCTATTTTCCAGTCCTTCTTTTTATCACTTGCTCTGTTGATTTCACCTTCTTTCACTTTACCCTTAATTTCTCCTATCTGTTGCACAAGCAGTTCTTTATTTTCCTTAAGCTCATTCATAGCTTTAATTCCCCGTGCAGCAAATTCATTCTTCTCCTGCACCATTTTAAGCGTTTGATTTATTCAATTTATTTTTCTTCTTCTAATGCCACTTTGTGGAATCCATTTTGTGTATAATTTTTGCCTCTGATTTTTCAAAATATCTTTGCAAAACTATATTTAACTCCCTGACAGACAGCCATATCCCATTAACCAACCATTTCCCCTTCTTCTTCCTCCTCCTCCTCTTCTTCCTCCTCTTCCTCTTCCTCCTCTTCTTCCTCCTCCTCCTCCTCCTCCTCTCCTCCTCCTCCTCCTCCTCCTCCTCCTCCTCCTTCATGACATTATGTTTGTTTCCTCAAGTTCCAAGGCTACCTTTTATTTCTTTCCAAACATGAGAGAATGTTATTAACTGGAAGTAATCCCCAAGCCACTGATCTGAAATACTCACTGAATCAATCAGGGCTCCACTTCTCATGCGCTCCACTGTTCCAAACCATGCCGATGATGTCACACAATGTCACACAGTACAGTTCTGTACAGCTGAAGCTCAGCAAAAGAGAGATGTTTTCACTCACGGACATAGGGCCATCTCTTCCCTTCTGACTTGGTTCCTCTTCATCCTGGAGAAGAGTGACTAGTGGGGTGCCACAGGGTTCTGTCTTGGGACCGGTCTTATTCAACATCTTTATCAACGACTTGGATGATGGACTTAAGGGCATCCTGATCAAATTTGCAGATGACACCAAACTGGGAGGGGTGGCTAACACCCCAGAGGACAGGATCACACTTCAAAACGACCTTGACAGATTAGAGAACTGGGCCAAAACAAACAAGATGAATTTTAACAGGGAGAAATGTAAAGTATTGCACTTGGGCAAAAAAAATGAGAGGCACAAATACAAGATGGGTGACACCTGGCTTGAGAACAGTACATGTGAAAAGGATCTAGGAGTCTTGGTTGACCACAAACTTGACATGAGCCAACAGTGTGACGCGGCAGCTAAAAAAGCCAATGCAATTCTGGGCTGCATCAATAGGAGTATAGTATCTAGATCAAGGGAAGTAATAGTGCCACTGTATTCTGCTCTGGTCAGACCTCACCTAGAATACTGTGTCCAGTTCTGGGCACCACAGTTCAAGAAGGACACTGACAAACTGGAACGTGTCCAGAGGAGGGCAACCAAAATGGTCAAAGGCCTGGAAACGATGCCTTATGAGGAACGGCTAAGGGAGCTGGGCATGTTTAGCCTTGAGAAGAGGAGGTTAAGGGGTGATATGATAGCCATGTTCAAATATATAAAAGGATGTCACGTAGAGGAGGGAGAATGGTTGTTTTCTGCTGCTCCAGAGAAGCGGACACGGAGCAATGGATCCAAACTACAAGAAAGAAGATTCCACCTAAACATTAGGAAGAACTTCCTGACAGTAAGAGCTGTTCGACAGTGGAATTTGCTGCCAAGTAGTGTGGTGGAGTCTCCTTCTTTGGAGATCTTTAAGCAGAGGCTTGACAACCATATGTCAGGAGTGCTCTGATGGTGTTTCCTGCTTGGCAGGGGGTTGGACTCGATGGCCCTTGTGGTCTCTTCCAACTCTATGATTCTATGACTTCGCTTAAGGAAGGCAGGGAATGAGATGAAGGGACAGCAAGGTAGGAAGGAACCAGTTGTTTGATTCTGAAATGGCATGTAGCTGCAAAAAAATATCCTACCCAGTCCCCTCTCCCAAGATGCTCCAGAACAAGGGTGCCAACTGGAATAAAATACAGTGGTACCTCGGGTTAAGTACTTAATTCGTTCCAGAGGTCCGTTCTTAACCTGAAACTGTTCTTAACCTGAAGCACCACTTTAGCTAATGGGGCCTCCTGCTGCTGCTGCGCCGCCGGAGCATGATTTCTGTTCTCATCCTGAAGCAAAGTTCTTAACCCGAAACACTATTTCTGGGTTAGCGGAGTCTGTAAGCTGAAGCATCTGTAACCTGAAGCGTATGTAACCTGAAGCGTATGTAACCCGAGGTACCACTGTATGGGGGGGGATTGCACCACATAATCGATCTCAAGATGCAACATTCAGACATGCACCATTTGAATGGTAATGTCCATCAACTTTGGAGAGTGGGGCCTTGTCCCCTCAAATATTTTATGGGGGGGGGGCAAAGGGACCTCAGCTCCTGGGAGTTGACTCCGATGCTTCAATATCAAATAGTCCTGAAAATTATAGGCCTATAAACCTTTGTTTGACCAAAGCAATGTGACTGTCTCTTTACTGACAAACAGTTTGGGGATTGCTATTTAAATACAGCCAGCAGTTCATTATCATTTGTGTTTCTCTGCTGAGCTTTTACCCTTTTGTAAATCCACTTACATCCTGGATTGAGACATTCCCAAACCTGCCAGGTCACCGCTGCTTATCTTTCCCATGACACCCTGTCTTCTAATCTTCCTGGGGCCATGTCAGTACATTTCCACATAAAGCAATTATTCCAACTGAATGGAGATATTCCTCCCCCTTTCTCCCACAATGTTTTTTTTTTTGGGGGGGGTGGGATGCTGTGTGTGAGGTGATGAAACTATTAGCAAGGTTTAAACACAGACAAGTATGAGAGATGCGTGGCGATTTTCTCATGCAGAATAGAGTCCGGGACCACGGACTGAATGTTAAATGGACCATACCCTAAACATAAAAACAGCCCAAACATGCCTGCTTGATTTATACCAATGCTTATTTTCTCTGTCTGGTCAAAGGTTTAGGCACTTCAAATAGTTCCCAGGGCAACATGACTGCCACAGACTTTAAAGAAGCTTCAAGGCCTAAAATTGAATTACAGTACGCTTAGCTTGCGGTTGCTAGGGAAACTCACAAGACGGAGAGAAAGTTCCTGGCAATTCTTTGCTAGGTGAAATGAAAGCTTTATGGAAACTTTGCTGGGACAAAACTCCACTGGGAGTTCATGGCCATCAGGTCCGAGAGAACAAACTTGTATGAAGCAGATTTGACAGAGAAGTACGATGAAGCCAGGTGTTTTGAACGTGTTTCATTTGATGGCAGACCTTAGGTAAAGGTCAAGGGACCCCTGACTGTTAGGTCCAGTCGTGGTCAACTCTGGGGTTGCGGCGCTCATCTCGCTTTATTGGCTGAGGGAGCCAGCGTACAGCTTCCGGGTCATGTGGCCAGCATGACTAAGCCGCTTCTGGCGAACCAGAGCAGCGCACGGAAATGCCACCTTCCCGCCAGAGCGGTACCTCTTTATCTAGACTCATTTCAGTCTGGCTTCAGACTTGGGTTTAGTACTGAAACTGCTTGGGTAACTTTGATTAGTGACCTTTATTGGGAGAGAAGAGGACTGGTATCCTATGGGTTCTCCTTGACGTTGCACCAGTGACCAGTACCATTGACCCATACCTAGTGGTCTGTGCTTTGAGATTGGTGGGAAATAATATTTTTATTATTTATATCCCATTTTCCATCCCAAAGGAGTCCAGAGCAGCAGTTCAGGGCTGCCTGCTGCACCACCCATACTGATAATACACAGCAAAAAGTTCCCATCTTTAACACATTACAGGAGTGCCAACTTGGACTCGCAACCGTTGGTGCCAGGGGCTGTAGGTGCCATGCAGCTTGCATAGCCCTGGCACCAACATTTGTGGGTGCCTAACTGGGCCATAAAGAAGGCTGATCGCCGAAGAATTGATGTTTTTGAATTCTGGTGCTGGAGGAGACTCTTGAGAGTCCCATGGACTGCAAGAAGATCAAACCTCTCCATTCTGAAGGAAATCAGCCCTGAGTGCTCACTGGAAGGACAAATCCTGAAGCTGAGACTCCAATACTTTAGCCACCTCATGAGAAGAAAAGACTCCCTGGAAAAGACCCTGATGTTGGGAAAGATGGAGGACACAAGGAGAAGGGGACGACAGAGGACGAGATGGTTGGACAGTGTTCTTGAACCTACTAACATGAGTTTGACCAAACTGCGGGAGGCAGTGGAAGACAGAAGTGCCTGGCGTGCTCTGGTCCAGGGGGTCACGAAGAGGCGGACACGACTAAACGACTAAACAACAACAACAAACCCCTTCATGGGGAATTTTATAGGTGCTCAGGCACCCAGGGCCCTGGGTGTTGGCACCTATGACCCATTAGGATTGCTCTCAGTCAATGGGGAAAGCATTGACCTCATCTTAGCCATCGCAAAAAGTCAGGTGTTGAAGCTGCAGATTTATGATACTGAATTATATAGTCTTACAGCATCAACAGTGCCAACAACGAAACAGGCGTAATTCAAAAAATATCAGTCAGCTTGCCAAATGATATCTGAACTTTGCAGGGTATAATTTTTAAAAACGGAGCTGGTGAGCTAGTACGAAATTACAACCCTCGAGGAACCAGCAACACCCACTGGACTTATTGCACAATATATTGAAATTAAGTGTAATTGGAAAAAGATGGGTGTGAGGGTAGCTGCAGAAAATCCTAGTGTGTGGAGGGGGGGGGGACATATAAGAACCCATTTCCTTTAATAATAATGTTATGATAAGGTTGGTTTTTTTAGGCAAGTGAAACCTTTATTTTCATTCAATGGTCTATTGCTTTTGGGCAGGAATGCCTGGGGCGCTCATCTTATGGGCAAAGGCTGGCTCGGAGTTGTATAATTTCTGCTTTATTACCTCCACCGAATAGGTTCTGGGCAATCCAAAAATAACTTGAAGGATTTGGTCATAAGCATCCACTTTGGGAAATAGTTGTCTTCAGATTTCAGGGAAGGGTGGGAGGGATTTTGCAATCCTGCCTGAGCGCCTGAAATGGTCTCTCCCCCCCCCCTCCACTCCTTCAAGGGGAGCTCAGGCTGCACTTCTGAGTACACTCAGCATATTGAGAGAGGAGGGAGGAGGAGAGGTCAGGTCGGGGTGGCAGAGGGGGCAAGCGGTGGCAGACCCGCACTGTGCTGGACTGGCGGGTGGGGGGCAGTTGAGGAGGGAATAATAATAATGATAATAATAATAATAATAATAATAATGATAATAATACAGTGGTGCCTCGCAAGACGAAAAGAATCCATTCCATGAGTCTCTTCATCTAGCGGTTTTTTCGTCTTGCGAAGCAACCCCATTAGCGGATTAGCGGATTAGCACTATTAGCGGTTTAGCGGCTATTAAAGGCTTAAGGGATTAGCGGATTAGCTGCTAAAAGGCTATTAGCAGCTTAGTGCCTTAGAAAAAGGGGGTGGGGAGCGGAAAAAAACCCCCAGGAATCGCAATACATTTTCGTCTTGCAAAGCAAGCCCATAGCAAATTCGTTTTGTGAAGCACCTCCAAAACGGAAAACCCTTTCGTCTAGCGGGTTTTCCGTCTTGCGAGGCATTCGTCTTGCGGGGCACCACTGTAATAATAATAATTTATACCCCACCCATCTGGCTGGGCTTCCCCAGCCACTCTGGGCGGCTTCCAACAAATTATTAAAATACAACAGTCTACTAATCATTAAAAGCTTCCCTAAACAGGGCTGCCTTCAGATGTCTTCTAAAAGTCTGGTAGTTGTTGTTCTCTTTGACATCTGGTGGGAGGGCGTTCCACAGGGTGGGCGCCACTACCGAGAAGGCCCTCTGCCTGGTTCCCTTGCACTTGGCTTCTCGCAGTGAGGGAACCTCCAGAAGGCCCTTGGAGCTGGACCTCAGTGTCCGGGCAGAACGATGGGGGTGGAGACGCTCCTTCAGGTATGCAGGACTGAGGCCGTTTAGGGCTTTGAAGGTCAGCACCAGCACTGCAAGAGGGAAGGAAGGGAGCGGCTATTGTCATTCACGCCCGGCCAGGCTCCTTGTCTGCCTGTTCAAGCAGGACAGAGGACACTTTTGTCCAAAAAACAGGACGACCCCATTTTTTCTAGTCTAATAATTTTTTATTAATTTTCATTTACAACAATCCAATCAAAGCCACATACATACGATACCAAATCATAAAAGAGCCAATTTATTCAATAACACATTATACAATTTTGTTTGGCTCCCCATGCTCTGGTTTTCGGGGGTTGATATTCTTACTTCGCCCTGCTCCAAAACTCTTAGTTAGTCCAAATGCATCCGTTCCGACACATCCATTAACAGCCACTGATCTGGTGACTTTCATTCGTATTTAAATATTCCATGTCCATTCATTTTGCAAGGGGGCTTTCATCCTGTGGATTTCTGTATGAAATATTTGTTTTACATTCATCTTTTCATTTTTCTGTTGTAATCCAACGTCTTCGAGAATTTCCCTTTACTTTTGCTTTCTCAGGGGACTGAAATTCTCACTGCGACACACACACCATTCGCCATTTTGCTTATCCAAGGCAATTAGAGATGTGGCGTTTCACCAACATCCCAGGCAGATATCCTGCTTCTTTCATCTGTCATCCGACAACTAACAAGCTGGTATCCTTCCAAAGTCATAAGAAATAAGTGCTCCATGTACCCCATTTTTCTAGGGATGGGTGGCAACCCTATACAGGACACTGCACCCACAGCTACCCTGCTGTCTGTCGTTGTCCCTGGAGGAAACAGTAGTTTTGATATCGCCAGGAATTTGAGCTGTCAAGATGTAAACGCTTGCCTCTAAGGAACCCCGGTGGTCCTGGCATATGTTGCTTCCCAGTTAAGCCAGTGAGTTTCCAGCAGCTTGCTTGTGCCTTCTGTGAAAGAGAAGCAATAAAGAAACAAAACTAAGATGTGAATGTGGGCGGTAGCTAGCCAACAAGGATGATTTCAGAACAGGTCATTAATTTTTCCCCCTTCTTAATAAAACTGTGCTGGACCCGGGGGGGGGGGGAGTACTGAGAGGCGTGGTCTGAGTCCGGTCCTGGGTCAAGGATCTGGAGACTGTCCACCAAGGACAAAGCTGGGTCCAAAGCAAGAAGCTGGGCATGGTCGGGAACTCCGGAAGAGCAGGTCTGGGTGCTGGCAGAAACAGGTTTCCAACGACGTTGCTCCCGCAACCTGGGACTGGGCTGACTGGCCTTTATCTCCTCTGGGGCCTAGGGCAGTCCCGGCCCACAGGTGACTCGCCTCTCCTGGCCTGGAGGCGAGCACTCCTCCTGAGAGAACCCAGTTCCCTCCGCCTCTCTGCCCTGAGCCTCTGCAGCTCAGGAGAGGCTGGAGGGTTACCGGACCCAGAGGCAGCCTCACCTTCCCCTGACAGGGCTGGGAGAGGAGCACCTGCAGGCAATGGGTTTTCAATCACCCCCGGAGCCAGAGTGGATTCATCTGGTGTCTGCTCCTGAGAATCCGGCACAGGTGCGGGCCTTCATATTCAAGCCCCTGCCCCGGCTCAGCCGGCCCTGGAGGCGGGGACTCCTGTGCAGGCTGGGATTCCTCCGGTTCAGCCTCTGAATCAGATTCCCAGGCCATCACACCAACGTTCAGTTTTCTCAAAATTCCCAAAGCTTTGGTTGTCACTAAGAGAGAGAGAGAGAGAGAGAGCAGTTTTCTCCCGTTTTCTACGAGTACCAATGGGCAAGATGCTGTCTTCAGTCACTTTCTTTACCTCTTCTCATTGAGACGAGCCAATTTAGCAAACATCTTGCTGCCAAGGGGGTGGGGGGGTGGGAATGCTTGCATTTTGACATAGCGTACTCAAGTCCAATCCTGCACCTATCTCCGCCAAGTAAAGCAATGAGGGAATCTGTGGGATGTGATACAGTGGTACCTCGCAAGACGAATGCCTCGCAAGACGAAAAACTCGCAAGACGAAAGAGTTTTTTGTTTTTTGAGTTGCTTCGCAAGACGAATTTCCCTATGGGCTTGCTTCGCAAGACGAAAACGTCTTGCGCCTTTTTCTTAAAACCGCCAATGCATTCCTATGGGAAACCGTCAATGCATTTCCTATGGGAAACCGTGCTTCGCAAGACGAAAAATTCACAAGATGAAAAAACTCGCAGAACGAATTAATTTCGTCTTGCGAGGCACCACTGTACATTAGTAGCAGTCAAGTACGACATTCCTTGTTATCCTAGAGTGGACATGCGGGGGAATGTATGCTCCAGCCAGCCGAAAACTTCCTCTTTCCTCCTGGCTGAGACATATTCCCTTTGCATGTGACTAGAGGTGGGCATGACCTTACCTGTCCAGGTAATGAAAGGGACAAGGCATGCAGCTCTCTCTCTTTCTCTCTGACTTCCTCCGTCGTTGGAGCAGCTTTTAGCTAGAAATGCTTTCAGCCAACAGAAGCCACTGGGATTATCCCCATATGGGCTAGATCCACATGTATATAGTAAAGGTAAAGGTACCCCAGACCATTAGGTCCAGTTGTGACCGACTCTGGGGTTGCGGCGCTCATCTCGCTTTATTGGCTGAGGGAGCCGGCGTACAGCTTCCGGGTCATGTGGCCAGCATGACTAAGCCCCTTCTGGCGAACCAGAGCAGCGCACAGAAACGCCGTTTACCTTCCCGCCGGAGCGGTACCTATTTATCTACTTGCACTTTGACGTGCTTTTGAACTGCTAGGTTGGTAGGAGCAGGGACCGAGCAACGGGAGCTCACCCCGTCGCGGGATGTGAACCGCCGACCTTCTAATCGGCAAGTCCTAGGCTCTGTGGTTTAACCCACAGCGCCACCCACATCCCCCACATGTATATACTTTGTAACTAAGTCTGCCTTCAGGGATCACACTGTGAACTGATGATGTGAGTAAACTTTTATATACTTTAAACAAGATTTGACATGTTTAGTCATTTAAGAGGGATATAAGGGAACTTACCAGGAACCTAATTGTGAGAGGCTTATCCAAGCCTGCAACCAGCTATCTCCTGTGCGTTTAAAAGGGGAATGTAAAACTCTGCTAAGTAAAGGAACTAGAGCAAGTTAGGAAGGATATTAATAAACAATATATCCTTTCCTGCCTCCCTGAACATTCCCACAGAATCGCCAGGGAGTCCCCACAGCTTCTTCAAGTTTGGGGATTTATTTTTAAATCCTGCTTCCTGGCCTTTGGATGAACAACCAAGAGGGGGCAGAATGGAAGCGTTATGGTGATGCCATTAAAGTAAGGTTACCAGATTTTTCCCAATGAATCCATGGAGACTTTCCAACTTCAATAGATTTTGTACGTGGACTGATCTGTAAAGCCAGGGACTGTCCCCGGGAAACGGGGACGTCTGGTAACCTTACATTACAGGCCAAACTGCATGCAACAGGCAGTTCCATGGTTCTTCCTCCTGGCAATGTGGGATTGGATTGGTTTTCTGAACAAAAAGCAGCTGCAGAACACTGGAATCGGGAGCAAAGGGATGAGAAGGGGCCATAGCTGTCAACTTACAGATTTGAAAATAAGGGGCCAGCAGCCTTGAAAATAAGGGACCAGCAGCCAAAATAAGGGATTTGGGGTTAGCTTATGCAGAAATCCACCACTGATGGAGCCAGGCTGCTTTGGCTGTGACTGACTGTGTTTTTCAGGGGGTTGAACTAGATGATCCTAAGGGTCTACAACTCCCACCAAAGAAAAGTGGCAGACAAAACTGATGAATGATGTCCAGATGGCAAAGCTTATAGGCAGAATTAGAAACCAGGAAGAGGACCTCTTTAATAAAGAATGGGGTAAGTTTATAATTTAGTTGAAAAGCTATTGTCAAGAGTTACATATATTGGTAGGGTTGACAGAAAACTTGTAAAAATTTGAACTATGGATGGACAAATAATTTACAAAAAAAGAGTTATGAAAGTGATGCAGAGGGGGAAATCACTACATTAAGATGCTGCACTGGTTGGAGGGGATGCTAAGCAGCTTGTCGGGGCTGCCGTCGTCCTGGCACAAGGAGTTCCATCGGCCCTTCCCTGCCCAAGAGGGGGGGAGGGAGACAGACTCTCACCCACACCGCCCGTGAGCCCGGCATGAGGCGGTTGTGGTGCCACGGTGGCCGCTGAAGTGCCGCCCTTCTGCGTTCCTCCCCATCTCTTCCTCCTCCCTCAGGCCGCCTCCGGCTTCCCCTGGCAGCGCGGCGGAAGTCTCGCAAGAGAGGGGCTGCCTGCCTGCCCGCCGCCACCTGTCTCCTCATTACGTGCCCCTGAGGGGAAAAAGGGGGAGACAGAGACACGGCAGCTCGTGCGCACGCTCTCTCTCATGGCGGAGGACCCCGAGCCGCTGCTTCTCTCCTGAGCCGGGCGAGCATGAAACCCGGGAAATTTAAGGGACATCATCAATAAGGGACAGCAGCGAGACACAGCGCTGGGATAAGGGAGTTTCCCGCCAAATAAGGGACGGTTGACAGCTATGGAAGGGGCTGCTTATGCCTTTCCTGCCTTGCCCCATGTCTGCTCAGTAATGTGCCTCTCCTTCAGCAGCCTGCCTTATAGCAGGCATTATAGCAGGGCCAGTACTGGACCTCTGCTCCCCGCTCACACAATTGCAAGCACTCATTCATTCGATCATTCATTTATAAATCAGTTGATCAATCAAACTCAGTTTAGCCTAGTAGGTTAACATTGCTATTTTTACTGCATCCATTGACTGCCAGTGCCGAGGAATCTTAGGCACCATGGGAACATTCAAAAGTATTTAATTCTGGACAACAATTTTAAGGGGAAAGAAAGGGGAATTTTCCTCTTCTTGTCTTTGAGGTGTAAACTGGAAATGTCTTACATGCTAACTACTGCCATCTCCGTCATCAGGGACCATTTATTGACTGTATAGGCTATTATTAATTATTATTATTATTATTATTATTATTATTATTATTATTATTATTATCATCATTAGTAAGATCCATCATTCAAGTTCATGATAAATTGTGGCGCTCAGCTCCAGACCATTTTCAGGCATAGCACATGACTTTATTTTGGAAAACACACAGGTCTCTTTGATGGAGGGAGAGGTTTGGTGAAAGGCTTCAAGAATTCAGTTTTATTGCACGTAGCAGAGCTTATATTTTATTTTCTTCTCATACCCACACTATATAATTGTGGGTTACTTATGCGTGTGGTCCCATTGGCAAAGGTTCCTTTTAATTGCTTCTGTGGCGATACTCTGGGCAGAATCGTCATTGCCACAGTTGCCTTCTCCCAAAGAATTTCTGCCTCTCAGGTCACTCCTTTGGGCTTTTAGAGCTCAGATCTGGCTTGAGGTTTGGAGTGAGCTCCTCTGATGCTGGTTTCCATTGCAGCCATACATTACTTTTAATATATGCATTTATTTGATATCTCTTCTTGCCAGGCAAAAAGCAAAAGCATACAAGGATGGTTTACGCTACTGAATTTCCCCACATGGTTGGATGTGGGAATGTGTCCATATGAAATGGTTGATGTGTGAGGTTGTAGCCCTTGCTGTGGTCATGGTCGTACCTTTCAGCTTAGCAAATGTGGCTGGGGTGCCATCGGTGGGGGGTTGGGCAAGGGCCCCCCCTGAAATTTTTGAGGACAGGGCTGGGCCCCTCAATATCATGCCGCCTGTGGCAGGCCTCACCGACTCTCCCAGTAATATGAGGTAATGTGTGCTCTTTGTATTTTTATCCATTTGCTGTATTTATTTTCCCCAACTATAAAATGGTGATTTTCTTGAATCAAAATGAGAGTACCCCTAAAACATTTTTTTCAGAAAAGGCACTGTGTACACGACAAGGCTGTATATTGTCTCCCTGCTTATTTAACTTATATGCAGAATTCATCATGCGAAAGGCTGGGCTGGATGAATCCCTAGCCGGAATTAAGATTGCCGTAAGAAATATCAACAACCTCAGATATGCAGATGACACAACCTTGATGGCAGAAAGTGAGGAGGAATTAAAGAACCTCTTAATGAGGGTGAAAGAGGAGAGCGCAAAATATGGTTTGAAGCTCAACATCAAAAAAACAAAGATCATGGCTACTGGTCCCATCACCTCCTGGCAAATAGAAGGGGAAGAAATGGAGGCAGTGAGAGATTTTACTTTCTTGGGCTCCATGATCACTGCAGATGGTGACAGCAGCCGCGAAATTAAAAGACGCCTGCTTCTTGGGAGAAAAGCAATGACAAACCTAGACAGCATCTTAAAAAGCAGAGACATCCCCTTGCCAACAAAGGTCCATATAGTTAAAGCTATGGTTTTCCCAGTAGTGATGTATGGAAGTAAGAGCTGGACCATGAAGAAGGCTGATCGCTGAAGAATTGATGCTTTTGAATTATGGTGCTGGAGGAGACTCTTGAGAGTCCCATGGACTGCAAGAAGATCAAACCTATCCATTCTGAAGGAAATCAGCCCTGGGTGCTCACTGGAAGGACAGATCCTGAAGCTGAGACTCCAATATTTTGGCCACCTCATGAGAAGAGAAGACTCCCTGGAAAAGACCCTGATGTTGGGAAAGATGGAGGGCACAAGGAGAAGGGGACGACAGAGGATGAGATGGTTGGACAGTGTTCTTGAAGCTACCAGCATGAGTTCGACCAAACTGTGGGAGGCAGTGGAAGACATGAGTGCCTGGAGTGCTCTGGTCCATGGGGTCACAAAGAGTCGGAGACGACTAAACAACAACAAAAACAACAACAACAACACACACACACACAAATATAGTTCCATTTTTACCCACGCCAAAACTGTAAAGGCTGCTCTTGCATGAAAACCACTGGATAGCAAAGTTGGTTCGACCGTGGTACTGACAACACCAAAGAAGTTTTGAAGGAGAACTATATGAAATATTGCAGAAAAGATTTATGAGAATGGATTTTAAGCTATGGATTATTAATAGTAATAGTTAGGAACAAATGTAAGATTAAGAGATGAGGTTTGGAAATCATTAGACGTGGTTGATGGAAGTCTCAGGCTAAAATAGCCAAAATGTTGTATAAGATGAGATGATGTGTTCTGTATATGTAAAAACTAATAAAAATGTATATTAAAAAAAAAAAGACAACACCAAAGTTGCAGGTTCAATTCCCGTAAGGGACCAGTCCCTTCCAATTCTATGATCCAATGAGGTATCCTTTTGAAACTGGGTAGGATACATACCCTCAAAATGGCATACCAAAGTAATCCAGTAATTCTCCCCAAAGTAATAAAGCTATAGTTTTCTGCAAGATATTTGTTGTTGTTAAAGGTGCCTAGCAGAAACACCCCTTTGTGTCTAAATTAAGGAAGAGCCCAATAGATTGACTCCTCCCACTAACTGCAAGTGCTTTCAAATCTGGTGAAGAATGAGCAGCTATCCTAAGTTATCACTATCTTAAATTTGGTAATCTATATGCACACACTTCATGGGACGGGGGTGGCGCTGTGGGTAAAACCTCAGCACCTAGGACTTGCCGATCGCATGGTCGGCGGTTCGAATCCCCGCGGCGGGGTGCTCTCCCGTCGTTCGGTCCCAGCGCCTGCCAACCTAGCAGTTCGAAAGCACCTCCGGGTGCAAGTAGATAAATAGGGACCGCTTACTAGCGGGAAGGTAAACGGCGTTTCCGTGTGCTGCGCTGGCTCGCCAGATGCAGCTTGTCACGCTGGCCACGTGACCTGGAAGTGTCTGCGGACAGCGCTGGCTCCCGGCCTATAGAGTGAGATGAGCGCACAACCCTAGAGTCTGGCAAGACTGGCCCGTTCGGGCAGGGGTACCTTTACCTTTATGCACACACTTCAGATAGCTGCTTGATTTGCCTGGCAATGGAATATAGTTCCCCATCTGTTCCTCATTAAAAAGGAAGGATTTTAGAGGGGAAAGGATTTCTTATGTGGGGTGCTTGGTGGCAAAACAGTTGGCAACATAAAAAAGAGCTGAACACCAAGTTTAGTGTTCCACGGCACCTGAAACGTGAGCTTCACTTTGCTCTGCGTTGGTTATCGTGGCTTTGATTTGAATATTTGAATATAATGTTTACTGAACTAACTTTAGTTTAGCCTGATGCATGACTGAAACCCAGTTTATTCTGGCTGTGGCACTGGGAATATTTTGGATTGGGAAGTGTGGTATTCAGCAGTGACACTGACTCAGGGTAAGTCGTTTCGTATTTCCATCTTAAAATTAGTTTTCCAAATGGCTTCTGTCGTTCTGCAGAGGTCAGCTGATAGTGTAGATCAACTCCTCGAAAGATTTCATCAATGGTGTCTCCGAAAAAATTTACACATCACTTGGGAAGATAGGCGAACTCATGAGAGTGTACTGGAAGAAGCAAAGATCACCAGTGTCGAAGCAATTATTCCTCAACATCAATTTCATTGGATGTGCGGATGCCCGATTATCATCTTCCAAAGCAACTACTCTATTCCGAACTTAAAAATGGGAAGCGTAATGCCGGTGGTCAACAAAAAAGATTTAAAGACTCTCAAGACAAATATTTACAAATGTTCTCCAAAACTGGGAAACACTGACCTGCGAGCGCTCCAATTGGAGAACAGCCTTTACCAAAGGTGTCATGGGCATATTCACCCGGTGCTATACCAGCTGCACTGGCTTCCGGTGGAGTACAGGATCAGGTTTAAGGTGCTGGTTTTAACCTTTAAAGCCCTATATGGCCTAGGACCCTCGTACCTATGGGACCGCCTCTCCTGGTATGTCCCACAGAGAAATTTACAGTCTGCAAATAATAACATTCTGAAGATCCCAGGCCACAGAGAGGTTAGGCTAGCCTCAACTAGAGCCAGGGCTTTCTTGGCCGCGGCTCCAATCTGGTGGAACGCTCTGTCACAAGAGACTAGGGCCCTGCGGGACCTGACATCTTTCCGCAGGGCCTGCAAGACAGAGCTGTTCCACCAGGCCTTTGGTCAGGGCGCAGCCTGACCCCCTCCTCTGGCAATCTGCACAGAATTTTGCTTAATGGTTGCCATCAATTTGATTTTAATTAATTTTAGAATGAATGTTTTTAGAATGCTGGATTATTTTGATTGTTGTTAGCCGCCCTGAGCCCAGCTTTGGCTGGGGAGGGCGGGATATAAATAAAATTTATTATTATATTATTATATGAAGACGCTCAAACTCGGGGCGAAAGGGAGAAACGTGCTAAGAGGAAGGCACGTTTGTCAAACCCTCACCATGATAAACTCCCACCCGGAAATCTATGGTATATCCCCACTGAGGAAGGATGTGTGGATCCAGAATTGGCTTCCATAGTCGCTTAGAGACTCACTGTTAAAACTGTTCATGGAAGACAATCTTACTCGGCTATGAGTGATCACCAAAGAAGAAAGAGTTTAGATCATGCAACTCAGAGATGACAGACATCCCAATTTAACTCCAAAGTTAAACTTCCCCATTTATGCAGAAAGGCGGGGCTTCATTTAAACCAAGTGCTGGAGTCCCCAAGATGCTACGGAACAGTCTTTTCACTGTACATGCACAAAACATCATAACCGTTCAGCATGCTGGCTTGGGCCGTTGTGACTTGGATTCCACCAACATCTGCAGTCAAAGGCCTAGTCATTCATAACTTGGAGGCAGGATCTGGCCCTGACACTTCAGAAACAAATCCATGTTTGCATCGGCACGTGTGTGAAGAGAGAGAAGGAACCTGGTGCTCATAGGACAGGATTGCAGTCTTGATGCTGGGAATGGGAATAATTTCTGCTAAAAGCTTGCCAATAAGTCTAAGCACTAAACTTCCACAAGTATTTTCGCCAAATAGTGCTTCAACAGAAAAGCAGGCTGAGCCTAGCAAACCTTTTCTAAGGCAAATGAAGCAGGCCAGAGATCATTTTAAATCCTGCATCGTTGAAAGAACATCCACATGGAAACAGTGGCACCTGCTGGTTAATACTGAAATGAAAAGTTCAGAAACTCTAACGTGCAAGGTAATGCTTATGGAATTTCACTATTTCTTTTCAACCTGGTCTAAGAGCCATACATTTCAGGCAAAGATCTGTGATCCAATTACAATGAGAAAAACGTAAACGTGTGCACACGCAGGGCAATTTCCTTCAGTATGTGGTCTTGTTTCTTACTCACCTGGAGGGGGTGGTACAGCTGTGTTTGCTGTCGCTTTAAATATTTTTATTTAAAAAATCAGTATCACATAAAACATTGGTATGCCTAACTATCAAATTAATTATGACCCCCTTTTCCCAGGCTCTGACCAAGAAATCAATGAAACGCATTACTCCAGTTGGGAATATGTCGAAGGAGGACGTCAGATCTGATTGTGTTTGTTCACATGCATATTAATGTATACCAGATTTCCAGAAAGCCACCATCTATCTGCCTGTTGTCCTTTTAATGTTTTACTTGCTTTGTAAGTTTTTCCATGAATGCAAGTGTTCATACTTTTCGCCTCCAGTTATGCAATGTAAATTGTCCCGGCTCTCCCAGCTTTGAGCTATTCATTGCCAGGTTGCAAGTAAAAGAAAAATTACCTGCTACCGTGGGGGAGAGCAAGCTGAGGAGTATTCTGTATGTCCTGTTGTGTTATTAAGCTTAGCTCCTTAAATACAGCACCACAGACAGGTTTGAGCACGTCACATGTCCACCATATATTAAACATAGCACCAATACAGTCATAGCCCCTCCAGCATAGGGGCGAAAGCTGCGGGCTAATCTTATAGACTTTTAAATACCAGCTATGCAACATTTTGAGCATGTTCTCCCTAATCTTGTCCAAAGCAAGTAAAAATTTCCCTGTCCACATACTACACCAGTCAGTTTGTTCAAACTGGAACATTTCATTTAAGTATATAAGGTTAGTTCTGAAAGAATTCCCAGCTCATATTATTTCCATGGGGTTGTACAAAAGAAATACATTGGAGAATGGCCCTTCAACACACTCTGCTTTCACAAATCACTCAGAGCCCCTGCTATTATCCAGTCAGCAAGTGGTGTCAACAACAGGGTGCTCATTTAGTTTTCCATGAAGGGAAAAAAAAATCTTGCCATTTCCTTTAACACGGGAAGCAACATCGTTGGAGACTCAAGGCTGTCTAGATCTACCAGGTAGCAAGAGAAACAAATTGTAGTCTGAGTAAGAGGAAAGCAGTCTGCAGGGCACTTGTCATGTGACGACTTACAGGAGAGTTAAAAACCAAACTAAAACCTCAAAGTGCACAAAAAGCTTTATTTACATACAAAAATATGGGCATGAGAATTCAGTTGTTTTTTTTGTCTCTCATAAAAACCAACATTAATAGACAAATCAGTGCAAGTAAGTTAGTAGTTATTTTTTTGTAATTAAACTATTCAAAGCACAGACTTGTGAAATTAGAAATAAAACAGGAATTGTGTTATGCAACAATTTAGCTCATTTTTCCACCATCCTAGAAATCAAGTCTTCACAGATTTTTGTGAGTTCGTTGTTTTCCTTTGTCTGTGAAAAGAGAAGGAGACATATCAGAGACTGTAAGAGTTGCACAAATATTCAGAAAAGTCACCCATATTTTTACAGATTAGAATAGTTTGCACAGTGGGCCTCATTTTTAAGTAACAAAATGCAAGCTGAAGGAGAAGGCTGAGAGGTGCTTGTGTCTGGAGTACACAAATCACAGCATTCTTGTTTCATTTCATGGATCTCAGCTGGAGCTAATGAACAGCCCGGATGACACGCAATTTGGATCCAGCAGATTTTCATATAATACGGATTTCAGATGTGTTTTGCAGGTATGGATTTAATTTGCAAGCAGCAAAGCCTTTGGAAGGCGGCCCCTCCACTCCTCTGCTTGAACCACCACTAACAGTCCCAAGCTCCAATGAGAATTTAAGACTGACCTTTTGCTCAAGGCTGCTCTCTAGTGACTGGGCTCTCATCTGTTCTTTGCGCAAACTGGCGTGGAGCGCTGCCTCTTCGGCTTTGGCTTTGCTTCGTACTTGGGCAATCTCTTCATTTGCCCTGTCAAAAAGGCATTCAGGCATATTAGCTTCTTAGATAACTTGGGTGCTTTACTTAAATGCACTGCAATCTGAAGGATGCCAGATCCCAATACCTCATTACTCACCGGCATAGCTTTTCTTCTGCGTGGGCCTTCAATGCTTGATATTTCTGTTCCTCCTTCTTAAGTCTTGTATTGTAATCCTCAACACATTTTTTCAAAGCCTCTTCATTCTAGAAGAAGAAAAACAACAACACCCAGGCCATTTCAGAGGGGAGAGGACCTCTTAAAAATAATTGCGAGGGCAAGCCCAAATCTTGATCTGTCAAAAAGTAGAATCAGTCTGCACCAACACCACAAATTACACATTCAGCAAAATTCTGTTAAAACCTCTACAAGTGCATTGTAATATAGAAAGCTATACTGTTTGTATTCAGAAGAAAACAGGTTGAATGCATGTGTGCCACCTGTGCTATATCAAGTAATAGCACTTTAAGACATTTGGGAGAACAGAGAACCTTCCATACTGTTTCTTTAGTTTCCTGTCCAGAACCAACATCTCAGAAAATACTACATTGGGCACCAATGAAGCTCATCTAGCATTATTGATGTCTGGTCCTTTAAAGAAGGGATTGGCAATGTAGCACCTGTGGGTGTCCTTGTATGTTTTTCTGGTTTGTTTTTAAGAATAGTTTGGGAGGGGTTGTATGGGGGTGTGGGTAGAATAGCAGCCCTTCATCCATAGAGGGTTTTACTAAAATATGCTCAGTGTGTGATTAAGGGAATGCACTTGGGCGGAGAGAGAGAGGTTGCTGTGTGGTCTGTACGCATCATCTGCACAAGAGGGAGAAATGCAGGTGCTGCTTTTTCTGTATTGGTGTAAGAAAAATCTATGGATGAAGAGCAGTAAACTAACTAACTAAATAATAGTGACCACCTTGTATATTTTTCCCGGTACTGAGAAATGCTCTGTTTTAGACAGCAACAGTGTGTGTGTGTCTCAAAGAGAGATTGATTGATTTTGTATGATCCGCACAATTACGACTAGCAGGACATAAGCAACTTCCCATGTCAAACATGAGGTTGCCTGGGATTGGGAAAGTAGCAATGACTGCAGTACAGTGGTACCTTGGGTTACATACGCTTCAGGTTACAGACTGGTAACCCAGAAATAGTGCTTCAGGTTAAGAACTTTGCTTTAGGATGAGAACCGAAATCAGGCTCTGGCGGTGCGGTGGCAGCAGGAGGCCCCATTAGCTAAAGTGGTGCTTCAGGTTAAGAACAGTTTCAAGTTAAGAACGGACCTCCGGAACAAATTAAGTACTTAACCCGAGGTACCACTGTATCTCCAGTTTTCTTATGCTATCCCCCCCATCCAGCCCTGGTCCAAAAAGGGTGAAGACTGCTGCTTTGCATTTCACTCTGCAATTATTTTGATGTTCGTAGTAGTAAATGAATTTATTTTCAACCAAAGATGTCACGCTTGCCAAGTCCCCCCCCCCCCCCCGTAATTAAAATACAGTGCAGTCTTCATAATAGGATCTCAAAATAGCATGCCTCCACAGTTGTAGTTTACATACGTGTTGAAATGTAATGTGTAATCAGGGATACACATTGGCTTTGCAGGCTTAAGAGTTGCAAAGGTGGGTGTGGCGTTTACCCACTCCTTGTGACTATGTTTGTACAGGGGGATGGAAATGGTTAATGTAGATTGACCAATGAGAAAGCTCAGAGACGGAGTGTCTACCTGGTTTTGAGGCTCAGCCCAGGGGTTTTACCATTGGGAGAGGAGTCAGACAGAGCCAGTGAAAGTCGAACACAGTGGTTGTGACAGATAGAGTGAGAGACAGGGATAGAACTGAGAGAGAAGAGTGTGACAGTGAGATAGTGCCACATCTAGTTAAGGGTGCGCATTTGAGAAACCGTTCTGAACATATTTAAAACTTCTTTGTTCTTCAATAAACTTTAATCTTCGTTGTTGACTTTGCAACCTGACTCAGTATTTCACCAGAAGAAACCTGGTTGGTGGCAGCGGAACAATAAAGCAGTGGTGTACAGGTCAATAGTCCGTGAAACGACCGGGGGATCTGTACGAACGCCACAGTGGGAGACCCGTGTTTAAAGAAACAAGAAACATAAGTGGGCTGGCAGAGTTAGAAATGCTCACTTTCTGATATCCTTCTATTGCCTCCTTCTGCTTTTCAAATCGTTTGAAGAGCTCAGACAATGATTTTTCCACAGAATTCAGATCAGAGCTAATCTGCCGTTTTTCTTCCAGTACTTTCTGCAGTTCTTTCTGGGCAAGCTCCTTTTCTTTCTGGGAATTCTCTAGAGAAACAGATAGATACAAATGAAATGCACTGCTTGCTCTCTAGGATCCAAAACAGACAACAGTCCAGAGATCTTTGTGAAAAAACGCCCCATTACCCCCATGTCTTAGGAGAGGCAGTTTTCAAGTAACCTCAAGAAAGGCTGCAGATATTCAGAAATGTCAGATATAGATTCCATGGTGCAGAATTTAGGACACAAAGTGCAACAAAATAGAACAGGGTTTCTCAAACTCAGGTCTCCAGCTGTTTCTGAACTACAACTCCCATCATCCTGAGCTAGCAAGACCAGTGATCGGGGTGATGGGAATTGTAGTCCAAAAATAGCTGGAGACCCAAGTTTCAGAAACCCAGCATTGTTTGAACAGCTTCCTCTTAAGTTCATATTCAAATAATGCATATAAAACTGGTTTCTGTCAGCAGCTAGGCCTCACTAGTTTTCAGTGTCTTAAGAGGACAATTAAAGTAAAGGTAAAGGTACCCCTGCCCATACGGGCCAGTCTTGACAGACTCTAGGGTTGTGCGCCCATCTCACTCAAGAGGCCGGGGGCCAGTGCTGTCCGCAGACACTTCCGGGTCACGTGGCCAGCGTGACATCGCTGCTCTGGCGAGCCAGAGCTGCACACGGAAACGCCGTTTACCTTCCCGCTAGTAAGCGGTCCCTATTTATCTACTTGTACCCGAGAGTGCTTTCGAACTGCTAGGTTGGCAGGCGCTGGGACCGAACAACGGGAGCGCACCCCGCCGCGGGGATTCGAACCGCCGACCTTTCAATCGGCAAGCCCTAGGCGCTGAGGCTTTAACCCACAGCGCCACCCGCGTCCCAAGAGGACAATTAGCCTACAATAATGAAATATACAAATTAATGCTGTCCCTTAGAAGAGTGGGAGAACCACATGTTCCTGGACTCCAATTCCCATCATCCATGACCATTTGCCATGCTGGCTAGGGCTAATGGAAGTCCAGCAACATCTTGAGGGTCAGATTCCCCACCCTGTCCTAGTTCAAGTTCATTAATAGAAGCAGCCACTATGGAGCAATCATCTTAGCACTTAGATTGAACTATTACCTGTGGATGTGAGGCTTAATCTGTAATATAAAAGATTTTCCTAGTCTGTTTTTGATGCCATGTGGATGACTGCATACTATATTTTAGTTATGTATTTGTCTTGGAAACAACACTTTGGTTTTTAAAAAAATAAATACCAAAGATTGACAGTCAGTTTCTTCCAAATTAAGTTGATGGGCTAAGCCAGCCTCTCTCAAACATGCCCCCCCCCCCAGATGTTGTTGGACTACAACTTCCTTCATCCCTGACTGGTCCTGATAGCTAGGGATGATGGAAGCTGTACATTTGGGGGACCAAGTTTGAGATAGACTGGGCTAAGCCAATATCAAGTGATCTCGAATCTCTGCTGCTGTCCCATACTTCTGTGATTCTCAATTCCTGTGCTTTCCTAGTCTTTTTGAAAAGTTTGGCAAGAATGGAGCTGGAGACTCTCAAACACATCTTTGGAGCAGGAATACACGATGGTAGAGCACAGGTTTTGCACACAAAGTTTCCAAGGTTGAATCCCTCGGTTGTAAAAAGGTACCCCTGCCCGTACGGGCCAGTCTTGACAGACTCTAGGGTTGTGCGCCCATCTCACTCAAAGAGGCCAAGGGCCAGCGCTGTCCGAAGACACTTCCGGGTCACGTGGCCAGCATGACATCGCTGCTCTAGCGAGCCAGAGCCGCACACGGAAACGCCGTTTACCTTCCCGCTAGTAAGCGGTCCCTATTTATCTACTTGCACCCGGGAGTGCTTTCGAACTGCTAGGTTGGCAGGCGCTGGGACCGAACAACGGGAGCGCACCCCGCCACGGGGATTCGAACTGCCGACCTTTCGATCAGCAAGCCCTATGCGCTGAGGCTTTAACCCACAGCGCCACCCATGTCCCCTCGGTTGTAGCAAGCCTCAAAAACAAACAAACAAACAAACCAACCAACCAACCCACCCACCCACCCCTCACATCTGGCTGGGAGCCTTTGAAAGCTGCTGATAGTGAGCATATAGTTCTGGCCAGATATAACAGCGGTATGATTCAGTACAAAGCACCCCTGCCTTCATGCTTTTGTAATTTATACTTACCCATCACTTGTGCTACGGTAACTTCAAACTCCGCAACAATTGTTCTAAAAGAGAGAAAGAGCTTATTTTAATATGTATAGCAAGAAAGATTATAGGATTTTGCCATAGTCCCGGTTCCTGGCACTAATGACGCAGAACACTAAGCTTCCTATTTGAAGAAAGGCCATCTTGAACTGAGTGACTCTTCCTATTTTTCTGTTGTTTTTAATTGCATTTTTTTTTTTTAATCTCCACTGTAGTGGTAGTGGTGACAGTTCCCTCTCCTTTTGAGATAAGCTGCAAATAAAAATAATTTGCCCCTCCCAACAAAGATGGTCTTAATAAAGTTAGGCAACTCATGGAGGATCTAGACCAAAACAGGGTTTTCCTTGGCAATAATGAAACATGGCCCGCCTGAAACCCTGGAAAGCAGCTGCCAGTCAGTGCAGAAGATCCTGAGTGAGATGGACCAATGCCCTGACTCAAAATTACTTTAATAATTAGCAAAGCTTCAGCAGCACAGCACCATAGCTGTCAACCGTCCCTTATTTGGCGGGAAACTCCCTTATCCCAGCGCAGTGTCCCACTGCTGTCTCTTATTGATGATGTCCCTTAAATTTCCCGGGTTTTATGCTCGCCCGGCTCGGGATCCTCCGCTGTGAGAGCGCGCGCACGCTGGCGCCATCATCCTGGCGCGAGGAGTTCCATTGGCCCTTCCCCGCCCGAGAGAGAGGGGCGGGAGGGAGACAGACTCTCACCCGCACAGCCTGCGAGCCCGGAGGCGGCCTGAGGGAGGAGGGGATGCGGAGGGATGCAGAAGGGCGGCGCTTCAGTGGCTGCGGCGCCGCCACAACCGCTTCATACCAGATTGACAGCATCTGTCAATCCTACCAATGTACGCAACTCTCCACAACAGCAAAATCCCTTATTTGGGCTGCTGGTCCCTTATTTTCAAATCTGTAAGTTGACAGCTATGCACAGGACCCCTCCTAGGCCACGTTGCCCAGAATGCCTTGCTCCAAGGAAGGGCCCCAGCCATTTCTCAGAGTGAGGCTCACGGGAAGCCCGAGGCATGCCCGGCACTATGATGCATCAGCAGAGGCAAAGCAGTTCAACAGCTGAGGGGAAGGAAGTTAGGAGGAATAGCAGCCATGGCAAAGGTGAGGAGGCAGCAACCACAGAGGCACCTTGGGCAGAACAATCATCCCAGTCAGTCCAACAGGTATCCGGCACTGCCCAAGGAACCAGCACTTGTTGCCTACCAGGAAGGAAGAGGAAGCTTCAGTTCCAAAACAGAGTCAGATACCAGTTGAAATGGGTCTATATATTTGGTGGTATTTAAGTCCTGTGAGAAAGCAACCGTAGAACATGCTTCTGTATCCCAGTTGTACACCTACCCCATTTCTTTATTTTCCAAATAGATCTTGTGATGCTTCCTTTCCCATTCCAAAGCTTCCATCTCCTTTTCTTGTACCTGAAACCACAAGGTCCCCAAAATGAGAGCGTAACAGTAATGGATGTCACTTTAGATCTGAGCTAGAATCAAAGCAACACCCAGAAAAGTCCTTGGCTAGATCTCATTCTACCTTAAGGATAACTGTAGCATTTGATAAGCAAGCTTACTCTCTTTTGTATGGGCCCTTTGAGGAAGCCATTTATTTATAATCACCCAAGGAAAAAAGCAAAAGCAAATGACACTGGTGGTTTATATTGATCAGGAGCATTAGATGGAACAAATTTGATCAGTTTGAAAACTCCCATTGGTAAAGAAAATCTGCAGAAAAGTCTTGAAAGGTGGGTAAATGTTACCGGCCACAAGCTTGTGGCCAGCAGGAAATCAAATGCCATTCTAAACAGCATCTTTCTAAATAGTATCAACTCAAATATTCCTTCCCATGTTCTCACCTCGGAAGTAAGCTTTTTGATAACCGCGTCCTTCTCAAGTTTAACCCTTTCGATAGCTGTATCCATGTCTTGCTGAGTGTATTTCAACACTTCCACAATAGCCCCCGTAGGCAGCGCAGAAGGCAAAAATGAAATATCCTTAGTGGTTGGAATATCTGGAGAACCTCTGGCCTGTGACAAGAATTTAAAAACACATTTACATGTGGTACTTTTATAATGCACTTTTGTGCTAACAGATACTCTATTTAAGAGGCATCAAGCTGAATCAGGCAAACCATAGTTCCCTTGATGTCTAAACCGTTAAATGTTTTTAAAAAACCGTAGCTGGTTCATTTGCGTTTAAAATGTAATGCTTCTGACCTCTTCCAGCATGCAAGCATGAGGTTCACCATGGCTCATTCACACAACAGGAAACCATGATTTCGTACTATTTCTGAACTGGGCCAATGTGTTGATCTTTTTTAAAGAAATTACAAACCACCTGTATCTGCAAACTACTGGAGATATTTAGATGGCACTTACCAGATCTGTTGAAGCTCCTAGAAGGTCTATTCCCAATGACTTTTCTTCAGGTTTAGATGTTTTTATTTCATTGACTGCCATTTCTCTAGATGGTCTAATTTAAAATAAGAAAAAATACTAAATACTAAATACTAAAAATACTAAATAAGAAAACAATCCTAAATAGGCTCCAAAATTGAAGAGCACTAAAAATTGAATGCTTACCCATTTCGAACTGCAGGTTCATTAGCAGCAGGAGCATTTTTCTTAGGGCTTTCACTGAGCAGTGGATCAAATTTCAAGTACAGAGATTGCTTCCTCAAGACAGATTCTTTAAACTATGGGGAAGGAATTTGTAAGTAAGCGACGTACAAGCACAGGTCAGTCAGCCAAAGATGCGATTGTCTGGGGTACAGATCTTCCAAGTTGTATTAAAGGTCATCCCACAACCAAGGAAGTTTTGATACAACTATAAAACAACCCAATAAAAGTAGATCCCTCTATATCTGTTTTGTGATTTAAGCAGCATATAGTTTAGCTGGAAGAGAACGGAGACAGGGCAGTGTTTTGCCACAAGGTTTAGCTCTTGTTTAAATGAGAAAATATACACAACACTGAGTTTATATTGGTAGATAGACATTTACAGCTCTCCTCAGCAATTGCCTTCAGATCCTTAGGAGTATCTACTGCAGCCAAATTCTCCTCTGCTTGAGAGAAATACCTTTAACTCTCTTTTATAGACTGTTCTAGTATAGTAGCTCAATGCTGTAAAAATCTTAAAATCAGTTCACCTACTGGTTACTTACTGAGGCCCCTCCAAATTGTTCCAGGTAGTCCACTTCAATATTGAGTCCTAGAACTAAGCAAATGTGTTAATAAATGCAGAAAGCAATGGTTTTTATGTTATTAAAACTAGAAGTAGCATGGGCAAAGATAAGATAGTCCTTTCTGGAGATGAGAATTGCAAGCACACCTTCCTGCAATTTGTAGTAGCCTGTGCACCTTGTGGGAGTTACTGGGCACAGTTCAGCTCTTTCTACTTTTCATTTAAATTCATTTAACTTATGATTTAATCATGAAGGAACAGATAATTCGTCAAAGGCTTCTGGGAAATGATATACAATGAATTGAAAAAGATGTTAAAATATACGTTTGTGAAAAAAACAGAGGCCTTCCTATTAGGAATGGTAGGAAACAAAATTAATGAGAGAGACTGTAAACTGTTTCAATACGCAGTGACTGCTGCAAGGATACTTCTGGCCCAAAGACGGAAGCAGGAAGAAATTCCAACAGTGGAAGAATGGAGAAGGAAATTGACTGAATATGCAGAATTGGATAAATTGACTGGGAAGATTCGATATCAGAAAGACCAAACGTTTATCGAGGACTGGGGGAGATTTACAGAATATCTGAAAAACATATGTGATGTACAGACAACGCTTGTTGGTTTTGAAGAGACTCTGTGAGATAGCAAGAAATAGTGAAAAAAAAAAGAGTAAGAGGAAAAGGAGTTCTAAAAGGCAATATTAGGTTTAGAAATGCGTTAATAAATAGAAATTTTACGAAAGATTGACAGAGAAACTGAGGGAAGTCAAAAACTGAAGAATGAGCATTAAATAATGTGTTGACTGTATAAAATTGTTTGGAAAATGAATAAAAATCATTTTTTAAAAAAAATCATCAAAGGTTCAGATCTAACATTCTTCTGAACACTTTTGGAGTCACATGTGGTCAATTATCAGAATCTGGCAGGCTACAGGTTCCCAGCCCCTCGCTTTACGGGATCCATGGCTGTGCCTGGAACTTCAATGAAAGCTAGAAACACATATTCGTAAACTACTTAGAAGATTAATTTTCTTAGAATTAAGCTATATATAAATGAATAAAAAGCTATGCGCGGCATGCGCGGCAAGTGCTTTGCAGAACTTTGAGAATGACAGTAGTCTGTCCTCCAATCAGGGTAGCACATGAAGACAGTCACAAATATTTATCAACAAATATTTGCACACTGATTTTTTGGGGAGGCGGATCCTTAAGACAAACATCTGCAAAGCAGTCTTCATAGGAGGAGGAGATATGATAGCCATCTACAAATATCTAAAGGGCTGTCAAATGGAAGATGGAGCAAGCTTGTTTTCTGCTGCTCTAGAAGTTAGGATGCAAACCCGTGGATTAGAAAGATTCCTAATAAGGAATCCTACTGAGACTGACCCAGAAACTCCAGCGGGTGCAGAATGCTGCAGCGAGACTCCTTACGGGTGGACTCCCCTTCCTTTGAGGTTTTTAAGGAGAGGGCTGGGTGGCCACCTGTCATCTAGCTGAGATTCCTGCATTGCAGTGGGCTGGGCTAGGTGACACTCAAAAACTTTATAATAAATCTGGTAATTTGTACTTATGATGTCTGTTTGTGCTCTATGTAATTGCCCCAAGCATGGGAAACAAAATTAGGTATAACTGGGGGGGGGGGGGGGGGGGAATCTGCACAATAATTAGAAGGGCCTAAAAGGTCCATAGTTCCAACTTCTCTTACCTTCTGAGGGTGATCGGAACTCTTCGTTTTCTGTATCTGCAAGCTGGTTGTTTTCATGCATTACTGTTGCAGGCCTTTCAGAAGAAGGCTGGAGCAAAAAGCCATCTCCAGGCAACTCTCCATTTAAAGACAAGTTACCCTAAGAAGCAAAGTTTAATGAAAATATTCCTTAAAGTGGAGAGATGAAATAAATCGCACAGTAGTGTAAATGCTCCTCTTCACTTTACTGAGTAGATGCGGCAGAGGACCAAGTTCTCAAAAATCAATAAACACATTTTAAAAAGTCATTTTGCCATTGCAGACGGCTGCATTTTTATATGTAAGTAGTGTTATATTAAAAAGTGTTTTTCTTCCCCAAGGTTGTTATATTAGCAATATTATTGCTTTGCTTTGAATTCTGGAACTTGATTACAAGGTCTTTAAGATCATGGATTTATTATTCAAATACCACAAGTCTTCTTATAAAAGGTGAATGAACTAATATTAATAAAAACTTTACTTTAGCAATATAGTAAACTTAAGAGGTTTTACTACAATCAAGTGGTATTTACATCTGTTAAATTAAATCAAGTGCCTAAGTAGTACATCTGTTGAAATCTCAGAAGTATGCTTGTGTTTACTTCAAACGACCAGGACTGAGATAGGCTTTCCTGCTCTGCATAGTGCCTCTCACTCACCATGACAAGAAGGGGTGATTCAAAACCACTACAAGCATATGCAAAACTTGCCTATGCAGGTGACAGAATTCAGCTTTGAAACTGAATGCTTGTGCAGTTTTGTTTTCCATTTTGGCAAGTATGCACAGCTTTGAGTGAAGGTATAACAATGTACACAGGGCCATATCATACCATCAAATCCACTGACGGTTCAGCTGGAGTTTCTGCTTCAGCCACAGTTTGGTCTTCAGCTATAACCTGCTCATCACTCTCTTTCCTATAGGGAACAAGACAGCATATGTCACAGAACCTGCCAGCTAACAAAGCTTGGTTCAATGTTCTTTATAAATAAATTACCTTCCATAACTTTATAATCCAATTTTGTGCACAAACAGTATAACTTGCGCAATTTCAATCTTGCACAGCAGAAAAGCAGCCAGGTTCTTATTTGCACCCTTAAAAGCTCCTCTTGTGCCCCTGGGTTTTCCCCATCACTGAAAGAGCTTTTAAGCTCTCTGCCTTGCTCACCGGGTTCTGGGGTGCTCTTGCAGGAGCTCAAATGGTTCTGCAAATCACATGGGAGCATCCCAGAGCCCAGAAAGATTTTAAAAGCTCTTTGCCTTACTTGAAAGTTAAGGATGGTCGTGGGGGCAGTTCCAAGGGGGTAGTTACAGTACGGTGGTACCTCTGGTTACATACTTAATTCGTTCCGGAGGTCCATTCTTAATCTGAAACTGTTCTTAACCTGAAGCACCACTTTAGCTAATGGGGCCTCCCGCTGCTGCGGCGTGATTTTTGTTCTCATCCCGACGCAAAGTTCTTAACCCGAGGTATTATTTCTGCGTTAGCAGAGTCTGTAACCTGAAGCGTATGTAACCTGAAGCATATGTAACCCGAGGTATAGAAATTTTATATATACACACATGCCACCCACAGAACGCAACCCCAATGCAAGATGCAATAGTACTATATTTAGAATACCACCATTTTTAGCAAGAACCCGTCTTGATGTGCGGTATAATCGCTAGTGTCAGACCTAGACCTGGAACACCAGGGTTCAAATCCCCACTTGGCCTTGAAGCACACTGGGTGACCATGGGGCAGTCACTGCCTCTCAGTCTAACATACCTCACAGAGTTGTTGTGGGGGTGACATGTTAACTATACCACCTTAAGGTCCTTGGAGAAGAACAAGACTGTTTATGAACACTGTTTTCCTTAAGCATGTTATTAAACAGTTTATAGCTGGTTCTACTACACAGAACTGAGTAGCATGAAATGATAAGAGAAGCCTGAATAGTTCCAATGTATGCTGTTTTCCTCCCCTACCTGTCTTGGGTTCTCTAACTTGCTAGTTTTTGGGATTGATATAAAGTTGCAAGCTTTTTTAATTTGTACTACTTCATTTCCCAAGCCCAGGACTGCTCCAGATGTAGTGTTAAAATACTTACAATTTCTCACTTAATAGTTCTGCAGCTCCAAAGTCATCCGGTTGGTTGTGCAACTGTGCTTGAAGAAAGCCTGCTTTGGACAAAATACTATCCTCCTGGGTATCTGTTGTTTTAGTTCTTGGCATAGGACACTCAAGGGAATTTTGCATTTTTGAAACACCTCCTAATGGATTGAAGTCAGGATCACCAAATTTATTGCAGTCCAGGCTATAAGATGCTTTGTGGACAGAACTCTTTGTTGCCGTGTTGGTTCTCTCTTCAGCTTCTTCCTCCAACACTTTGCGAGTTGAAGCTGGTTTCGCAGAAGGAACCTTCATTTCAGCACCCTTGCCTGGTTTCCTTGGAGATACCTTATTAGTTGCCTTTTCAAGCATATCTGGTTCCAGTTTTATGAACTCAGGTTTTGTTACGTGAACCTCCCCCTCACACTCCGGCAAGATGCTGTTCACTGCTGTGGAATTTTGCCACTCTGATTCCTCAGTCTGAAAAGGTTTTGTTTCACCGCAGCTGACATTCTCAGAGCTACAGGATCCTTGCACGTGTTGCGAGGGAGAATTTTGTATGTGGGATATTGACAACGGCTCAGTTTTGCAGACTCTGTTAGAAACTGTTGCCAAATCAGAGCTTAGAAATTGCTTTGTCACATCATTGTTTGCCGATGGGGTTTTGCAACCTGTTTCCTCATCAGATGGATTGTTCTCTGTAGCAGTCTGAGGCAGGCAAACTGCATCAAGAGAATCGCCATCCTGTTTCTCAGCTGCAGCAAACACTGCCAAAGACGATATTTTCACAAAGTCGTCAGTAGGCAAGTCAGGGATATTTGCTCCTTTGCTTTTTGCTGACATTACATCATCTGAAGAATCAGGATTTACCTTTCCTTCCACCTCTATCTTCTCACTTGCAATATCAGCATCTAGGGTAACTGTTTGTTGACTCCTGTTGAAAGGTAGACCCATCACTAGCTAGTTAATACGGCCTTTGAAGAATAACTAAAATAAAAGAGCCGCATTTGGCACACAGGAAAAGAGGCTTTTCTTAGGTGCAGCCCAATGCTTACAAACAGGGCATTTACTATCCACTTCAGTTTGGCTGGAAAATTTATGTCAAACTTAGATTTTTCAGTGTTTGTCTTCTACATTGTATGCAATGTGGAACTGGAAATGTATACCCCAAAATAAGCTTTTGGCCGCCTCAAATGCTATATCCAAACACCTCCAGGAAAGAGTCTTCTATGAGAAGGCATTAAGTAGTGTCCTGCCCAATGTTTCATTTGGTTGCAAGACACTGCACCCTAAAAGAAGGCTTTGTGCTGCACCAAATGCTGCATCCAGATTTACTGGTAAATGCCCCAATGCATTCTCTGGGCACAATACCCTGCCAAGTATGAGCCCAAGCCAAAATTAGACAAACCATCTCTAAATAAGGAATGGAGGTGTGCACTGCCACAAAACTCTGAATCACGCACTCAGGAGTCAGTTTGTACATATTTTGGCAATTACTGGTGTGGAACCATGCACTTGTCAGTAATTTACACAAAGACTAAGCGTATGGCATCTACACATTCTGGGTTGTGTAGGTATATGATTTGTGGTGGGCGATTTTGTTTGGGCTGTTATAGGCATAGGCTTACACCATCAACAGTATCTTGCACCTAAACTAAGTGTGGGACTAGACACTACTCACTGCCACCTTGTAGATGACACCCTGGAGAATGACTTCTGCAGACTTAGGTCAATCTTCACATGATATCCACTCAATATTTCTTTTTTTATGCTTCTTTTTTATTAAAGATTTTCTTGTTTTACAGTAGTATGTGTAATATCTCTCGTATTTTTTCCATATAACATTTTTATAAATCAGTTTCATTTGTTTAGACATGGGGGGGGGGGAGATGGGGGTGGTGGCAATATTTCTATTTTGCTTAATGTATATAGGGTTTGGTGTCAGTGTTTCCACTCAATATTTCTAATGCCCAAAAATGTCACCAAATGGAAGACTCCTTCAGAAATCATGGGCTAATACAACCATCTGTTCTAGCACTTAAGTCAATGCTGCTGCTCTTAGCTTTGAAGGACCAGAAGAAACACTTCCCGTAAAATTTCAATTGTCAGCTTCTTGGAAGAAAAAGTCAGTCAACTCTCTCACTGAATCAGAAAAGACAGCTGCAAGAGAGTATTCTAGAGAACAGGGGCAATCATACAACCTTTTCTAGTTTTAATTTTTAAAAATACATCAAGAGGATCTGATTTACTCACATAGCACTGGATGCAGACAAGACAAAATCCTCTGGGATATCTGTGCAGTCACCTATAACAGGTGTTTCAGGAATCTTCCTTTTATCTGGACTTAGGATTCTGTGAGTCTGAGAATCCCGCATAGGAGTATGAAAAGTTACCTTGGAAGAGAAAGTCACACAAATCACTTGAGCAAGCACACACACACACACAAAACCCTAAGAGCACACATGCATGCACATCCATGGGGATTGATACCCTTCCTTTCCACTATGGAGGCCCTCAAGGCAGCTTATAAAATAATAAAGGCATCAATAAAGATGCCCATAAATATGATTAATAAAGAACAGATATTAAGCAACTAAAAGTATTAAAAACTGAACAGAGCTAGTACTAATACAAGTACTAAGCAACAGAGATCCTGTGTTCCTTTACAGTGATGGGTACATTTCAAAGGAATTCTATAGTAAGTCCTCCCTCACATTCCCATCACTGTAAAGGAACACAACCACCCAACAGGCATGGTGGTAACAGTTGGGGAAATTCTGCGTATGGGTTACAAAGTCTGTCTGCTATAGTTATCCCATAATCAAGTGAGAACTGAATATCAAATGCTTGGGCCATGTAATGCCTCTCCATGGTTCCATGCTACACATACCTACAATGAAGACCATTGCCAGTGTATACATTACACTTGCTGCTGGTCCATGACCGTTGAAGGGTCAGCTTGCTGTTGCCAGTGCACTTGGTGAAACTTAAGTATTTGTCAGCACAGAAACCCGTTGGACCAGGCCTTTAACACAGAAAATTATGCTGGACAGTAACAACAGACATACCTTCATAGGCTTCACCATCCCCTTTGGTGGCACATTTTCTTTCTGTGATGGGCGAAGAATAGAAGGTCTGCCTACGACTTCTGGAGATGTGAAAAGTATGGCACAGCTTTCAGCAGCTATGTCGTTGCTACCATTATCTCCACTTAAGGTATGCAGACTCATTCTAGAAATGAAAGCAAAGGTGTTAACAACCATAGCCAGGCTGACAATGTTGTTTTAATGCAACTGGATACTTCTAGGTGGGAACCTGTGGTCTCATAGGTCAAACCCTGTGGCTCTCCAAGTTATTGGACTCCACTCCTATGGACAGGGATGATGGGAGTTGGAGTCCTGCAAGTACTCAGAAATCCAGTTTCTCATCCATTCTCTAAAGTGTAGAGCTCTTGTAAACAAAATTCAGTGTCACTCAGGTTACCATTAACACTATTGTAAGCCACAATGAAGTATAAGCTTTGCTGCCAAAAGCAATAGTGCAAAAACAAGATTAAGCATCACTTCAAATGTGGGATGTTCTCACTCAGTGCTGTGGCTGTAAGTTTAGGGTGTTTTGAGACTGTGGGTATAGAAGGACTTTTTTTTTTAATCCCTCACTGCTAGAGGTGAGGTTACAGGAAACCAGGCAGAGGGCCTTCTGGGGAGTGGCACCAGCCCTTCAGATGTTAAGGAAATAAAACAACTACCTGACTTTTAGAAGACATCTGAAGGCAGCCCTGTTTAGGGAAGCTTTTAATGTTTGATGTATTTATCAAGTTTTTAATATTCTATTGGGAGCTGCCCATAGTGCCTGGGGAAACCCAGCCAATGGGTGGGGTCAGGGCCAGTATATAGGTTTGATGAGGTCCTAAGCTACTGAAGGTAATGGAGCCCTTTATATGTCCAGCTTTCCTTTGTCAACAACCAATTGTCACTGTTTTTTGTGCTGAATATATGCTATATACAGTGGTACCTCAAGTTAAGTACTTAATTTGTTCCGGAGGTCCGTTCTTAACCTGAAGCACCACTTTAGCTAATGGGGCCTCCTGCACGATTTCTGTTCTCATCCTGAAGCAAAGTTCTTAACCCGAGGTACTGTATCTGGGTTAGCGGAGTCTGTAACCTGAAGCGTATGTAACCCGAGGTACCACTGTATAGTAATTTATGGACCTAATAGGTATCTTAACAAAACATGTATTTTATCCTAGTAATTGCTGAACTTATAGTTTGTAAATGTACATCCAGTTTTTTCCCCTTAAATTTTTTTTTTGGGGGGGGGGGCAAGAGAGTGGGGCCCTAAGCTATAGCTTGTTTAGCTTCTATGTAAATCCGGCACTGGGTGGGGTATAAATCATTATCATCATTACTATAGCATGGCCTATCTTATTGCCATTATCTGTACAGTATATTTTTTGCACTTATACGAAGTATTAATGTTTAACTGGTTAAAGAGTTAAAAGAGAGATGCCTCCCGCCCCTCCTCCCCCCCCCCGTTTTTAGCCGCTTTCCTTTTCTCTGAAAGCCACCTTGAGGTAAAAAAGCAGGGAATAAAAACGGGACGACGCTAAGGCCTAATAGCCCGAGACGGACCAAAGCGACCCCCTCCAGCCGCTTCCCCGTTACTCGCGGCCCACCCTCCTTCCGCTGAGGGCCTGGACCGGGGCCGAAGCCTCCTCCCAAAAACAAGCGGGGGGGAGGAGACCGAGGGGGGGGCTTTTCCGCCCTCCCTGAGGGAGAAACCGCCGCCCGTCTCCGCTCACCTGCCTCCCTTCCAAACCACAGTCGCCGACCCGAGAGACGCCTATTCGCCAACTGAGGGAACCGCCGCCGCGTTCAAATTTTAAGCGTCGGCCCGCCTCCGCCAATAAAAAAAGCCCATTGCCGCGTTGCGTCAGAGGCCACGTGGCCTGCCGCCGGCCAACCAGAAGAGGCGGCGGCAGCAGGCATGCAAAGCGAGCCCAGAGGGCGGTGGAGGCGGAGCTTGGCTGATATTATTAACGCATGCGCACATCCGCCTGCCGTTGCAATTTCCTAAGCTAAGTGCAGGGAATGGGGCGCTTTATATGTCCGGCTGTCCTTTGTCAACAGCAAATTGCCACTGTTTTGTGTGTTGAACGTATGCTAGATGTCGAAGCAAAATTTAAAAATTCCTTCCTTTTTATTTTGTTTCGACTTGGGCAGACCAACACGGCTGCCTGCCTGTAACTAGAAATATGCTATATGGGAATTGATGGACCTAATAGGTATCTAAAGCCATTTGCACATAAAAAAGATGTATATTATCAAAGTAATTGTTGAACTGAAATGCGGTTAAGAATAAGTATATTAATAGTGAAAAACAATTAAGAAGTATATTCATAGTGAAATAATTATGAAGCTCAAACTTAAAATGATTTTTTTATTCATAACAAACTCAGTAATGCAAACACGTTGGCATTTGGCAATAACAAAAGTTCCTTTAGAAACACAATTTACAAAGGCTCATAATCTAGTCTCTAGAAACTTGGCATAACATGAAATAGCAATAGGTGTAAATATATGGTGGAAACTACTAATAATTATCAATAGCTTTATTAACATTAACCAGTCCATGCAGAATGTAGGCACCCTATATATAGAAATGAGCAAACCAGTGATATTTTAGGGAGCAGGCAGGGCCCATTACTTACATCATCGGAGCCTACACAACCCAAAACACTGTTGCTGTATGTGATTTTATTTTATTTGTATTTTATCTTATATTTTGGAAGTGTACATCCATTCCCCCCCCCTTTAATTTTCTTTGGGCTCCCCAAGAGAGTGGGACCCTAAGCTATAGCTTGCTTAGTTTTTAGGGGTGTTTGAATGTTTTATGTAGTTTTTATGTAGTTTTTAAATTTCCTTGTTCTGCATGGGACTATCTATCTGTCTGTCTGTCTGTCTATCTATCTATCTATCTTATAAGGAAATCCGGCCCTGGTTCTGGGGGCTCCTGCCCTCCGTGCTTCGAGTGCCCGTCCCTGGGACCCTCGGACGCTTTCCCCCCGGACAGAGAGCCCTCTGCCGCTCTGCTCCGCCCGGGACTGGCTGAGCGCTGCCCCCTGGACTACACTTCCCAGAGTGCACCGCGCGCGGGGAGAAGCCCGGCCTGGAGCGCGGACCGGGCCTTCGCCGCCTCCCGGGGCCTCCAGCGGCCTTGTCCGCCCGCCCGCCCGCTCCCATGGAGAGCCCCGCCGCCACCTTCAGCCTGGCCTACGTGGTGCTGGCCGTCTGCTTCGTCTTCCCGCCCAACGAGTTCCACCTGGCCGGGCTGACGGTGCAGAACCTGCTGGGCGGCTGGCTGGGCAGCGAGGACGCGGCCTTCGTCCAGTACCACCTCCGGCGCGGCGCCGCCACTCTCCTGGCCCACGCCCTGCTGCCCCTCGGTGCGTGAGCGGGAGGGAGAGGGGGCTGCGGGAAGGGCGGGCCCCTCACCACTTGCCCTGCCATTTACTTATTTTTTTGGATTATTATTATCATTAATAATTTATTTGGATTATTATTATTATTTATTTCTCTGGATTATTATTATTATTATTAATTTATTTGGATTATTATTAATAATTTTTATGGATCATTATTATTTATTTCTCTGGATTATTATTATTTATTTGGATTATGATTATTATCATCATCATCATCTTTCTATACTGCCCCTTACGGTCCAGTGCCACGGTATAAGCCACACAAGCTATAGCTTAGCACCCCACACTCTCTTGGGGGCCCCTAAAATTTTATTATTATTATTAATTTTTATGGATTATTATTATTATTATTATTATTATTTATTTGGATTATTAATATTTATTTATTTGGATTATTAATATTATTATTTATTTCTTTGGATTATTAGTATTATTGTCATCATCATCATCTTTCTATTCTGCCCCTCACGGTCCAGTGCCAGTGTATAAGCCACACAAGCTATAGCTTAGAGCCCCACTCTCTTGGGGGGCCCTAAAAAAGTTTAAAGGGAAAAAAATGTATTTCACTATTAATATAAAAAAAATTGCTTCCAGTAGCACTTTAGAGACCAACTAAGTTTGTTATTGGCATGAGCTTTCGTGTGCATGCACACTTCTTCAGATGCCAGTGTGATGCCTTCCATAGTTCTAGTTACAGGTAGGTAGCCGTGTTGGTCTGCCAATTTTATTTTGTTTCGACTACGGCAGACCAACATGGCTTGTTGTTGTTGTTTAGTCGTTGAGTCGTGTCCGACTCTTCGTGACCCCCTGGACCAGAGCGCGCCAGGCACTCCTGTCTTCCACTGTCTCCCGCAGTTTGGTCAAACTCATGCTGGTAGCTTCGAGAACACTATCCAACCATCTCGTCCTCTGTCGTCCCCTTCTCCTTGTGCCCTCCATCTTTCCCAACATCAGGGTCTTTTCCAGGGAGTCTTCTCTTCGCATGAGGTGGCCAAAGTATTGGAGCCTCAGCTTCACGATCTGTCCTTCCAGTGAGCACTCAGGACTGGTTTCCTTCAGAAGGGATAGGTCTTGAGAGTCCATGGGACTCTCAAGAGTCTCCTCCAGCACCATAATTCAAAAGCATCAATTCTTTGGTGATCAGCCTTCTTTATGGTCCAGCTCTCACTTTCCCATACTGGGAAAACCATAGCTTTAACTATACGGACCTTTGTTGGCAAGGTGATGTTTCTGCTTTTTAAGATGCTGTCTAGGTTTGTCATTGCTTTTCTCCCAAGAAGCAGGCGTCTTTTAATTTTGTGGCTGCTGTCACCATCTGCAGTGATCATGGAGCCCAAGAAAGTAAAATCTCTCACTGCCTCCATTTCTTCCCCTTCTATTTGCCAGGAGATGATGGGACCAGTAGCCATGATCTTTGTTTTTTTGATATTGAGCTTCAAACCATATTTTGCGCTCTCCTATTTCACCCTCATTAAAAGGGTGAAACCAACACGGCTACCTACCTGTGGCTAGAACTATTAATATACTTCTTCTTAATTGTATTTCAGTTCAACCATTACTTTGATAAATTACATATTTTGTTATGTGCAAATGGCTTTAGATACCTATTCGGTCCATAAATTACCATATAGCATACGTTCAACACAAAAAACAGCGGCAATTTGTTGTTGACAAAGGACAGCTGGACATATAAAGAGCCCCATTACCTTCAGTAGCATAGGGCCTCATCAAACCTAAATGCGGCCCTGCCCTCACCCCAGGATCACAGGGTGGTTTGCAATATTAAAAGCGCAAAAATGCAGGACATTCTGTGAACGTCCCTGAGACCTCTGGGTAAAGGGCAGGGATGTAAATTAAATAAATGAAATAAAAATAGCAACAACAAAAAACAATGCCCTCCACCATTGGAAAGTCCAGTGATGGCTGAATCAAGCCAAAGTCCTGGGAAAGGAATGTTTTTGCCTTCGCGAAGGCATTCCCCATCTATAGGAGACCCATGTAAAAGAGATGGTTGGAAGGGAAGTTCAAGTTCTCTCTTTCCCCTCCATAGCTGTCAAGCGTCCCTTATTTAGCGGGACAGTCCCTTATCCCAGCGCCATGTCCCGCTGCTGTCCCTTATTGATGATGTCCCTTAAATAGGCTACTGAAGGTAATGGGGCCCTTTATATGTCCAGCTGTCCTTTGTCAACAACAAATTGTTGCTGTTTTTTGTGTGTGTTGAATATATGCTATATGGTAATTTATGGATCTAAAGCCATTTGCGCGCAACAAAATATGTATTTTATCAAAGTAATTGTTGATCCCTTCTTTTGGCTGCTGATCCCTTATTTTTGAGGCTGCTGGTCCCTTATTTTCAAATCTGTAAGTTGACAGCTGTGTTCCCCTCCCTGACTACCCTATCACAGTGTAGATAAGGCACAGTTTTCCGGGGATGAAAGTGCAGCCGGGAAAAAGCGTTTACAATGAGGGAAGGATATGTGGAAGTTCAGTGTCTGAAATGTGAACTGTCAAGATGTTAGGTTCTTGTTGGAAGCTTTAAGTAACACCTACATGTATGCCAAGGGACGCGGGTGGCGCTGTGGGTTAAACCACAGAGCCTAGGGCTTGCCAATCAGAAGGTCGGCGGTTTGAATCCCCGCGACAGGGTGAGCTCCCGTTGCTCGGTCCCTGCTCCTGCCAACCTAGCAGTTCGAAAACATGTCAAAGTGCAAGTAGATAAATAGGTACCGCTCTGGTGGGAAGGTAAACAGCGTTTCCGTGCACTGCTCTGGTTCGCCAGAAGCGGCTTAGTCATGCTGGCCACATGACCCGGAAGCTGTACGCCGGCTCCCTCAGCCAATAAAGCGAGATGAGCACGCAACCCCAGAGTCGTCCGCAACTGGACCTAATGGTCAGGGGTCCCTTTACCTTTACATGGATGTCAGGTTATTTTCTCTCTCTCCTAAAAGTACTTTTTTCTCCCTTGCAGGTTACTATGCTGGCATGTGCTTTGCAGCACCCGAGAAACAACTCTGCAGTTTTTATCAGGCTCCAGAAAGCTGGAGAGTCTTTTTCTTGTTGGCTGTTCTTGCCCCAACCATTGCTGGTATCCTGATATATTACTGGTCACGAAATGGCTGGAATAACCACCCATTAGTCAAGACGCTTTCCCTTTATGCCCTCCCACAGTCCGGCTGGAGGGCAGTGGCTTCCTCTATCAACATAGAATTCAGGAGGATTGACAAGTTTGCTACGGGAGCCCCGGGAGCCCGAGTAATTGTTACAGACACCTGGATCATGAAAGTGACCACGTACTGTTTACATATTGCGCAGCAGCGAGACATCTTTCTAACTGTGGTGGATTCCAGACAGCATGAACTCTTGCCAGACTCAAACATGCCTGCGCAGTTCCTCACGATTCGTGTTGCCAGTATTAATCCTCATGTGAAACCTTTTACTATCCGGTAAAATGGGCATTTTTTTTTTTAGTTTTGTCAAGGGGAATGTGATCTCAATACAATATTCCACTATCTCTTGGTTAGAGCTGTTTTTTTAAAGCAAGATTGCCTAAATGGAAACAATGCCTTATGAGGAACGGCTAAGGGAGCTGGGCATGTTTAGCCTGGAGAAGAGGAGGTTAAGGGATGATATGATAGCCATGTTCAAATATAGATAAGGATGTCACATAGAGGAGGGAGAAAGGTTGTTTTCTGCTGCTCCAGAGAAGCGGACACGGAGCAATGGATCCAAACTACAAGAAAGAAGATTCCACCTAAACATTAGGAGGAACTTCCTGACAGTAAGAGCTGTTTGACAGTGGAATTTGCTGCCAAGGAGTGTGGTGGAGTCTCCTTCTTTGGAGGTCTTTAAGCAGAGGCTTGACAACCATATGTCAGGAGTGCTCTGATGGTGTTTCCTGCTTGGCAGCGGGTTGGACTCGATGGCCCTTGTGGTCTCTTCCAACTCTATGATTCAAAATGTGATAATTTGGTACAATTTGTTTCAATTAAATATATTCAGAGCTCCGGAAAACTTGGGTAAACATAAGAGTTTCAGAGGTTTTAAAGGTCTGTGTTGCCTGTTGCTCACAAGTTACTCAAGTGAGGGCATTCCAGAGGATGGGTGCTATCGCCAAGAAGGCCTCTTTCCATCAAGTGACAATCTGTTGGCTGTGAAACAGCCAATAGGATCTCCTCTGATCATAAAGATTGGCTTGGTTCGTACTTGTGGGAGGTGGGCTGCTAAGCATCTTGGTCCCAAGTTGTTTTGGGCTTTAAATAGCCACAAAACCTTGAACTTTACCAATGCAGATACTGTACTTTTAACACTGGTATATTATGTTAGACATCCGAGTGTTTGCCCTTTGAGGTTATCTGTAGCATAGCTTGAACCACCTAACGGCGGGATATCTGTGTTCAGCCTAGTCATTTTAAAAGTGCTTTTCAAATCAATGGAGGAGACATTAACAAAACATTTCCCTCCAGTTTGAGGAGGCACAAATGAATACATAAAACGTTGTGAGTCATATGCGAACTCATTTGATGCTAGTGAGAGTTTTCGGTCATCTAAGACATTTAAATAACCCACTGAAAAACAAAAGTTGAAATTTGGTTGTGGTTTTTGTATATAATATGCTGCAAAATCAGTATGGGTTTGTTTGTTCCTAGTCTGTAATTAAAATGAGATAAAAGTAGCCTTGGTATTTGAGACTGTCTCCCCTTTCTATAAAGCTCACGTGTAAAATACAAAGTACAATTTCTTTTACACTTGCAAATGGCTGATATGAAACTCTTATCTGTCTTAGGCTGAATTCAACAGAATATGGGGAATTGAGAGAAAAGCTCCATGCTCCCATCCGTAATGCTGCTAACGTGGTCATACATCAGAGCCTCAGTGACTTGTTTCTGGAAACCTTTACCTCTTTGGTAGAGACTAATCAGGCATACTGTGTTTCAAGCAATCAGGTAGGTTCAAGATTGGAGATTATAGCTTACTTTTTCGTGCTGCCTTTATTTCATAGTTGGTGGAGAGTGGGCAAGTTGGTAGATTATCACTAAACCTAGAGTATGTTGCCAAATACCCGCTTTCCTGTTGAATATAAATAACCCCAGGTGACAGGATTTGCTTCATACCTTCTGAAGTACTGTATTTTTCGCTCTATAGGACGCACCCGACCATAGGACGCACCTTGTTTTAGAGGGGGAGAACAAGAAAAAAAAATCTCCGCCTCTCTGCTCAGCGCCCCTTCAGCGAAGCGGCAGGAGAAACGGAGCCCCTTCCATTTCTCCTCCCGCTTGGCTGAAGGGGCGCTGCGCAGCTCTCCCTCTCTGCTGAAGCCGGGAGAGTCGTGCTCTCCTGGCTTCAGCGAAAGGAACCCGAAGCCTTTGGAGCGCAGCGCGAGTTCCCGCTGCGCTCCAAAGGCTTCAGGTGGCTATCCCTGAAGCCTGGAAAGCAAGAGGGGTCGGTGCACACCGACCCCTCTCGCTCTCCAGGCTTCAGTGAAAGCAACGCGAAGCCAAGGAGTGCGGAGGGAGTGCTCCCTCTGCGCTCCGGAGGCTTCGTGTTGCTATCGCTGAAGCCAAGGAGCCTGCATTTGCTCCATAGGACGCAAACACATTTCCCCTTCATTTTTGGACGGGAGAAAGTGCATCCTATAGAGCGAAAAATACGGCATATTTAAGCATGCACTTGGCCATTTAAAAACCAATATTTTGCATATACCAAGTTCAGCAATAAAGAAAATATCCAACTAAACTAAACAGTTACTCTAATACGAGCACTTCTTGCTGCATGGCAGAACATTCCTCCCCTCTTCTCAAGTATCCCCTAAATTTGACTGGGGGAAGCCCAGAACCTATTTGGTGAATGTGCAAGGAAAGGAGAGGAATTTCTGCTGCACAGCCGGAAGTGCAATTAGAACTCTTCAGTTGAATTCCATCTACTATAAGTTTTTAGTATCCCTGTGTGAGTGACTGAAACAGGCTGTAGTGAACTTGGGAACTTTTAGCAAGTTAAAACTTTGGCTCATGCCAAAGGAGAGCATCATGGGAGAGCCAAACACTATAGAATTCTGGGAAAGCGTATCTGGTTCTTTAATTGCCGAATTTTTGTCTTCAGAAGTGTAAATTGGGTGTCTCCTTTCTCAGTAGGAAAGGGGGTTTCTAGTTGATTTGTGCTTCTTGACACCTGGCTGTCCTGGTGGATTCAGTGTGAATGGGTCATTGGTTAATTTCCAACTCTAAGAATCTTTTTGTCTGTGGGAATGCTTTAATCTTCAAGGCCCCTCTGATAAACAGGATTCAGCTGGTGTCTCCTAACAAGTCTGAGTTACTGTTCTTCTATCTAACCATTGGCTAACTGCTAATTAATCTAAAGAACTGATTGGCTTTTGAGGGGACTGTAGAAAATTTCCTTCCACACACTTCCAGTTTGTTTATTTTTGGAACCAATCCTTTATCTAGATGTGTGTGCTTTGTTATGACTGGTTCTTTGGGCATTGACAGTTCAGGGAGGTTAAGGGTTTTCAGTTGCAAAGGCCTGCTTTGGAAGCATTTTGGAAACAGTTTTGGAAGCAGAAAGGAGACAGAATAGTTCCTCCAAAGTTACCACAAGCAAAAAAACACCCATGTATTTCCCTTTAGCTTTTTAAAGAAATGTTCTAGTACTGCTGGAATGATTGCTTTTGTCGACAGGTGTCTTTTGTACAGGTACTGTAATGAGCTGGGATTACAGGTAAGATCTCTCCCTTACAGAAGGTGCTTCTAATCTCAGCTCATTACATACAGTGAAGATACCAGGTAGCCTAGTATAGGGGATCAAATACTTATTTTACTCATTATAATGCACATCAATCTCTGACTTTTGTCTTCTGGGTTTCTGGGGTTTTTCCTGTTTTTGTTCCGTCTCTCACAGCTACAATAAACCTACCATTAAAATTATGGACTGCTCATTTCTTCGTCAGAGGGCAAACGGGCAAATTTAGCAGGGGATCAAATACTTTCCCCCTTCACTGTAGGCGTAACTAGGCTTGTAAAAATTACGCATCTTCTATGTGAGCCGAATAATGTTTACTCAAATGTAAGTCCGAGCGGCTTCATTGGGATTTACTTCCAAGGAAATGTATCTTGGATTGCGGTTTTTAAGGCATTAAAAATATTTTGAAAAACACTTGCTGGAAATTCAGCTGATGGGAGGAGTTCTACTTCAGTGGGTGTCAAAAAGCTTTAAAATTTTTACTGAAAATGTTCAGGGGGTGGGGAGCTTATAGCTAAATAGACAGATTGGTAAGAAAGACTCACGGCTAAATAGAATAACAGCTTTTTCCAAGGAACAGCTAGCTTTGTTGTTTAGTCGTTGAGTTGTACCGACTCTTTGTGCCCCCCTGGACCAGAGCACTCCAGGCACTTCTGTCTTCCACTGCCTCCCGCAGTTTGGTCAAACTCAGGCTGGTAGCTTTGAGAACACTGTCCAACAATCTCGTCCTCTGTCGTCCCCTTCTCCTTGTGCCCTCCATCTTTCCCAACATCAGGGTCTTTTCCAGGGAGTCTTCTCATGAGGTGGCCAAAGTATTGGAGCCTCAGCTTCAGGGTCTGTCCTTCCAGTGAGCACTCAGGGCTGATTTCCTTAAGAATGGAGAGGTGGATCTTCTTGCAGTCCATGGGACTCTCAAGAGTCTCCTCCAGCAGCATAATTCAAAAGCATCAATTCTTTGGCGATCAGCCTTCTTGATGGTCCAGCTCTCACTTCCATACATCACTACTGGGAAAACCATAGCTTTAACTATACTATAAGCTATAACTAGTTCTCGAAGCTACAAACATGAGTCTGACCAAACTGCGGGAGGCAGTGGAAGACAGGAGTGCCTGGCGTGCTCTGGTCCAGGGGGTCACGAAGAGTCGGACACGACTAAACGACTAAACAACAACAACAGCTATACAGACCTTTGTTGGCAAGGTGATGTCTCTGCTTTTTAAGATGCTGTCTAGGTTTGTCATTGCTTTTCTCCCAAGAAGCAGGCGTCTTTTAATTTCGTGACTGCTGTCACCATCTGCAGTGATCATGGAGCCCAAGAAAGTAAAATCTCTTCACTGCCTCCATTTCTTCCCCTTCTATTTACCAGGAGATGATGGGACCAGTGGCCATGATCTTTTTTTTGATGTTGAGCTTCAGACCATATTTTGCGCTCTCCTCTTTCACCCTCATTTAAAGGTTCTTTAATTCCTCCTCACTTTCTGCCATCAAGGTTGTGTCATCTGCATATCTGAGGTTGTTGATATTTCTTCCGGCAATCTTAATTCCGGCTTGGGATTCACCCAGCCCAGCCTTTCGCATGATGAAGTCTGCATATAAGTTAAATAAGCAGGGAGACAATATACAGCCTTGTCATACTGCTTTCCCAATGCCTTGCTGTGGCGAAGGGGCTTGAATAACTTGGAGAAGCTATGAGCAGGGCCACCCAAGATGGACAGGTCATAGTGGAGAGTTTGGACCAAACGTGATCCACCTGGAGCAGGAACCAGCAAGCCACTCCAGTATCCCTGCCAAGAAAACTCCATGGACAACAGCTAGCTAGATGTGATGAATTTAAAATTCACCATGCGTATACATTTTCTCATGAGTGGCAGAACCCAGGTGCAGATGACTTTTACCCAGTAACAGCTTAAGGTGAGAACACCCCAAAATCATGCCACTAGGTGGCGTTTAAATTTGTGGCCATCATTTGTGTTAACAGTGACCAAAAAATTTACCGTATTTTTTGCTTTATAAGACTCACTTTTTCCCTCCTAAAAAGTAAGGGGAAATGTGTGTGCGTCTTATGGAGTGAATGCAGGCTGCGCAGCTATCCCAGAAGCCAGAACAGCAAGAGGGATTGCTGCTTTCGCTGCGTACCGATCCCTCTTGCTGTTCTGGCTTCTGAGATTCAGAATATTTTTTTCCTTGTTTTCCTCCTCCAAAAACTAGGTGCGTCTTATGGTCTGGTGCGTCTTATAGAGCGAAAAATACGGTAGTTGGTTACTTCAGACAGATCATTAATTTCTTTCTCTGCCCCCCCCCTTTCTTTTTGTGTTCTTATGACATCCTGTCAAGTGTCATGTACATGGATGGCGCTATATATTAAATAAACCATAATAATTATATTGTGACGTATTTTTTCCTCTCTCTGTCTGCAGGAGCTAGACCCATGCATTGGGTGTATGCAAACTACTGCAAATGTCAAGCTTCTGAAGAATTGTCAAGAGCCGAATGAAGGCGAGTGCCAACAATGCTACTGTCGTCCCATGTGGTGCCTGACTTGCATGGGCAAATGGTTTGCCAGTCGGCAAGACCAGCAGCACCCAGAAACCTGGCTTTCAAGCCGCGTGCCTTGCCCAACCTGCAGAGCCAAATTCTGCATTTTAGATGTTTGTGTTATACGATGAACAGGAACACTCTTTTAATCTGAATGTACTTCAAAGGTGGATGAATCCACCTGCTGTTCACTTTTTATTATTCTGTTAACGGGGACTTTCTGTTTGTTGTCTTTCTGATTATTTTTCTATTGGTTCAGTTTTTTAATTGCTGCAACCAAACAACGGAAAACGATTATTTTCACCAGCTTTGGCTACTCCCTTTGGTTACATTAAAGATTGGGTGATAGTTTAGAATCACATCAGACCTCTGCTGAAGCAGAATTAGGGAACTCTGTGGCCTTCAAAGCTGTCCTTTCCACTAGTGGAAAAGGGAAGAGGCAATTTCCATTGATTACGCTGCCTTCTCCCATCTGCTTTGGAGGGTTGTGAGAAACACAGGGGTGAGGGGGTGGGTTGCCAGAAATAGTCTTCCCACATAACCTAGCAGTGGAGGAAACAGTTCTGGCCACTATCTTCACGAGACCTGTTCAGGTTGAAATACGTAGCACAAAATGGGGTGATCATAAATTTAACTTTTTTGAGCAATACAGCCAATCAGTTCAGCTCTTGGCTACATAGCATATTAGAAGAAGAAGAAGGAGCCCCTGTGCTCAGTAGTGGTTGGGGGCTTGCCTATTAAACAATACATAACCAGTCTCATCTGGGCTGGTGAACTGATCACAATTGTATTATGACTGAAATCAGAATAAAAGCCGCAGTATAAAAGTACATGTGTTAAGGTTTCAGGAATCTAGTATTAGACGGATGCTTTCTCTCTTGAAACAACAACAACAACAATAATAATAATAATTTATTATTTGTACCCCGCCCATCTGACTGGGTTTCCCCAGCCACTCTGGGCGGCTTCCAACAAAGATGAAAAATACACAAAAGTCTCAAATACTTGCCCTCTTATAGAACATCTGATTTTGCAAGAATAAATGTTCTATGGGCGTTCCCCCTTTTAAAGTTAATTAAATAAGATGTATAAGTACCATAGTTGGCTGGGATTCTGGGAAATATGGGACAATTTCTGTTAGTCACGGAATACGTATCAGAAAATCTTTAGGTCAGAACTTTTTAATGCTTGTTGCTGCCCCAGCTTCTAATTCTTGGGATTCAAATGAGACACCAAATAGACCAATTGTGCACGAGATACAAACTATTGTAAATAGATTAGTATCTTAAAATGCAATCATATTACTTTGTAAATCAATATTCATCTTTATGGGATCTCTGCACTTGCTTTTCCTTGATCTTCAGAGGCCTCCCATTATTAAATGAGAAGGATCACAGTTCACTTACCCTTAATATGTATGAAATTGAACTTCACTTATTTAAAATGCCTGCTGATTGGATTTCCCCTATCCCACCTCCGTAACTTGTTTTCACATGTATAAGATATGTTCTTAACCTTACTAACCTTGAGGCTAGTCTAGCTGACATGCAGTTACTATTCTTCCTACTGCTATGATGTGGGAAAATACAACAAGCCGCAGTAAGTCTGTTTACATTCAGTTCCAGGAAAGAAGAACACTTGGGCACTGTCTCATAAATTGAAACATAATTCTGATCTGTTGCTCATATTAAGGCAGTGCCTTGTGGTCTCATTATACAAGGGGCAGGTTTCCCTGAGCGTTTTGAACTCCAGTAGCACCCAGTTGGGACGTGGGTGGCTCTGTGGGTTAAACCACAGAGCCTAGGGCTTGCCAGTCAGAAGGTCAGCGGTTTGAATCCCCGCAACGGGGTGAGCTCCCGTTGCTCGGTCCCTGCTCCTGCCAACCCAGCAGTTCAAAAGCACGTCAAAGTGCAAGTAGAAAAATAGGTACCGCTCCAGCGGGAAGGTAAACGGCGTTTCCGTGCGCTGCTCTGGTTCGCCAGAAGCGGCTTAGCCATGCTGGCCACATGACCCAGAAGCTGTACGCCAGCTCCCTCAGCCAATAAGGTGAGATGAGCCCCGCAACCCTCAGAGTCGTCCGAGACTGGACCTAATGGTCAGGGGTCCTTTTACCTTTACTAGCACCCAGTTGCCATCTGGGTGTACACCATTAGGCTGGAGCTGCTATCTGCCTCTAATGCATTTGTACTATTTCAGCAGGAGCAGAGGGACAAGTCCCTATGGATTACACCTATGTATTGCCTCGGTAGACAAGGTCACAGTGGTTATCGGGGTTGTGAAAACATGGAAAGCATCTGCATTGCTAGTTTGTTGGTCTATGCCCTGAATATTTCCTTTGATAGATGCCTCTGCCTAGGTGCCTTACAAGTACCTGTGTGTCTTGTAGAGCAGCCCACTGGAGGGGAACCAGAAGCAGGCATTGATCTGCAGTTTCAACTCTTTTGTCTTCCACTCGCTTGGCAGTGATTTAAATTGGAGGATTATCCAGCTCTTGCTTGTGGGATCACCCTGTGGTTTTGCCGGAGGATTGCTCAAGAATTGTTTTGTGTTCTGTTATTTTGCCATTGTACGCTATTTCTCCAGCTACCCCCATGGAAAATGGGCAAAGACTCCACACTGTGAAGAGACATGCAATTCTAGTTCTCAACTGTTATGGGTAACTGCCATGGGGCAACTGCCTGTTTCCTCAGTATTGATCCTTCTCCGGCAAGTAACTCATGTTGTGATCTTTTAGTGGGTCTTTGAGGGTGTTCTGAAGGAGGATCCACTCTGAAGGATTGGCAGGGACACACTGTAAACATTTCTCCAACATCTGTTTCTTGTATGAAATAAAAGATCATGTCCAGGGTCCTCTGTAATACTACCTTCTTTGTCCGTCCCCACCGCCAGATGTATTGCAACCTTCCATGTTTTTTCACTTCCTTAGTATATATAAACTCATTTTTGTTGCTTCTGTATTTGCTTGTTATGGATAATTAGCAATGCACAAACCCTCCAGGCAGAAGAGTGTGTGTGTGTGTCCCAGCTCCTGCCAACCTAGCAGTTCGAAAGCACATTAATGCAAGTAGATAAATAGGTACCACTGCAGCGGGAAGGTAAACGGGGTTTCCGTGCACTCTGGTTTCCGTCATGGTGTGCCATTGCGCCAGAAGCTGTTTAGTCCTACTGGCCACATGACCCAGAAAGCTGGGGACAAATGCTGGCTCTCTTGGTTTAAAAGTAAGATGAACACCGCAACCACAGTTTCCTTTGACTGGGCATAACCATCCAGGGGTCCTTTACACTGTCAGTGTGTGTGTGTGTGTGTGTGTGTGAGAGAGAGAGAGAGAGAGAGAGAGAGGGTCCCTTAGTTTCACTGGTGTAATCAAAACAATTCTCTGGGCTTCCTGGGACTTAATGTTCTTTCTGGTTTAGATGAACCACTTAAGGATTGAAGAGCTCCTCTTATCCCTTGCTTGCTGGGTGCCTTTTGACAATGCCACCAACTCTCGTCTCCCTGGCATTTCTGTGATTTGAGTCAGCTGCGCTGGAGTTACTCTCCTTGCCTGTACTGCTTATTGCCTCAATGTAAGGACATGATTTGGTAATCACATGGCTGTGGTCCCATGGAAACGAGGAAATTATCTCCATGCCAGTAATATTGCCAGAATTGTACTATCCATGCACAAAGTGCAGTCATCACTGGGGTGATCGTCAAGGATTGCAGGAGTACTTTTTTAAATAAATGGGAATTTTAAGGGGCGGGGAACAAAAAAAAAACTCAATAAGGACTAAGTATGCTCAGTAGTGGGACGCGGGTGGCGCTGTGGGTTAAAGCACAGAGCCTAGGACTTGCCGATCAGAAGGTCGGTGGTTCGAATCCCCACGACGGGGTGATCTCCCGTTGCTCGGTCCCTGCTCCTGCTAACCTAGCAGTTTGAAAGCACCTCAAAGTGCAAGCAGATAAATAGGTACCGCTCTGGCGGGAAGGTAAACGGCGTTTTCATGTGCTGCTCTGGTTCGCCAGAAGTGGCTTAGTCATGCTGGCCACATGACCCGGAAGCTGTACGCCGGCTCCCTCGGCCAGTAAAGCGAGATGAGCGCCGCAACCCCAGAGTCGGCTACGACTGGACCTAATCGTCAGGGGTCCCTTTAGCTATGCTCAGTAGTAGGCACAGAATACTGACTTGGAGAAAACAAACAAAACAGGCCAGGGGCCAGGACCAGATTTAGGTTTGATGAGGCCCTAAGCTACTGAAGGGCCCTTTATATGTCCAGTTGTCCTTTCGTCAACAACAAATTGTGGCTGTTTTTTGTGTTGACTATATGCAATATGGTAACTTATGGACCTAATAGGTATCTAAAGCCATTTGCACCTAACAAAAGATGTACATCATTGGAGCCTACCCAACACAAAACAAAACACTCTTGCTGTATGTTGGTTTTATTTTACAGTGGTACATCGGGTTAAAGACTCAATTTGTTCCGGAGGTCCGTACTTAACCTGAAATTGTTCTTAACCTGATGCACCACTTTAGCTAATGGGGCCTCCTGCTACTGCTGCCGCCGCACCGCTGGAGCATGATTTCTGTTCTCATCCTGAAGCAAAGGATGTAATATTTCTGGGTTAGTGGAGTCTGTAACCTGAAGCGTATGTAACCTGAGGTACCACTGTATTTTATATTTTGGAAATGTACATCCAGGTTTTTTCCCCTTTAAATTTGGGGTGGGGCCAAGAGAGTGGGGCCCTAAGCTATAGCTTGTTTAGCTTATACGTAAATCTAGCTCTATCAGTGGCATTGCCTCTTTTTGCCATTTGTCGTATGTCTGCATTTGCATTTCAGACCTTCCCGCCAACTGATCCCGCCGAGTGGGCGGAGCCTTTGAAAAGCGAGGCAAAACCGGCAGACAAAGGGAAGCGCGCGCTTCTGCGCGGGGCGGGGGCGGGGGAGGAGCAGGCAGCTCAGAAGAAGCTCCCATTGGCGCAGCCCTTGGGGGGACGTACCATCTTCATCCCTGAGGGGGGGTAACTAATCTATGAGGGGAGAGGGGGGAATCGAGACTGCCGCTTTTGCCCCTCCCCCTTGCTAAACTGGGTTATACACACATCGCATACACGCATATCTCGCCAAAGCGGCTTGCTCTCCGCGAAGGCGAAACCGCGTGACGAGGACAAACCCCCCCCCGCCGCGCGCCATTAATGGTAGGAGCCGCCCAGCCGGTGTTCGCGCAGGCGCTCTCTGTCTCTAGATGCTCGCTTGAGGGAGGGGAGCGCAGTCGTTTCTTGTTTGGCGGGAGGGAAGGAAGTCGGCGGCGGGAGCGAGGCGCTGAGGGAGAAAAGAGCGGCTCTTTTCTGTTTTTATCCGGCTCGGCCATGTCGTCGCGTCAGCGGAGCCCGCTTGGTGGCCGCGCTCACAGTAGGTGCGTGTCTTCTGCCGCCTCCTGAGGGGAATTGGGGGGGGGGCGGGGAGGGGTCTGAAGGCGACCCAGGCCCCGCTTTGTGTCGAGGGCCGCGGTTTCGTGCCTCAGCCGGCGAGGCGAAGGGAGGGCGCCGTGGGGGCCGAGAGGGCCTTGAAACTCCTTCCCACCCCCACTCCCAAAATCTGCCTGTTAAGGTTTCTGTGAAGTAGGTCAGCGAGAAGGAAGGAGAAAGCAAATGAGGGAACCAAGAAGAAAGGAGAGAGATTCGTTCTTTTTTTTTTATGCGAGTAACTCCCCACCCCCCCATTTCATAATTTTAAGTTATTTTTTATTGATAATACAGTGAGTGGTACCTCGGGTTACATAGGCTTCAGATTACATACACTTCAGGTTACAGACTCAGCTAACCCAGAAATATTACCTCGGGTTAAGAACTTTGCTTCAGGATGAGAACAGAAATCTTGCTCTGGCAGCGGAAGGTCCTATTAGCTAAAGTGGTGCTTCAGGTTAAGAACAGTTTCAGGTTAAGAACGGACCTCCAGAACGAATTAAGTATGTAACCAGAAGTACCACTGTATATAGCATATATACAGCATATATATATATATTGTTCAGCCATCGTTTATTGTAATCACTAAGAGTGAATTTCTGTCTTATTTGCTGATGTTCTGAGAGTTCATTTTATTGTGTGCTGTTCCACTAGGCCATGGAACAACAGATCGACTGGACGCTTTGGGACACATCTATTTCCGACATAGAGGAAACTCTAAACCGGAGGGATTCTTTGAGAGAACAGCTCTGCTTATGAAACAGTCTTAATAAGGCCGCCTTTCTCAACCTTGGGTCCCCAGATGTTGTTGGACTACAACTCCCATCATCTGTGACTGCTGGCTAGCGATGATGGGAATTGTAGTCTTAAGAACATCTGGGGACCCAAGGTTGAGAAAGGCTGGTCTAGGGGGTACAGGAGAGACTCTTTGTGCTAAATGTTTGTCAATAAATATTCCACATCTAGGGTGCAGTTTTAAGACGTGCGGTTAAAACGCCAACATGCAGTACTTTGACAAGTCATCTGATGGCGGGTTTGTTTTTTTCAGATTATCCCCCCTCTTCTCTCTATCCACATAGTTTTAAAGTCCTCAGGGGGATAAGTAGAACAATCCAATTATGATTTAAATTTTGTATTTTTAAAATATATATATTAAATTTGTATACCGGCTATACTTGCAGGTCTCAATGTGGTTCACAGGATAAAATCACAATATAAAAACACAAAATGCATAATCAAAATAAAAACAAGAATGGCAGCCCAATAACAACCCCATAACACTCCCCAACGAGCATTTTCTAGTGACTTTATAGTCTACATATACAAAATTGTTTACAGTTTCACTTTCTGATTGCTTCCTCACAGACCACCAGCTCGTTGGACTCAAGGAAGGAAGCGTGGAGCAGATGGCAAACACAGAAGCACACATGATTCAAGCATGTCCAGTTCTGACGATAAAAATACATGCAGTTTGTCAGACAGTAGGCCAGATAGGTATGTATATAAAGTTTGCTGAACTTAAAGCATAGTTAAAGTTAACTTTTAATGCATAGATGATATGCAGTAATTTTTGACAACTGATTATGCACTTGCAGCATACTAGGTGTATACTACACTTTTAGAGGAAGTTAAATGTAAAAATTCAAATTGAATTGTTTAATTTGTGGGCCTACTGGTACAGGACACATTTTATTGTACTTTTAAAAATACTGTTTTAAAGCTGCAATTCTATATTGGGATTTGGTTTATAGTTTCACAACACCAGAAGGCCATAAACCCCGTTCACGATGTTCAGACTGGGGAAGTGCAGTTGAAGAAGATGAAATGCGGACTAATGTTAATAAAGAAATGGCAAGGTATGGCTGCATAATTCATTAAAAATATTTGTTGGGATGTAGAAATATTCAGTGGCTGCCTACTACTGATAAGATCAAAACCACCAGAATGCCTATATTACGCAAATCCAATTGAAAAAACGTAATAGGCTGTATGATAACAGCTTCTCATAGTGTCAAATTCAATATTGTGAAATAATATATTGAAGTATTAATATATTATGTCACGATGTTGATTTTGACAGTATGAGAAGCTGTATCTAATTTTTGAGAAGTAGTTTCTAGTAAATAACTTTGTAATTGTCATCATACAGCCTATTAAGTTTACGTGTTTTAGTACTGATGAGATGGCCAAATTTTAACTGTCTTACTTGGATGCTAGAAGTAGATCTTATTCTGAATGTGGGAGCATTGTGATTTATTCCTCTGAGCAGTGAGTTGAGAATAATAATATTGAAAACTCCCATATTCAGAAAAAGAGAACATTTTGGTCTTTTTCATTTGGTCAACTGTTTCATTTCAAAAACAATTATTGATTCTGTTATATTGTACAAAGTTATAATCTAACTTTATTATTGTAAGTCTTTGAGAGACAATAATTGGTCTGTAAAGTGGGATAAAATATAGTAAAACAATTATGTAATGATAAAACTACCCATTTTGGATAAGTTTATTGGTATGCAAGCAGCCTGGGAAGTGACCTAGTAAGCTATATTAGTGTATTGCTTTTTGTTCTTGTCTTAGATCTTCATGGGCATCGCAGCTAGGGAGGGGAGGGTTAACCTTCCCCAACCACAATATCCCTAAAAATCACCTCTTTACCTGCACAGGAATTTATGCTTGCAAAATATTCACAACAGTTAAAAGGCTGTTTTCAATCCTAAATGGAGGTGGAGAAGGGGTTCTTGCTGTTCATGGGAAAGGAAGGGCCATAACTTTCCAGCAGTAATATCTCCAGGCCTCCTGCATTGAAATGCTTGCTTTCTCTTGCAAGACTGAGTGAATCTGTAGTCTTTGTTGGGGGATGCTTAACATTTGGGGAGTATAGCTCAAGTAGGGAAAATAAATTAGGAAATGATTATTATGGTCTGCTTGAATAAAACAATTAAAGCTATTTATTTATTGTAATTATGATGGAAGGATTTACATCTTGTTTTCTAATAATATTTTTAAGATATTAACGTGTGTGTAGTAATTTTCTTAATTAAGAAAAGGGGAATACTTTTTGAAGTCTAAATGATACAGAGGTGAAGGGGCTCCCAATGATACACCTGGCATGTGGGCCAGTAATTTGCCACCTCTGAGCCACATGGTATCATTGTAATGTTAAAGTTGGTAAATCACTGTTATGAGTGGGATTGTTAAACTGGAAACAATTGCACCTATGCTGTTAAGTGCTTGGGAAAAGGATTCTGCTGTAGCTATTACAAGGGCAACATAACTTAAAGCTGAATGCAGTAATGACGTCAGATGTAAAGGTTTTTGGGAGAAGCTTACAGTTTCTTTACTTGGAGCAACTGTTCTGATTATGAAGAGATTGAATGGGTTCTACTCAACTGAGTATTTATTAAATAAGCCTCAATATCAGGTGACCAAGATTTAATGTTGGGTCCTACTCAACTCATGGGTCCTACTCAACTGAGTATTTATTAAATAAGCCTCAATATCAGGTTACCAAGATTTAACGTTTCAGCAGTTAGCAGCCTTATGTAAAGGTCCTGCATCTTCGTACTGCAATAAAAGTGGCTATGATAATAAAATAGTGGAAATGTGTGCTAAAATAAAAGTACATTTTGTAGATACAAAAGAAAACTCTTGATAAATGAATATGGAAGAGAGAGGAAGCTGTCTTCTGGAAGGTAAGAGTCAAATACTCATCTGTTGGGTGTGGTGAAATGCTTATTTTGAACTATACTGTTTTTCTGCTTAGCTATGAAAAAGCTAGAGCTTTCCTGTTCTTTAATGTATCCGTTTAGCCCTCATTATCAGTCCTTCACTAGTGAGTGCTTTGAGGTCAAGCTACATAGCAGAGTGGATGGAGGGTTTAGGAGGGCAGAAATGGTGTCCAGTAGAAGCCCCAATAGTGCCAAAAGGTTCGAGGTTGGCTGAAACCCTGAAAAGGTGCCAAACTCCAGAAAAACTTGCTAAAATGTATAATAAATTATCTACATGTTGGAGATGCAACAGTGAAATTGGGTCTTATTTGCATATGTGGTGGAAGTGTACAGACATCTGTGTATTTTGGAATAATACATATGAAGTACTTAAAAAAATATTTAAATTTACATTAAAAAAGGCCAGAAATATTTCTATTAAGCATATTGCCAGAAGAAATAGGAAAATCGAAAAGAACATTATTCATGGGATAATGGCGGCCAGAATTTTAGTAGCAAAAAAATGGAAAAATACAATACCTAACACGACAGATTGGCAAATCCTAATGGTAGAATATCTGCAGCTAGCAAAGGTGACAGGAAGGATAAGATGCCAAACAAAACAAATCGTCTATAAGGATTGGAAAATATTTTTAAAATACTTTAAAAACTATGGTATAAAAGGAAACCTCTTGGCAGAATTAGACTGACCCTTGTATTGTATAAATATAAGTTCGTAGGGAGGAAAAAAGAAACTATATAAGAAATATGTAACTGCAGGATATGCTAACCAATAGATAAAGTACAGTGAGACTAACTGGAAGTCATTTTTAATTTTTCTCTTTACAAGTTTTATAATTGTTTTCATTATTGGGAGTATAAATGATGTTAGTCATATTAATTTTGCTGTTTCTTATATTGTTGGTTTGCTTTTTCTATTGTTTGTCTGCTTGCTTGCGTTTATGTTTGTTTGTTTTCTCTTCATAAATGTACTTATTTTACAACAATAAAGATAAATTCAGAGTGAAACCCTGAAAAGGAACACACCCATTTCACCATGGGGATACATTTCAGTACAGCATCCCACCACCATCTTATGCGCAAGCGCATTTATGTTGGCCACTGCTAAATAAATAGTTTGGCCTCCCCTTGTTCGGGGCTGCTGCCTGAGTGAGGGAAGGCTGCCTGCGATCAACCAGCAGTGCAGGGTGGGAGGTGCCTTCTCTCTGCTTCTCCTCCATTGCATGCCTGCACTCCCCCCCTCCTGGCACCAGTTCTGGTGACACCTTCTTGCACTGGTTCCTTGCAGACAGGCAGGCTGGGCAGCGACCCTGAGCAATTTCCAGGCTGAGTCTTTCCTCCCTGTGTGCCTTCCTTAAAAGTGGGGTGCTCCCCACTTTATGTAATTACACTTTATGAGTGTAGGGGCCTGGAATGTAACCCCTGTGTAAGTTGGGGGACACCTATACTATATTGTGTTACAGTTTCGTTAGTATTTATATAGTGCTGTTAACCTGTCATGAAAAAGGTAGATTAAAAAAATAAAAATCAATATTATATTTTCAGTTCTGACTCCAAGGAGTCCACAGCAGCAGTGGAACTTGAGACGGATGAGGCTGTTCTGATGAGGAGACAGAAACAAATAAATTATGGGAAGAACACACTGGCATATGACAGATATATTCGAGAAGTTCCAAAGTATGTTTTCTTGTTTACCAGGAACATTTGGGTTTTCTTTTATAACTTGCTACTGGTTTCATTGCAGACACTTATGGCAAACGTAAAGTATGGCTTGATTCTAATATACTGCCCTCGTTAAAGAATATAGCTATTTTTCACCCATATCTTATTTTAATTTGATGTTAGGTTTTTGAATATGTTTTAGCGGTTCTGTGATTACTCACTTGAACAGGTCAGTTGTCTTTTGAAGTATACAGGCAGATAATGTTCTAAATTGAAGTATTCAGATATGTGCTAAATTAGGCAACTGTTTTGCTAAATTGCTAAAGACAATAGTAAGCAGAATGACACTAATGAAGTGAGATTTTGATTAATTAAAAATTACTGTAATTAATACTTGCTCTTGCATTTGGAATAAAAGCACAGCTTGGTTTAAAATGCCATGTAAACAGTTTTTAATTTTTGTCCCAGGTGTCTACGAGTTCCAGGGGTTCATCCAAGGACTCCCAATAAATTTAAGAAGTATAGCCGAAGATCCTGGGACCAACAAATCAGACTGTGGAAAGTTGCACTTCATTTTTGGGACCCTCCTGGTGAGAGAAGTTGTGACATGCAAGTAATGTAAGTACCAGGTATCTTTAGAGTGAATAGAAACTAATAACTTAAAAGAATGAGGGACTGTCTGTTTAGATCTTAAGAATTTCAGTTATAGTGATCTTCTCCTTAATATAGCTAGGTTTAAGAGAGTTATTCAATTTAGACTTCGTTTTAAAGCAAAGTTTAGCATATAATCTGTGTAACGGGTGAGTTTAAGAATATTGATTTTCAATAGCATTTATACACATATAACTGTGTGACTCAGAACTAAGACTGCCTTAACTCCCAGAAGTATGTGAACTGTTAAAGGTTTTAAAAACCAGCCATTACCAAGTTTAAATAGCTATTGAAATACAGCTATGGGGCCAGATGTATAAACTTGGAAACCATAGGCCTGGAATCTTGGTTCTGATCACTCATAGACATTGCTTGGGCAATATATAACTGTCAAAAATTAATAACTGATAATTGCTTCCCTCATAGTAGTCCTGTTGATCTTGGTGACATGGAAACAGAATCTATAGGAAGTAATTCTGCTGGGTCACAAGGAAGCTCTCAGGATAATGATGTAAGTACTTTGAAGCCTGGAATAAATATTTTGTTAGTCCTGCTTCAGTATCCATTACTCTTAGGGTGCTAGATCACTGATTAACCCAATCTTGCAACAAAGTCTGAAAGGTACTAGTTGCTTGCCAAAAGCTAGTGGACTGCCAACAGCTGATGCACTGCTGGGTTTGTTGATCTTGAACTACCCAGTACCTGCTTGTTTTTGTCTCCAAAGCTACCTCATCAGAGTTCATAGCACCTCTATTTTTTTCATAGGCATTGTAAAACTCTTCTTCCCTTGTGTTCTCCACTTTCCCATGCCTCTTCTGTCCCTCTTTTCTCAACCCACCCAGTACAGAATGTGTTTCCCCTTCCTTTAGTATGTTTGTGTATACTTTCCCCACCCACCTCATATACTTGCATTTGTCATTTCTCTCCTCCCACCCCGCCAACATTTTCTGCCTTTAGTATACAGCTCTTGGTTGGTAGGTGAAACATTTTCCTTAACCAGATTGACATATCTGACAAAAGTTGCATTATGAACCATCTTTCAGAGTGACCTCCCACCATAAGTTAGAATAATTTTAACTATTATGGCATTGCAGCGTTTCAGCAATTGTAGAGGGAGAGGTTTCACGAACAACAGGAAGTTGATCAGTTTTCCTTTTCCATTCCCACATAGCATGGACATTATTTTAAGTTGTTCTGTGTCTTCAGAGAAAGGATGATTTGCACAGTCATAGGAAATTTACAAAAGGGGGAAAAGGATGATTCGCACAGTCATAGGAAATTTACAAAAGCTGAGATAAACAAAGGTTGTGGTTCAAAATCTTATTGCCATTGACTGCTGCTGTGATGTCATGAATGATTCAATATTACAATTGCTGAGATTTTCTTTACGAAAGACCTGAAGGTTGTGGCTTTTTGTGAAAAGTGCAAAGCAAAGAGAATCAATTCAGTAATTAACTTATAAGTGAAGGTGTGATGCAATGATGGCAAAAAAAATGAGGTTTGAGTGAGTGAGTAGTAGATCAAGGGTGAATGTTGGACAGGAAGGGAAAATGTCTTAAATTTTCACAGATCTGCCTTTTTCTTCCTGAGAAAAACCATAATGGTGTGAGGTAGAGGTATCCAGAACTTAGGAAAAATTAAAGCCATCTAGTTGCCCTTCTGTGCTATTGAATCCCCTTGGCAAGATACATTCTTTACAGTGGTACCTCCGGTTACGAACTTAATTTGTTCCAGAGGTCCGTTCTTAAGCTGAAACCGTTCTTAACATGAGATGTGCTTTCGCTAATGGGGCTTCCTGCTGCTGCCACACTGCTGGCGTGCGACATCCGCTCACATCCCGGGGCAAAGTTTGTAACTAGGGGCATCTACTTCCGGGTTAGTGGAGCTCATTACTCGAAGTGTTCATAAGGAGGACGGTACGTAACCCGAGGTTCCACTATACTTTGGGAAAACTTTGCACTAATGATCAACAGAGAGTGAATTCCCAGGAGTGAGATTTTTCGTACCCCACTTAGAGACAATTGTAGCTAAGCAGTATATGAATTGTTCAAATAAATAAATAATAGTTTATCTATTTGTCTTGTTTGTTAAACAAGTTTTCCATTTGTTTTAGGAAAACTGCACAGGCACACCCACCAAAGTGAGAAGCATTGACCACCTGGTGGAAGATGAATTTGAGCTGGAGACATGTTAGGTTTTGACATACTTTATGACTGCAAAGCATGCATTCTACTGGCTGCTTTTTGAGAAAGGAATGTCTTACTCAGAGGACACATACACCTGAAACTGTCTTATCTAACAGTCTGGAGAACTGGAGTATGGCAGCTGTGAAATTGCAATCAATGTTTTCGCCTGACTACTTTTTTTTTATACAAAGCATAAAACTTGAGTTATATGTAATTGAGTGAATGCCTAATTTTATGTATACTCAGGAGGTAGCTTTATAAACAGTTTAATTATAGTTCAGAAGATAAACCAGCCCAGACAATGTTGACACACTTGAAGAGCTTGAACACTTGACAGATTAGAAGGAGAACTTCAGCATCGGTGCTGAGCTATTGGCTCTTGTCCATAGACAAAGAATATGATAGGCAGCAAGTAGTAGTTCTCCAGTCTGTCCTATAATTCATATTGCAAAGGACCACTTATTGATAGCACAAGGCGGTGGCATTTTATGCCTCTTGAACCTTTGTGTCCTTCAGATATTGACAACGTGTGTGCAATAACAAGGTAATGAGTGTGAACAGGCTCTTCATGATAAAAGGCTTTGACCCAGTTTCCAGGTCCACCTTATGGTGTCAGCTCTCAAGTTTATTCTAAATTGATGCTTGTAAATAGTTGTGTGCAGAACTTTGCTAACTTTTAAAGAAGAATTAATGAACAGAACTTTGGAGACTGTTGACTTATTTTTTTCATAATGTAAAGCTATAGACTTTTTACTAAAACAGTTGCTGTTTTGTATGGGATAAGGCATAAATAAAGCAAGTACATCTTTATGTGTATGGTGCAAACACTGTCATGAAAACATTCTGCAACTAAGATGCAAAGAGATGAAAGATCAAATTCTGTGCTGCCAGACCACTTGGAAACTGATGATCACAGTGCCAGCAGTGTGCACAAGGTACCACCACTCAGAATCAGGCCAAAAATCCATGTATGTTTGGAAGTAAACCCTACAGAATTCAGTAGCCTTCATATCTATCTTGTTACGATTGCAGCTTAAGGTTGAGGTCCTTAGCATACAATTGAGATTTATGGGACATAAATGTATTAAAGAGTGATAAAGTATTGGGAGCATTCTACTGTTGGAAGATGATGTAGAATCTGCAACTCTGTTGGGGATATGGGGGCCAATATGTAGCTGTGGAAATGCTAGGACAAATTGCAGGTGCCCTGAGGGAAGAGAGATAACGGGTAAGTGGAGAAAATTGAAGTAGTGTTTTCCATTTCTTAAAGCACAAGTGGGTGACTTGAAGCCCCTGATCTCTTCTGAAACCAACCCCGTCTTCCATCCTATCAGTTTGTTTCCTAGTTTTTCCTGGCTTTTTGAAATTGTTTTCCCTCTTTCAAAGTAGTTTCAGAACAACTGGGAGAGGCAGTTTGTTGTTTTACTCTGCCACCCAATAGGGCTTTTATTCCATCTGAAAGAACAAATGGTTTCACTTTTGCCATGTATGTATGTATGTTTGTCTTACTCGTTGGAAAGGAGCTAATTTCACTTCCCAGAACATAAGGCATATTGGTCTTGCAAGCGGTGTGTGAGGGAAATGGCACTCTGCACACTTGTTGTTTAGCCGTGTCTGACTTCGTGAGCCCATGGAACAGAGCACGCCAGGCACTCCTGTCTTCACTGTGCACACGTTAGTCAACCTTCTGATCAGCAAGCCCTAGGCTCTGTGGTTTAACCCACAGCGCCACCCGTGTCGTTTCCTAGTTAAGGTGTCCTATAACCTCTAGACAGATTTCACTTAAAATCCCTTTTCCAGTGTAGTACAGGATACCTTCAATTAGATGACCCCTGAGCTCCCTTTGAATTCTTGCTATACAGATGGGCTACAAAATTAATACTATTATTATTTATTACATTTCTATATCACCCTTCATCAGAAGATCCTTGGGTGGTTTACAACATTAAACAGAAAAGGGCTGCAATAGTGGGAAAGGCAGTTTATCTACTTTACTGAATTGACTCCCACCTCCCTCCCTCTTCCATCCGGGAAAGAGAAGGAAAAGAAAACCTGTAAAAGGCCGGGCATCGCCGCCTCTGGCTCGAGCATGCGCAGTGCTTGCTCTTGAAGGGCCCAGTGGGCGGGGCAGGCCGGCAGTTGCCCTCAGGTCGCGGGCGGTGGGCGGAGCCAGAGCCTGGCTCCCGCCGCTCAAGGCGACGGGGTGAGAGGTCAGCGCGCGGCGGAGGCGGCGAAGCCGGCCAATGGGAAGCGGCCGGCCGGCTCCGAGGGGCGGGGCTTGCTGTGTTTTGTTCCTCGGTCAACGCGGAGCTCCACTCAGCTGCTTGGCAGCGGCGGCGGCTGGAGCCGCGCTGTGGTGAGGGGCTCGTAAGCGGCCGCCGCCGAGAGTCCCATAACTGGCCCGTGAGGGCTGCTGCCGCTTGCGCAGAGGGTAAGCTGCGCCTTTCCTTGTTTGTGACGCGTGAGCCGAAGTAACGTGGGAAACGGGGGACACGCGTCGAGGCTGGGCCGGAAGAGGAACGGGCCCCGGTCCTTCGCCCCGCGCCTCAGGGCACGCGCACGCGGTTTAGTAGCGTTGTAAATAATTGCCTTTTGGGGGGTTGGGCGCCCAATGTTATTCAATGTGAGGAGCTTGGGGGGGGGGGTGTTGGTTTGTGAGGGGCGTGGGGGGGCAATGTTATTCAATGTGAGGAGTTTTTTGGGGGGGGCTGTTGGTGTTTGTGAGGGGCGGGGGAGGCGTGCTGTAAACTCTTCACGGGTTGCCTTTGGTACCTGGAGTAAAATCCGATGCTTTGCGGGGGGGGGGGGACGGGGGTCCCGTTAGAGACTTCGCAAAATCCGTTGATCTAAAGCAGCCTTTCTCAACCTCGAGGTGTATGGGGGGGGGCGGGCGCGTTCCTATATGTTGTTGGACTATAACTCCCACCATCCCTAGTCAGCAGGGCCGGCAGTCAGGAATGATGGGAGTTGTAGTCCAACAGCGTCCAGGGACCCTGTCCCCGCCTCCCATGGCTTACCTAAAAAATAAAGCAACACTTCCGTAAAAATGAAAAGCTGTTTCTTTCACATTTCAAACTATACTGGAAGGCATTTTTTCCCGGCAAATTATACATCATTGTGTGTGTTTACTAACTACTGCTTCAGCCTGATCCAAACAACAGCGGAAATGATACTTTTATTGGTTCATTTTTTATGTTTATTGTTTATTTTTTTTATATTGCAGTTTTATGTTGTGAGCCATCCTGAGATCTATGGATAAAGGGTGGTATACAATTTTTTATAAATGGTGATGATAATAGTTGTAATAAATGATAATTATTATAATGTATGATAATGATAGTAGTTATTATTATTATTTCTGAGGCAAATGGCTGGAGACCTTTAAGTGTTTAATTTGTCCGGTGATATTTAATTGGACCGATACTGCTTCAGTTCCACAGAACTCTTATCGGTTTTTTACTTCACAGCTTGTGAGAGTTCAGAGAAAAGTTAATTGTAATATGTGATCCATCATAAAACATGCAGGCAAAAGACGCTTATCAGTTACCATTGCTTTTCAGCTAATGATCCCGTGTAAGAAAACAGTGGTGCAAATTATCAGATGTGCCATATTCCATAAGAAATACAAAGCCGTTCTGGTGCAGTTTTCTAACTTGAATCTAGATCACATCTTCTCCAGGAGCTCCCAACATCATAGAAGCGTAGATCCCCTGCAATGCAGGAATCTCAACTAGATCATATATGACAGATGCCTATCCAACCTTTGCTTAAAAGCCTCCAAGGAAAGAGAGTCCACCATTTCTCCTGGGAGTCTGATCCACTGTCAAACAGCTCTTAATGCCAGAAAGTTCTTCCTGTTTGCTCAGAATCTCCTTTCTTGTAACTTGAACCCATTGATACAGGCCCTACCCTCCAGAGCAGGAGAAAACTTGCTCCATCTTACACATGACAACTCTTTAGATATTTGTTGTTGGCTATCATATCTTCTCTCAGAGTTGTCATAGTTATGACAATCAATGATGTCCCGGTAAAAAGGGGCCACAAATTCCCAAGAGAAATGAGACTGTGTTAAAATTAGAGTGAAGAGGGTTGAAGAGTTGTTTTCTACCTCTTTTCATTCAGAGAAAGTATGCAGTTCAATAGGGTGTTTTCAAATCATCTGAAAAATATTAACTTACTGATTTTAGCATGGCCGAATGGTTGTGCATGACAGAAATGTCACGCTTCTCAGAGATAGTTGCCTGGGGGAAAATAAAAAAATGTCCAGTAGCACCTTAGAAACCAACTACAGTGGTACCCTGCAAGACAAATGCCTCAGAAGACGAAAAACTCGCTAGACGAAAGGGTTTTTCGTTTTCTGAGGTGCTTCACAAGACGGATTTTCCTAAGGGCTTGCTTCGCTAGACGAAACAGCCTTGCCTCTCCTGTCATGGCGACAGTCACTGCACGCACGCACGCTCGCTTCCCCGCTCCTCCGGCTCCCTCCCACCTTCCGGCTGACGGCTCCTCCGGCTCCCTCCGACCTTCCGGCTGATGGCCGACCTTCCGGCTGCCTCGCACCGCTGCCCACCCCCCTCGCGCGCTCCCCTCCACCAGCGTTGCAGCCAGAGTCGCGCTCCTGAGCCCCGCCGCCCTCCAGCAGCCGCGTCGCGCGGTGGCCACAAGGCGCGGGTGAGTCCGAGGTACCGGCTGCGGCAGCTGCCCTGCTTCTCCCCACCCCTCCCCGCCGTTGTTAGTGTTTAACTGCAGTGGTGCTTCGCAAGACGAAAAAACTCGCTCAACGAAAAAACTCGCGGTACGAATTAATTTCGTCTTGTGAGGCACCACTGTACGTTTGTTCTGGCTATAAGCTTTTGTGTGCATGCACACTTCTTCAGGTACATGCATGCCTGGGAAAAGTTAATTAAAACTGTAAAACCGCCTAGTTCAGAAATGTGGAATTTTAAGCCTCAAACCTACATTGATCCTCCAGGCCATTTCAGCCAAGACATGACTGCCATCCTGGCACTTCATACTGTATTTATATTTTCAGGTGTGGGGAGGTAAAGACACAAACTTGGTAAAAGTGTGAGCATGCTAAGCACCGGACAGAGATGATCAACTGATTGCTGGGGCTTGCAGAGCACAGGACTCTGCTTGCTGGCATACTTTGATTTCCAACTATATGGGCAAACAATGGGTCTCTTGGTCCATGGGGAGTGCTAGGGAAAATAAGGATCTGGCCTGCTGCCCAAATCCAGTTCTGCAGTCCTGGCCTAGTTTGCCTTGGTACTGCATCTGTTCATTAAGTTACTAATTTTTATGAAACATTTTTAGAAATGTATATATTTTTCCATAGAAAACTCTAGGAGTGGAAAGTTTTCTGTGCACATCATTGTGAGTAGACCCATTTGTGAAGAAGAGGAAGAGTTTGGATTTGATATCCCGCCTTTCACTCCCTTTTTAAGGAGTCTCAAAGCGTCTAACATTCTCCTTTCCCTTCCTCCCCCACAACAAACACTCTGTGAGGTGAGTGGGGCTGAGAGACTTCAAGGAAGTGTGACTGGCCCAAGGTCACCCAAGAGTTGCAGGCGGAGGAGCGGAGACCGAACCTGGTTCCCCAGATTACGAGACTACCGCTCTTAACCACTACACCACACTGGCTCTGGTGTGGCTCTATCTTAGTGGCAGCCATTAGGTGTGTTTCTGCTCTTAGGCTGTGACCAAGCCTGAATGAGAATCCTTTCCAGTTAATCTTCCTGATTTGGGTTCTACTAGAGCAGATAATTTTTTTTTGTAGCATTCAGATCTATTGGAATGTATCTTTGTCTTGAGCTTTGAATATCTGATGCAGCTGCAGAAAACTTCATGTAGTTATCCAATCGTGCTTAAGCTCAATATTTGTTACTTGTTTTTTTTAGAAATGTACACAACGCGCTGAGGAACTGTACCCACCTAGAAGATGAAGGCAAAACTTCTGAAGTGCCCATACCCAGAAGTGGTTGGCTAATACTGGAAGAAGGCGCCTGTGCCTCCAGCACTCAAAAGTGTAAGCAGCAAGAGACCATGGTAACGCTAATAACAGAAAAGCTGCAAAATCAGACTTTGGATGACCTGACATGTAAAACATTCAATATTAATCTGGTAAGAATATCCTTGTGCATTATGATAGAGTGTGCATCTTAGGAGAGTGAAATATTCCCAAGCATATGAATTGCATTCAGGTGGAGGCATGGCAGTTTCCCCTTATTTGTAATGGGTGCTCCACATTGCTTTGGGAGTAGGCTTTCCCCCTTTTACTATGGAGGCAGCAGCAATCAGCTTTGGTTGCTCCAAAAGAGAGGATTCCCTCTCTGCCCCTCCAGAAAAGCCATGCTGCTTGATAGAGATGCAGGGTCTGAACAGAGCCCTGGTCAGTTTTTCCCAAAAAGTTGGCAATGCCATAAACTTCCAAAATGCCTTGATCTGCTTTAGCAGGTACATAAAAAAGTAAAGGACCCAGTGGCGTAGCGTGGGTTGTCAGCACCCGGGGCAAGGCAAGTAATTTGCGCCCCCTAACCCGGGGCAAGGCAAGTAATTTGCACACCCCCCCCCCCGCTGCACTGTCCCTCCCCCAGATAGTCCCTCGCTCTCTCTCCGCACCGCACGCCTGGCACCCCCCCCCCCTCGACAGTGGGCGGCGACCCGGCGGCACGTATCGGATTCGCACAGCCAGCACTGCAGTGATAGAGAGTGACTGAGCCAGGTAGGGGCAGAGAGCTGCGAGCGCGCCCCTCCAAATGTTGCGTCCGGTGCGTCCGGCCCCCCCTGCACCACCCACGCTACGCCACTGAAAGGACCCCTGATAGTTACCGTAATTTTCGCTCTATAACACGCACCCGACCATAACACGCACGTAGTTTTTAGAGGAGGAAAATCCGTAGGCATGCCACCCGTAGGCATTCCCTCCATAACACGCACAGACATTTCCCCTTTCTAGGAGGAAAAAAGTGAGTGTTATGGTGCAAAAAATACGGTAAGTCCAGTCGCAAACGACTCTGGGGTTGCGGCACTCATCTCGCTTTACAGGCCAAGGGAGCCGATGTTTGTCCGGAGACAGTTTTTCTGGGTCATGTGGCCAGCATGACTAAGCCGCTTCTGGTGAAACCAGAGCAGCACACGGAAACACTGTTTACCTTCCCGCTGGAGCAGTACCTGTTTATCTACTTGCACTTTGACAGCTTAACTGCTAGGTTGGCAGGAGCTGAGACCGAGCAATGGGAGCTCACCCCGTCACGGGGATTCGAACTGCCGACCTTCCAATCAGCAAGCCCTAGGCTCAGTGGTTTAGACCACACCATATAATGTTCCCCCGCCCAGCTGTACAGAAAGGATTGCTCAATTTCCCCTTAACCTTTCCCAACTTAACCCTAAACCCCAAAGGTGAACACAAATGATCTCGCAATGCTTCTGAAAAGAACTTGAAATTGAATTCATAATTTGGGGGAGATGCCCCCAGGAGGCCTCTCTATCCCTTTGTGTGAATTTGCTGCACATTGGTGTTTCCTTGCACCTGCACAAATAATGTGCTTGACAGTCCTATCGCTCCTGCTTTTCAGCTTTCTTTGAATTACTTCACCCTTATTGAGAGGCTCTCTTTTGAATTTAAACAATCTTGTTGGACTTAGTGGGCAGTTTTTTTGTTCTGCTTTAATCTGTTTTAATTGAATGTTTTAATCACAGTTACAAAGTGATTTGACAGGGCTATCATTTTGCATCAGATATTTATTATCGGGGGTCTAGATGTCTATTTGTGAAGCACAATATTCAATTCAAAAGCCTTAGGTGGATTTCTAACAGTGTGACTTATGGAGGGAAGGACTATAAGTATTTAAGTATGTATATTTGGGAGTAAGCCTTATTGAACTCAGTGGAACATGCTTCTGAGTAAAATATACATGCATATAGCTTAGCCTTGATAGGCATTGCTGCTTGCTGTTTTATTTCAAAATGGAGGGAACCACTAACCAACTGACAACTTCACTTGGAGAATTGTACAGTATTTATCTTTCTCTTATTTCAGTACTCATCTGAGAAGCAGAATGAAAGTCATAGCCTGCTTCCATTTGAAATCAGTGGTAAGTTCTAAGATTTTGGGCTGTCTTTGAGATCATGTTCTAAATATAACAAAGAAATAGCATTGAGCGCAGAATGCTTGGGCGCAGAATGCTTGGTGGCCAAAGGGAAATGGGAAAACCTGGGGTGGGTATGAGGAGGGAATATTTTGAGCAGGAGCTTCTGTTCTGCAACATTTTGTAGTCGGTCTCACTTGCTTTTAGTTGTTTAATTACCTATTTGTTGTGTGTTTCATTAACATACACACACATTATTTTATTTGTGTGCCGCTTTTCCATAGTTCACACCATGCTCAAGGAAGCTTACACCATAAAAAAAAATACACTGCTACAACATAACAAAAGTAGTCAATAACCATAAATTAAACATTTAAAAATACAAAACTAAACTGAACAATTTCCATATGAATGATATGAGGAAACTAAAATATTTTAGTTTTGAACTAAAATAAAGATACAAAAAACCAACAGCAACGACTCTCCCCCCACAAAATCCCCCAAACAGCACAGCAGCCCAAGTGTCCGTTCAGCAGCCTCCACTTTGTAGCTGGAGTCCATCCATGCCCTGCCTCCCAGGCTTGGAGGGGTGCGGAAGGCCTCTGTCCAGTATACCTGAAGGAGTGTCTCCACCTCCATCGTTCAGCCTGGACACAGGTCCAGCTCCGAGGGCCTTCTCTCGGTTCCCTTCCTGTGAGAAGTGAGGTTACAGGGAATCAGGCAGAGGGCCTTCTCGGTGGTGGCACCTGCCCTGTGGAACGCCCTCCCATCAGATGTCAAAGAAATAAACAACTATCTGGCTTTTAGAAGACATCTGAAGGTAGGGAAGTTTTTAATGTTTGAAGTTTTATTCTGTTTTTAATGTTCTATTGAGAGCTGCCCAGAGTGGCTGGGGAAACCCAGCCAGATGGGCAGGGAATAAATAATAATAAAATTATTATTATTATTATTATTATTATTATTATTATTATTATTATTATTACAGGACTCTCAGCCAAATTCTTTAGCTTTCCTATTTTCAAGACAGAAGCTTGCGGTTGCCTGCATTTTGGGCCAATTCTCACAAGTTTCTATAGAGACGCTAAACTTCGTGAAACCCATTGTTTTTCATGTACAGTGGTGCCCCGCAAGATGAATGCCTCGCAAGACGGAAAACCCGCTAGACGAAAGGGTTTTCCGTTTTCAGAGGCGCTTCGCAAGACGAATTTCCCTATGGGCTTGCTTTGCAAGACGAAAATGTCTTGCGATTCTTGAGGGTTTTTTTCGCTCCCCAACCCCTTTTTCTAAAGCGCTAAGCTGCTAATAGCCTTTTAGCAGCTAATCCGCTAATCCCTTAAGCCTTTAATAGCCGTTAATAGCCCTTAAACTGCTAATAGCGCTAATCCGCTAATGGGCTTGCTTCGCAAGACGAAAAAACCGCAAGACGAAAAGACTCGCGGAACGGATTCTTTTCGTCTTGCGAGGCACCACTGTATATTTTCATGAATGTGAGAGATGAATGGACCGCGAGGCATTCCGAGAAAGAAGCCAGACTATATTTGGAAAGAAACGAAACAGTTTGAAGAGGCTGCTGCCTTGCTGAATGTGGTTGTATTGCTTCATGAGAGCATAATGAAGCAAGCAGGCAAAACATCAGGGAAACACAACAATTCAAAATAAAGAACCCATTACCATGAAAAAACAACCGTAGATACCAGCATAATCGTATGAAAATTAAAGCTACCTTACTTGCCAATCAAAAGATCGGCGGTTCGAATCCCCGCAACGGGTGAGCTCCCGTTGTTTGGTCCCTGCTCCTGCCAACATAGCAGTTCGAAAGCACGTCAAAGTGCAAGTAGATAAATAGGTACCACTCTGGCGGGAAGGTAAACAGCGTTTCCGTGCGCTGTTCTGGTTCGCCAGAAGCGGCTTAGTCATGCTGGCCACATGACCCGGAAGCTGTACGCCGGCTCCCTCGGCCAATAAAGCGAGATGAGCGCCGCAATCCCAGAGTCGGTCATGACTGGACCTAATGGTCAGGGGTCCCTTTCCCTTTGCCTTTAATTACTTTAAGATTGGGCACCTTAATACTAGAGATGTTGAAATAAAACCTTAAATTTAAACTGCTGTGAAGAAGTATTTTACTATAGTATGCAGATGAAATGCCTCCTGGTGTAAGTCAGGTGATGTGCTATAGAACAATGGGTTTATGTTTCACAAGCTCTGTTACCTTGCTTTTTGAAGCCACCTCGTGGGAATGTTTATTAGCATTGTTCGAAGAAAATAAAAGAGTAGTGGAATGTCTGCTCTTTCCCTCCCTCCCTCCCTCCCTCCCCTCGCTTTGTGGCATAAAATTAATAATACTGCTGACTTGATGGCAAACTTTTTTCTTTCTTTTTCACCCCCATTTCCGCTCAGCAGCAGAAGGCCCTTGGAATTCGTCCCATGGGGACTGTCGGGCCAGAACTGAACCAAACAAGAAGTCCGTTTGCTCTTTGCCGTTGTGTCCTTTCAGTTCGAGCGCGACCCGTGTGGATTTACACTGGCAGCAAGAATCGCCGGGCCAGTCTCTCGTCTCGGGGTGGATAAGTGAACTCAGTCTGAACGAAAAATCCAGGCACCCGCTGACGCCCCCTACCAAACGCCACTGCAGGTCGCTCTCTGAGCCCGATGAGCTGGTTCGGTGCCGATCGCCGTGGAAACCTGGCAGCTCCAAGATCTGGACTCCTGTGTCGAAGAGGCGGTGCAACAGCGGAGGCAACACCACTTTGCAGCGATGCAATAGCCACGGGAGCACCGCTTCAAAGCCAAACACATGCTCCGGCCTGCCCCACAGTGGGCATTCTTGGAATAATGTCCTCCAAATCGCCAACCTCAACACTTCCCCTGTTCCCAGGCCGTCCTCTGCTAGCAGTGGCTTTGTAGACTGCAGCGAAGGAAGCTCCACTTCGAGTATTCGTTGGAATTCCGGAAGGTCTTACGACTTTAATCCGAGACGCCGCCTTTCCCTGTCCCAGGAACATATTACCGGGACGGGAAATAACTTGTCTTCAGCCAGCAGCACTCCCACTTCCACGCCAGAGCTCAGTCGGCGTCAGGGTTTGCTGAGATGCCGCTCACAGCCTTGTGTCCTCAATGAGAAGAAAAGCAGACTCAAGCGTAGGCGAGAAGAAGACGTCCGGTGGAATCGCCCCTCGTTGGACTTTTTAAAAATGACTCGGGTGAGATTGTCTGTCTGCATTTAAACCTATGCTATACAGTTATTAAAAGGGACGCAGGTGGCGCTGTGGGTTAAACCACAGCGCCTAGGACTTGTCGATCAGAAGGTTGGCGGTTTGAATCCCCGCGATGGGGTGGCTCCCGTTGTTCGGTCCCTGCTCCTGCCAACCTAGCAGTTCGAAAGCACGTCAAAGTGCACGTAGATAAATAGGTACCACTCCGGCGGGAAGGCAAACAACGTTTCCTTTCCCTGCTCTGGTTTGCCAGAAGCGGCTTAGTCATGCTGGCCACATGACCCGGAAGCTGTACGCCGGCTCCCTCGGCCAAAAAAGCGAGATGAGCGCTGCAACCTCAGAGTCGGTCATGACTGGACCTAATGGTCAGGGGTCCCTCTACCTTTTATATATACACGCCTTTGTACCAACTGTTAAATAAGTGGTCCCTTTCCTTATCCTCGTTATGTATTTATAGATCACAATCAAAGCCACATTTATAATCCTCAGGGACAGGGAGGCCCCAGGCCTTAGTTTGCCTACCCATGCCCTAGTGTGTCCCATTAAGCATCGGGGGGGGGGGGGGGATAGGCTCCTTGAATGGAGGAGTTTGCAAGGGTCAAAAAAGAGGGTAGATACTGTAGGGCATGATTGGCCAATGGATCACCTGCTTTCTTCTCTAGCTGTTCTTTGGAGGGTGGGAAATGTGCTTAATCTGATCTCTACATTTAGGCTAAAGAGCAATGATTAATCCTTTAAAATTTAAAATTCTGAAAAAATTGTGGAGAGGCTTAGGCATGTGAGACTAGGGACTACTATGATACCAGGGACTCCTTAATAATCAGCTGTATAGTTCACAGTACAGTGCTGTCACTCTCTACTCAGAAGTAAATCTGTCTGTGTTTACTGGGACTTACTAACAACTAAGTGGACAGGATGGTAGCCTTGGTTCTGTTTTAGGGTTAGTGTTGTGCTGGGGGACTGGAGTTTTTGTGCCTTTAAAAGCTGCATGGCAGGCAGAAATTCAATAGGGCAAGTTTTTTTTAGCCTGGAAATACAGTTATGACGGAGGGAACCATGACTGTACAGACTCTAATTTTGTGTTATGTCACATACCTGTGGCAGCCATGTTGTCACTGGACTTCACAACACACAAAATGCACAATGAGCCCAGAGGTTGGCAATCATTGTTCTATGGGATCTCAAGACAATACATACTAACACATTTCAAAATTTCTTGACACCCATAGAGAGAGAAAAATACTGGATCGTTAACACTTCTCTGTTATAGACAATAGGATGTTCAGTAGCAAAATGGGATTCCCAAGCCCATGTTTGTGGCCAGTGTGACCAGGAAAGGGTCCTCGCCACTGTGAAATACTGTTGTTGTTTAGTCGTTGAGTTGTGTCCGACTCTTCGTGACCCCATGGACCAGAGCACGCCAGGCACTCCTGTCTTCCACTGCCTCCTGCAGTTTGGTCAAACTCATGCTGGTAGCTTCGAGAACACTGTCCAACCATCTCATCATCTGTCGTCCCCTTCTCCTTGTGCCCTCCATCTTTCCCAACATCCGGGTCTTTTCCAGGGAGTCTTCTCTTCTCATGAGGTGGCCAAAGTATTGGAGCTTCAGCTTCAGGATCTGTCCTTCCAGTGAGCACTCAGGGCTGATTTCCTTCAGAATGGATAGGTTTGATCTTCTTGCAGTACATGGGACTCTCAAGTCTCCTCCAGCACCAGAATTCAAAAGCATCGATTCTTCGGCGATCAGCCTTCTTTATGGTCCAGCTCTCACATCCATGCATCACTACTGGGACAACCATATCTTTAACTATACGGACCTTAAATTACCAGTGCTGGCAGATGTATCCCTTTAATCTCATCAGGGCCCAATTAATGATCGAATAGAGGTGTGCATGCATTAACAGTGGTAATGCAAGCAGATACATCATTAGGCATTAAACATACACCCAGAGCCTTTGCATGAACTCCCATCAGGGCCGTCTTTACCTGGGGTGCAGGGCACCCGGGCGCCGAATTCTGGGGGGCGCCAGATGCCCACCGCTGAAGCCGCCTAAGCTCTAAACTATCTACCTGTTATGAAATAATAAATAGTTTTTGATCAAGCTAGAAAAACAAAATACATATATACCTAGGTATTACCGAAATGTATACCTGCTGCTTCACTAAAGGACTTTTCAACTTCGTACGCTCATTTACCATTCACAACGGCTGTGCTTGTCATTCTCAATGGCGCCGCACCCAAAACTTACTAAATTTGGGGGCGCTGGGTGGATCTTTGCACCCCGGCGGCGCATATGCTAAAGACGGCCTTCACTCCCATGCCTACGATGTTTGCCTGAGCCAATGTTGGCTTCCTCTGTTGGGGTGGCAAAAGTTCTGTACTTGCTGCACATAGAGTAAAGCTATGAAGGAATTGTTTTCCAAAGCATGTGTAAAGCTTCACAGTTACACACTGTTGTATTAAAATGTAGAATATTGCATACATTATTCCTCAGCAACTAGATGGATCATTTTTGTTGAACCAAGAACAAATGCTAACTGGTATAGATGGAAACAATTGTTCAAAATTTGCTTGTACTATAGCTGTAGTATGCCACTTGGTTTACCCCCTATAATTTTTAATTGCATGCTTTTAATTTTTATTTTTTTCAAATCATTTTTATTTCATTTTACAAATAAAAGTTGATAACAATACCAAATACATACCCGTATATAAAGTTTTCTCTGAATCTTGAGACTTCCCCAACATTTTCAACTGCATACTATTTCATAATCTGTATTTTGTATCCACCCATATTATCCATAGTATTTTTTACGTTACAAGTGAGATTAGAACCCTGCTAATGTTTCCATGTGCTTACGGTGGTCTCCTAAATAAATTATAATGTTTTCCCGTTCTTTTTTAAAGTTTTTGTCCTCTTGGTTCCCCTGTGATTTTTAATTGCGTGCTTTTTAATTACAGACTCTCAGAAATTCAAAAAGTCTCTGCTCGCTTGATTATGAGGATGATGACAATGACGAGGCACAAACGAAGACCATTGTCTCATCTCCATGCGACTCGAATGACCTTATGAACATAAATACTCCCGATTTCAGCCGGGAAGAGGATGACGATACCAGGCATCATGGCTCACAGCAAGCCGGCTTCAGCACAAAGGCTTCCACGGAAGAGGCTGCTATGTGTGAAAGTGAAGAGGAGACCAGTGACTGTGAGAGCGTCGAAGAAGGCATTTTTCCTCTGGACTGTGAAGGTCTAGATCTAGAGCAGATCGAAAACAACTGAGACAGACGCACGCCGGAAGATGGGATTTTTATTTTGCCGGCAGAAATGTTAGCAGATAACATTGCTATGTCTGTGAGTTTCTGCTTGTACATGCTGCCAACGTGTAGGAAATGTTTCAAGTGGGGATAATAAGGGCATTTAGCACCGGATGGTAGATCTTTAGGAGGTGGTAGGTCAAGAAATCCTTTGGAATTGGACAACTCCCAATGTCTCGTGTTTCTCTTCCCCCCCAGCTCAGTAATTCTTGGAACGGCATTCCGTGCTGTAACCTGGATGTAGTGATTCCTGTTGAGGATGTAATGTCTCGCTAAGGAGTTTAACTTTCAAGTCAGTAGCATAATCAAATGGCTTACATGATTGATCCAAAACCTGCAACTGCTTGTTTGGTCGGTTGCTTTGAACTTCATGTAGAAATGACTTTCTGTATGAGTTACAGTTGGTTCACACTCCAGTGTCGCCACTGAATGTCCTTTTGACTTGTGCTTGCCTGTCTTTGCATGGAATAATCCGCATGTGAGCCAGAAGTTTACACATACCAGGTTATTCCTGATTGCCAAAGTAGTCTTTCTTAGAGCTGCCCAGTCATGGAGATCTTAGCAGCCGTGTGTAAGAGAATACAGGTTTACCTTCCCATCCATGTGCCATTTTTTCCCATGGGAACACAGAGGGCACGAGAAGGCATAAGAACATTCATGCATAGAAAACGTTGGCACATAGCACCTTCTGTGAACCAGCACTATGATTCTTTCAAAAACCTCCAGTTACCTTTTTCCGATTGGAATGGTTTTGTAGTCTGAAGCAATGCTGGCAGAGTGGATTGGATTGCCAGTCATTGCCCACTGCCTTGGTCTTTCTGCGGTTAAGAGGAATGTATGACAAAAAGCACTTGACGAACTTCTAGGAAGGGAATTTTGAATGATGTTCCCCAAGAGGTAATATTTTCAGCAATATTAGAAGGAAGCTGGTCCTTGAATTAAATAAATGATATTTTGCTTTGCACTTTTGTCTGAACTCTTTTTTTAAAAAAAAAATAGAATTTACCGTATTTTTTGCTCTATAAGACTCACTTTTCCCCTCCCAAAAAGTAAGGGGAAATGTGTGTGCGTCTTATGGAGCGAATGCAGGCTGTGCAGCTCCTTTCGCTCATGCTGGATCCTTGGGTCCCAAGAAAAACAACCCAATTTGCTCTCTGAAAGGGCAACAGCCCTGCGAAGTGGATTTCTGTAATGTCTATGCATCTCTGAACTGTGCCCAACTAGATTCAGGTAGGTAGCCGTGTTGGTCTGATGCAGTCAATATATATATAAAAATAAAAAAAATTGTCCAGTAGCACCTTAGAGACCAACTAAGTTTGTTCTTCGTATAAGCTTTCGTGGTATCTGCAGAAGTATGTATGCACACAAAAGCTTATACATCTCTAAGATGCTACTGTGCCCAACTATTTTTCTAAGTACAGATAATTAAATGGTCAGTCTGTGAGCACTTAGAAAAGGATTCCATGATTACTAAAACCTAGCATAATCATAATAAAAATAAAATTTATTATTTGTATCCCGCCCATCTGGCTGGGTTTCCCCAGCCTCTCTGGGCGGCTTCCAACAAAGATAAAAAATACATTAAAATGTCACACATTAAAAACTTCCCTGAACAGGGCTGCCTTCAGATGTCTTCTAAATGTCAGGTAGTTGTTTATCTCTTTGACATCTGATGGGAGGGCGTTCCACAGGGGGGGCGCCACTACCGAGAAGGCCCTCTGCCTGGTTCCCTGTTGCTTTGCTTCTCGCAGTGAGGGAACCGCCAGAAGGCCCTTGGCGCTGGACCTCAGTGTCTGGGCAGAATGATGGGGGTGGAGAGCATGGGTTTCCTCAAAAACAAGTCATTCCAGATGAATCTGATTTCTTCTTTTTGATAGAGTCACAAGCTTGGTGGATCAGGGGAATGCTGTGGACATAGTGTATCTTGGTCTCAGCAAGGCTTTTGACAAAATCCCCAAGGTATTTTTGCAGATAAGCTGGTAGAATGTGTGATGGATGAGATACTCATCCAATTTACAGATGACACCAAGAGATAACTAATACTTAGAAGAAAGAATCAGGATTCCAGATGACCTTCACAGATTGGAAAACTGGGCCCCAACTATCAAAATGAATTTCAATAGGGACAAAGCTAAGGTTCCTCACTTAGGAAGAACCAGCAGCACAAATATAAGATGGGAGACACTTGACTTGCCAGCAGCACATGTGAAAAGGATCTAGGGGTTTAGTTAGATCACAAGCTGAACATCAGTCAACAGTGTGATGCTTCAGCAGAAAAGCTAATACTATTCTAGGCTGCATCAACAGAAGTTTAGTGTCCAGATCAAGGGAAGAAATAGTACCTCTCTCTTCTGCCTTGGCCAGACCATTCCTGGAGTCTTGTGTCCAGTTCTGGGCACCACAATTTAAGAAAGCTATTGTCAAGCTGGGACATGTGCAATGGAGGGTGACCAAGATGATCAAGGGTCTAGAAACAGCCTTATGAGGAACAGTTGTGCTAAAGAGGGTATGTTTAGCCTGGTAAAGAGGAGACTGAAAGGAGAGAACAGCCATCTCTAAATATCTGAATGGTGGTCGCATGGTGAAAGCCATAGCTGTCAACTGTCCCTTATTTGGCGGGAAACTCCCTTATCCCAGCCCCGTTTCCCTCTGTGGTCCCTTATTGATGATGTCCCTTAAATTTCCCGGGTTTCAAAGGAAGCAGCTCCTCTACCTCCCTCCCTGCCGGCCAGGGAGGAGGGAGGCTCCAACTGTGTTGCTTGGCTGCGTTGCTCACCCAATAAGGAGTCTAAGAACGACTGGGGGGTGGAGCTTGCATGCCTTGTGCCGATCAAATCAGCCGCGTTGCCTGGGGACTTGCCTTTGCTCAGTGCTTCCCAGCGGAGAGGTGACGGTGGTTTTCCTTGCTGCATCCCCTTTGCCGGGTTGCTGCGCTGTGGGAACCACCATCTGAGGCTTCGTTTGGCTGCTGGCTGGGCTTTCTGCCTTTGGCTCGGAGGGGCTCAGAAGTCGAACCTACCTGTGTTTGGAAAACCCCTTATTTTGGCTGCTGATCCCTTATTTTCGAGGCTGCTGGTCCCTTATTTTCAAATCTGTAAGTTGACAGCTATGGAGAAAGCTGCTTCTGCTCCAGAGGCAAGGACCCAAACCAACATACTGTATTCCAATGACAGAAAAGGAGATTCCAGCTAAACATTAGGAACAACTTTCTGACAGCAATGGCAGTTTGACAGGCTCCCTTTGAAGATAGCAGACTCTCCTTCACAGGGTTTTAAAAAAGAAACTGACGGCAGCAAGAATATTATTGGCACAAAAATGGAAGCAAGAAGAATTATCGACGAAAGAAGAATGGAGGATGAAATGAATGGACTATGCAGAATTAGACAAATTAACAGCAAGGATTCAAAACCTGCGGGACCAGAGATTCACAGAAGACGGGTGTAAATTTACGGACTATTTGAAAAGTAATTGTGATGATCAGACTACGATTGTAGGTTTGCAAGAAGTTTTGTGAGGTGAACTATTGCAAAAACGGATAAAGGGGAGGATGGTTCGTTAAGATAATTAAAGGCAATATGAATTTAAGAAATGCATAAGAAGTGATAAGAACGGTGGATCATCAGAGGTGAGGATGGAAGTCCAAAAAAGATTGTATAAGATGTGAAGTTTTGTGGTACGTATTATAATTTATATGTCAAAATTAATAAAAATTATTATAAAAATAAAATAAAAAAGAAGTTGGATGGCCAGAGATTCCTTGGCTGTGAATCTTGCACTGCAGGGGTTGGCCTAAATTGAGCCTTTGAGATTCCTTCCAGCACTACAGATCTACGATTCTATGTGTTATGTACAGGTCACCGCTAGATGGCAGTTACGCTCCACTTAAAACACAGCCCTGCTTCCTGCGCTTTCTGACAGAGATCTCCTTTGGGGTTGTCTGCCGCTCCATTCTCAAATGTGCATCAGAACCGGGGTCCTCTGTTTGCCGCATGTCTTGTTACACAGACGTATTGTTCAGTGGAGCAAAAATTTGGGCGGCATGGTGGCAGCTCCTAGTGTGACCAGCAAGTTCCATGCAGGGTTACCTGCTTTGTTGTGGACTTGGCCATCGTTGCAGCATTGTGCAGAGAAGAAGAGGGCATTCAGGTTGCGTACCGCTTCCCTCCTTAATAGCAGGACTTCTGTACAAGGGGCATTTATAATAATTTGTTATTTATACCTGCCCATCTGGCTGGGTTTCCCTTGCCACTCTGGGCGACTTCCAACTGAATATTAAAAACAATACAGCATCAAACATTAAAAACTTCCCTAAACAGGGCCGCCTTCAGTTGTCTTTTAAAAGTAACATAGTTGCTTATTGCCTTGACATCTGCTGGGAGGGCATTCCACAGGGCAGGTGCCACTACCGAGAAGTCCCTCTGCCTGGTTCCCTGTAACCTCACTTCTTGCAGGGAGGGAACCACCAGAATAATAATAATAATTTATTATTTATACCCCGCACATCTGGCTGGGCTTCCCCAGCCACTCTGGGCAGCTTCCAAAAAAACATTAAAATATGTAATGCATCAAACATTAAAGGCTTCCCTAAACAGGGCTGCCTTCAGATGTCTTCTGAAAGTTTGGTAGTTGTTGTTCTCTTTGACATCTGATGGGAGGGCGTTCCACAGGGCGGGTGCCACTACTGAGAAGGCCCTCTGCCTGGTTCCCTGTAACTTGGCTTCTCGCAGTGAGGGAACCGCTAGAAGGCCCTCGGCGCTGGACCTCAGTGTCTGGGTAGAACGGTGGGGGTGGAGACGCTCCTTCAGATATACTGGACCGAGGCTGGATGATGGGGGTGGAGACGCTCCTTTGGCAATATCGCTTGAGAAGTGGAGTCAAAGCCAAGGCCGAGTCACGTTGTCTTGGCCAGAAAGCGGCTGGGAATAGGCTAAGAGAGCAGAGAAGGAGTCGTCAGCGGGTCTGCCTGTTGCCACTGAAGGACATGGGCAGTCCTGCTGCTTGCTCTTCTGTTGGGTGAAGAACGCTTTCCTTCTGTAAGCCTTCTACGCGGACACACATAGCAGCATTTAAATGCAGTTTCCTTGCTTGCTGACCCACTCACATGCAGCACTAGCTCCATCTGGTACATAGGCTGAAACCCTATCTGCCTGCAGACTGTCTCGCCAGAGTGGTGCATGCTCTGGTTATCTCCCGCTTGGACTACTGCAATGCGCTCTACGTGGAGCTACCTTTGAAGGTGACCCGGAAACCGCAACTAATACAGAATGCGGCAGCCAGACTGGTGACTGGAAGCAGCCGCCGAGACCATATAACACCGGTTTTGAAAGACCTACATTGGCTCCCAGTACGTTTCCGAGCACAATTCAAAGTGTTGGTGCTGACCTTTAAAGCCCTAAACGGCCTCGGCCCAGTACACCTGAAGGAGCGTCTCCACCTCCATCGTTCTGCCCGGACACTGAGGTCCAGCTCCGAGGGCCTTCTGGCGGTTCCCTTACTGCAAGAGGCCAAGTTACAGGGAACCAGGCAGAGGGCCTTCTCGGTAGTGGCGCCCGCCCTGTGGAACGCCCTCCCATCAGATGTCAAAGCGATAAACAACTACCTGACATTCAGAAGACATCTGAAGGCAGCCCTGTTCAGGGAAGTTTTTAATATGTGACATTTTAGTGTATTTTTCATCTTTGTTGGAAGCCGCCCAGAGTAGCTGGGGAAACCCAGCCAGATGGGCGGGGTACAAATTATTATTATTATTATGGACCCCTGGACGGTTAAGTCCAGTCAAAGGTGACTATGGGGTTGTGGCGCTCATCTAGCTTTCAGGCCAAGGGAGCCGGCGTTTGTCCACAGACAGCTTTCCGGGTCATGTCGCCAGCAGGACTAAACCACTTCTGGCGCAAAGGGCCACTGTGATGGAAACCACAGCACACGGAAACGCCACTTACCTTCCCGCCACAGCAGTACCTATTTATCTACTTGCACTGGCGTGCTTTCGAACTGCTAGGTTGGCAGGAGCTGGGACAGAGCAACGGGAGCTCACCCCGTCGTGGGGATTCGAACCAGCGACCTTCTGATTGGCAAGCCCAAGAGGTTCAGTGGCTTAGACCACAGCGCCATTTATATATGTGGTGGTGTTTTGCTAGCCAACCCAGCACTCTTGCCAGGGCATGAGCACCATGCTGACTTCGCAGCTGCCCACATCCTGGTATGCAGAGGCAGCTGGTCAGGGGAGCCAGTGCAGTCTTCTGACTGGTGTCCTCACATTTATACATGTCTTGTGTGTGTTGCTGGCAGGCTCACATTATGTGCAAATATCTAGTTCATGTGTCTGTCCCCTTTCAGCCACAATTTCTCCAGCACCCGGGCAAGAGATTAGTGTTACTTCTACTTAATTTTACAGTGTCATGAACCAAAATGAAGTTAATTTCAATGAAATTTATTTTATATGGGCCCAAACTGGTTAGGGTTTATTCCAAACATCTTTCCAATTCTCAGGTCCTGGTGTGGCTTGCAAGTCACTTTCCCAAAGTGTCTTTAAGGTTTCTTTCTTTTTTTAAAAAAGCTTTTATTCAAAATTAAAACAAAACATATTATCCAAAAACATATCATCCTTATTTCCCCCCCATTTTTCCTCCCTCCCCCTCCCTCCCCCCACAGAACCCCCCCCCAACTTCCCTCAGTTCCAGTCTTTGATTTCTCTAAAAAAGCTGTTTTCTGCATGTTACAAAGTTGTATAGATCCTCAAACTATTTAGCTGATTGTCATCAATAGAAAAGTTTGTGTATGTTTATTCAAAACCAGCCAAGGAGTCCAGTTCGCTTTGTTGCGTCTTCAAATACTTTGTAAAGGGTTCCCATTCATCCTTAAAGTCACAGTTATCCTTGTCCCGTAGCTTGTATGTCAGTTTTGCCAGTTCTGCATAGTCCGTCAATTTTTCTTGCCATGATTCTTTAGTTGGGGTTTCTTCAGTCTTCCATCCTTGTGCTACCAGAATTCTCGTGGCCGTTGTCGCATACATGAAGATGTTTTTCAGCTTTTTTGGCAGATCTTTCCCTACAATCCCTAATAAAAATGCTTCAGGTTTTTTAACAAATGTTAAATGGAACATTTTCTTCATTTCGTTTTATATCATTTCCCAATTTTTTAAAATTACCTTACAATCCCACCCATATGATAAAATGTCCCCTCCTTTTCCTTACACTTCCAACATATATTTGAACTAGTTCTGTACATTTTCCCTAACTGCACTGGTGTTGTGTACCATCTGTACATCATCTTCATGTAATTCTCCTTCAATAAGGAACAATCTGTAAATTTTAAGTCAGTTTTCCAAAATTTTCCCCAATCTTCCATCATAATATTGTGACCTACAAGGTTTCAATTGTTTGGGATGCAGAGTTAACCAGGATTTTGCATATTTCCAATAGCATCCCTTTCGCTTAACATCCAGTCATACCCGCCAATATTTCTCTGATGAAAATAGGAAAGCCCTATTCCACAACAACAACAACATTTTTATTATTTATACCCCAGCCACTCTGGGCAGCTTCCAACATATATAAAAACATAATAAAACATAATTAAACATATTTTTAAAACTTCCCTATCCAGGGCTGCCTTCATAGGTCTTATAAAGGTTGTATAGTTACTTATTTCCTTGGCTCAAGGTTCGCATAACTTCATACAGTGGTACCTCGGGTTAAGTACTTAATTTGTTCTGGAGGTCCGTTCTTAACCTGAAACTGTTCTTAAGCTGAAGCATCACTTTAGCTAATGGGGCCTCCCGCTGCCGCCGTGCTGCCAGAGCACGATTTCTGTTCTCATCCTGAAGAAAAGTACCATATTTTTCGCTCTATGAGACACACCAGACCACAAGAAGCACCTAGTTTTTGGAGGAGGAAAACAAGAAAAAAAAAATATTCTGAATCTCAGAAGCCAGAACAGCAAGAGGGATGGCTGCGCAGTGAAAGCAGCAATCCCTCTTGCTGTTCTGGCTTCTGGGATAGCTGCGCAGCCTGCATTCGCTCCATAAGACGCACACACATTTCCCCTTACTTTTTAGGAGGGAAAAAGTGAGTCTTATAGAGCAAAAAATACGGTACTTAACCCGAGGTACTATTTCTGGGTTAGCGGAGTCTGTAACCTGAAGCATATGTAACCTGAGGTACCACTGTACTCTTCAACATGTCTCCAAAAATAGCGATGTCCTAAAGAAAAGTGGGACATTCTGGGATCAAATCAGAAACTGGAATGGCTTCTGTAAATCTGGGGTTGTCCCTGGAGAGTCTAATGAGGCTTTCCAAAGCACTGAGAGGTCTAGTGAACTGACTAATTATTTCTAGAATTGAGGTAAAATGCAGCACCTGAAATATTTGTAACCAGGAATGTTTCCGTTCTTTTAGCAGGTCTTTAATTTCGAAATTTGATTTTGGCTGTGGCCCTAGGGAAAAAATACATTTTTTTTAAAAAAATTATTTAACATAATTATTACAAAATATAAGCAAAACATTGCAAATACATACATACATACAAGCATATATATTTCAGATAAGCACACATATATAAAAAAGAACAAAAGAGACAAAAAGAGGAAAAAATAGAGAGAGAAAAGAAGAAGAAAAGTTGGAAGAATTTCTTCAAAATTTATTCTACAAATATCTCAACATGAAAATATTAATAAATATTAATATAATTTGATTGATTGACTTCCATCGCTTACACTGCACTCCCTATCTTGCTTAAAATGTATATAGAAAAAGATATATTTTAAATGATATAGGTCCATCGCTTCCTACTGTTTAGAAGTCTCATATTTATCCACTGCAAGTAATAAAATATGACTCAAAATGGGGATCAGTGGTGTCAGTGGAGGTATAGAGTCCTAGACCAATTCATCCAAATTAGTAAATCATTTTTTAAAAAGAGATGTGTGATTTCCCACCCCACCCCCCATTTAGACAGATTTATAAAATATAGAAGTTCATGGTTCCGATGCCATTTTACAACTGGGGAAATATTCCTAATATAGGGGGCATAATGATAGAACTAAATATTTGGGATTCCAGTATTGGTGGAATTGTACAACACTTGCTTTGATAATCTAGGTGTCCCCCGTCCCCCACCCATGAATAAAATTATGAATAAGTTTTTGCCAGGCTTGTAATTTCTATTTTGGAAATAATGAGAGGTAGTATTAGAAAAGCAAAGCAAAAGCAAATCGGCTTAGATAGGATCACCATTTTTATGGCTGCAAGGTGTCCCGAGAAGGAAAAAGGATATAATTTCAATTTTATTAATTTCCATTTTATATGTTTATGAGAGGCTTAATATTTAGCTTTTCCAAATGGTCCAGGTGCTTTTAAACAATGTCTCCTTTGTATTTAAGTCCCCCCCCCCCAAGTTTTAATTTGGAGGCGTTATAATTTTTGGTTAGCTGGTGTGTTTAAACAAAAGAGTTCAGAATTTTTGAAAGTTAATTTGAAAGCCTGATGCTTTGCCATGCTTATGTATAACAGTAAGTAAACCTGGTATTTCTGTACACGGATTTGTAATCAATGGCATTTGCAAAATAAAAAACCACAAGGTGAGATTGCTGAGCTATATGTATCCCATTAATTTTGGGGTTAAAAAAGGTAAAGGTACCCCTGCCCGTACGGGCCAGTCTTGACAGACTCTAGGGTTGTGCGCCCATCTCACTCAAAGAGGCCAAGGGCCAGCGCTGTCCGAAGACACTTCCGGGTCACGTGGCCAGCGTGACATTGCTGCTCTGGCGAGCCAGAGCCGCACACGGAAATGCCGTTTACCTTCCCGCTAGTAAGCGGTCCCTATTTATCTACTTGCACCCAGGGGTGCTTTCGAACTGCTAGGTTTGCAGGCGCTGGGACCGAACAGCGGGAGCGCACCCCGCCGCGGGGATTCGAACTGCCGACCTTTTGATCGGCAAGCCCTAGGCACTGAGGCTTTAACCCACAGCGCCACCCGCATCCCAAAATTTTGGGGTTACAACTAATCAAATTAGTCAGTGCAAATGGGAAGAAGAAAGGGGGCATCTCTGTTTTGTACCCCTGCTCATCCTAAACATGGATGAATTGATACAAATCCGTCTGGCTATTTTTGTATAACTGTACCATTAGGCGGAATAATAGATTGGTGTGTCATGTCGTTTTTTGGAGGGTTACTGGGAAAACTAAGCTCACCACATTCTTCGTTCCTTAAATGACTATGTTGCAGTTTTCTCACCTTTGTAATGCCATCTTCGAGCACTGATATTTCTTTCAATCTTTTGGAACATCCAAGGCTTGTGAAGCGATCCTGCAAAGGGTCAGGATGCTGCCATCTCTGTGACTTGACCTCCAGCCCTCTCTTTCTAGCCCAAAAGGTGAGGCAGGGCTCTTTTGCTAAGTTGCACTAGGATACGAGTTTTCCTCCAGTTTATTCTCAGGCTTAACCCTGCAGAGAAGCTCACATTCTAGTTAGTAGCTGCAAGTTCCTTTGCTTTCGCCCTTTTAGATATAGTCCACAAGATGGTGCCAAAGAACATGGGAATGCATCCTGGCCACAACTAATGCAAACTAGAAGCCGCCTCTTTTATCCGACACCAGTTTCTCCCCTCGACCACTCAGTTTTCTCTTTCACAGCCCCAATTTTCATTTTGATGGCAAGGGGTGGAAAAACAGAAACCAACTGAACTTACTGTACCATTGCTGGAAGTTGCTGTCAGTGATTACTTTAAAATTGATTATAAACTTTTGCCCCCCAAATGTGCCACCTATGCAACTTGTCAAATAATATTACTAAACAAAGCTTTCCTCGAGCACATTTGTGTGGCGTAGTCATAACAGTGCATTGTGTTTTTGTTTTGAATGTGAGAGACCCAGTTTCGACCCTCTTCTTGGCCCCAACAGAGCAGTTCAAAGCACCTTTACTCAGAAAAGTAAAGGTAAAGGTAAAGGTAAAGGGACCCCTGACCATTAGGTCCAGTCGTGGCCGACTCTGGGGTTGCTGTGCTCATCTTGCTTTATTGGCCGAGGGAGCCGGCGTACAGCTTCCGGATCATGTGGCCAGCATGACCAAGCTGCTTCTGGCGAACCAGAGCAGCGCACGGAAACACCGTTTGCCTTCCCGCTGGAGTGGTACCTATTTATCTACTTGCACTTTTACACTCTTTCGAACTGCTAGGTGGGCAGGAGCAGGGACTGAGCAACAGGAGCTCACCCTGTCACGGGGATTCGAACTGCCGACCTTCTGATCGGCAAGTCCTAGGCTCTGTGGTTTAACCCACAGCGCCACCCGCGTCCCACTCAGAAAAGTAGGATCCATTAAATTCATCTGCGACTTACTTGCAGGAAAACCTGCTAAGGATCGCAGCCAGCCCTTTTGAATGCCTTTATCTCTGAGTGTAAGGTAACTCTTAGGCCAAGTAAGTTTCTGCAGATTTTATGTTCCTCAAAACATTTTAGAAATTATTAACAGTGACTTTTAATAGCATAACTATTATGGCATTAGCAAATGTTCCCAAACTAGATCTCTTATTGTCAAACCATAAATCTTTACTTCCCCTGCCTGTCCTTACTCACCACAAATCTTTATCTCGATTGCATACACTGTTCGCAAACAGGTTGTGTCCATTTAAGGCCAGAGTTTTAAACTCTGCCTGCCATCCCATGATCTTTACGTTTCTCTTTTTTTATTATTCTAATAATATTTATTAGAAGTTTTATAGTTACAGAAAGAAAGTATGAGGGGGAAAAAAGAAAAAGCAATAAAAAAGATTTTAACAAACAATACATCAAAAATAGAAAGAAAAACAGTACATCAAAACAACAAGAAAAAACAAAAACATTTAAAAACACATCCAAATTCCATATCTTTATCTTTCATTTACTTGTTTCCTCGACTTCCTCACACCTCCCTTTTTTGTATTCTAGTTCAAATTAGCTAATTCAGCAAATCCTTTCCCTCTTTGTCAATTTTTGTTCTATAATTTATCTTAACACAATCGTGACCCCCTGGACCAGAGCACGCCAGGCACTCCTGTCTTCCACTGCCTCCCGCAGTTTGGTCAAACTCATGCTGGTAGCTTCGAGAACACTGTCCAACCATCTCATCCTCTGTCGTCCCCTTCTCCTTGTGCCCTCCATCTTTCCCAACATCAGGGTCTTTTCCAGGGAGTCCTCTCTTCTCATGAGGTGGCCAAAGTATTGGAGCCTCAGCTTCAGGATCTGTCCTTCCAGTGAGCACTCAGGGCTGATTTCCTTAAGAATGGATGCGTTTGATCTTCTTGCAGTCCATGGGACTCTCAAGAGTCTCCTCCAGCACCATAATTTAAAAGCATCAATTCTTCGGCAATCATCCTTCTTGATGGTCCAGCTCTCACTTCCATACATCACTACTGGGAAAACCATGGCTTTAACTATACGGACCTTTGTCGGCATGGCGATGTCTCTGCTTTTTTTTTTACGCATGCTAAAGACACACAAAACTAATTGTGAGGAGAAGATGACAAACAGCCGCCTTTGTCATGTTCCTCTTCCTCAAGATGAGAGCACGACAAGGCCAATGACATCAAGAAGAAGAAGAAGAAGAGTTTGGATTTGATATCCCGCCTTTCACTCCCCTTCAGGAGTCTCAAAGCGGCTAACATTCTCCTTTCCCTTCCTCCCCCACAACAAACACTCTGTGAGGTGAGTGGGGCTGAGAGACTTCAGAGAAGTGTAACTGGCCCAAGGTCACCCAGCAGCTGCGTGTGGAGGAGCAGGGAATCGAACCCGGTTCACCAGATTACGAGACTATCGCTCTTAACCACTACACCACACTGGCTCAAGCTAGAAGTTGCCATCAGTGCAGGAAAGGTTCCGGAATGTGTGCATGTGCAACTGGACGTTCTCACAGTTTGAAGGAACAGAAATGGACAACAACTGAGTCGTGCCAAGCACTGCTTAAAAAAACAGCTTAGGAAGAAAAATATTTTGGGAGACCAGTTGATTAGAAATCATTACTGTGAGTTAGTTGTTAAGAAGGCAAATGCAATTCTTGGACACGTTAGGAGTAGTGACAGGAGAACATTGATTCCCTTTTGAACAGGAAGTAGTATTGAATAAGAAACTATTGATTGGAAAGGTTATTAGTGGAAGGCCATGTCAAATTTTGAGCCCCGCATTTAGGAAAAGCGAAGTTGAACTGGAGTAGGTGCAGAGAACAGCTACGCTGAATACCAGGCTGGAGAAGTTATATTATGAGCAGAGATTAAAAGAGTATTATCTCTATGCAGAAGCTGACAGAGGCCAACTGCACAGAGAGGAAGAGTTATCTAGGTTAAGCTAGAAACTTAACAAATTTAGATTGAGGATTAGATTAAGACATCAGACCCTCTGTCAGCAGCGGGAGCAAAGAATCACACATAAATTTGGCTTTTCTTACTTAACAATAAAACAGGACCTACGATTCGCAGTCTGAGAAGTACATTACAGTAGTCACCCCAGTGAAACAAAGCTTTTCCTCTGGCCCAGTGAATGAAGGGTTCATGATCCTGTATTGCCACCAAAGAAAGCTCATCTGGCATGAGAGAATGGTTTTTGACAAATGCTGAGTCATCAGTGACAGGGATGAGGAGAAGCAGAGCTCAGAGCCAAAGTGATGTAACGGGCAGAGTGTGGAACTTGGACCAGAGGAAACCCAGACCAGATCCTTGGTCTGCCATGAGATAGTCTTAGGGAAGTCGTGAGCTCTCAGCCCACCCTACCTCGCAGGGGTGTTGCGAGAATAAAATAGGTGGGATTCAAATGGCTAAACCATGCTCCTCCCAGATCTGTTGCACTACAACTTCCTTCTGCCCTAGCCAGCTTGGCTGCACTGTCTGGGGTTGTAGCCAAGACACCTGGATGGCACTTCTACCCCAAGGCAATTAAGCTGAAGGATCCCACAGGGCTCCATTCTGTATCCAATGCTAGTCAACATCTGCATTGCAAGCCAAGTCCCAGATGCTTGTGTGTCAGGAACGAGCCAGCTCAAAGCGAAGGATTACAGCCAAATGCAGAAAGCAGCCAGGGACAGGGAGGCTTTGGTGTTAGTCAGACGGGGAGAGCTGGCAGCTGCAGAAACCAGCTCTTCCTGCCCTTGACGGGCGAGCTGATAAGACAGTAGCTGAGAGCAGACTAGAACACAGCCAAAGCTCGCCGGAAGCGCAAATGGGCGCGAATAGACAAGGAGACAGTTCATCGGAAAAGGAAGAGGTGGGCAATAATCCAATCACTCCGAGAAGTCGGCCAATGGGAGGGCTTCTAGACAGGAAGCAAAACAAAAGACGCAAGGGGCATCATTTCAATATATTCTGTAGATCCAGGAAGGAATCTTCAGAAGGGCCATCATGAGTAATGATGCCGTAGGCTTCGTTAGAGCTGTGTGGAGTTATCTGTTTATTTTTGCAATAAATCCTCCTTTTTAATTATCTACGTTCACTGTGTTATCAAGCTGGGAACCTGAACTCCTGACATTATGTTGACATGTAAAGCTCTATGTGGCTGAGGACCTGTATACCTGATGGAGTGAGACCTTCTCCTTGATCTCTGGACAGGTGAGTAAAGATCTAGCGGGGATGCCCTCTTCAGTGCTGTACTTCCCAGAGATTTGAGAGGCAGCAACCCAAGATAGGGTTTTCTTGATACAGGCGCCCTGATTATGGAACTTTATCTGCTCTCAGATACGGTTGGTTTCGAGTTTTGTAAGCTTTCAGTGCCAACTGACGACCTGTTCATTCATTCAGGCTTTGGGCTAAATCTCTGTTACTGTAGAAATAATCATTTGGCTGTGTATTATCACCATCATTATTAACAGCCTGCACTTCTTAATACTAATGCCTGCTTTATTGTTACTTGAAAGCCTGATTCTACGATTTCATTGTATTTTACTGGCATTGTGCCTCACTTAAGAATTATTCTGTAATGAACAAACAGAGGGTAGCACATTTTGTAAACAGAAGACTAAATGACTGCAAACTGGAAGTGGTTATACTTTGAGGGCTCAGGTATGAGTTTCAGGGGCTCACGACGTCCGTTTCAAAGAAGAGGTGCGTATTAAGAGATTCAAATCTATCACCTACCCCAGCACCCTGCCCTCTTCCTTCCCTTTTAACTTCAGTTGTTGTTGTTTAGTCGTTGAGTCGTGTCCGACTCTTCATGACTCCCACTGCCTCCCGCAGTTTGGTCAAACTCATGCTGGTAGCTTCAAGAACACTGTCCAACCATCTCGTCCTCTGTCGTCCCCTTCTCCTTGTGCCCTCCATCTTTCCCAGCATCAGGGTCTTTTCCAGGGAGTCTTCTCTTCTCATGAGGTGGCCAAAGTATTGGAGCCTCAGCTTCACGATCTGTCCTTCCAGTGAGCACTCAGGGCTGATTTCCTTCGGAATGGATAGGTTTGATCTTCTTGTAGTCCATGGGACTCTCAAGAGTCTCCTCCAGCACCAAACTTCACTTACCCAGCTGGTATAGCCAGAAGTCACAGGCAAAAAAGTTTCTTCTCTAGTACCTGGTCTGCTGCATTGTAGTGTGGTAGGATACAGTGACACATTGATACATTTACACGGGATTGCTGGATCCTGCATCAAACATGCCTCCTATCATAGAAGCCAACTCCTAGGGGCTGAGGTCCCTTCAGCTGCCCCAATAAAATATTTGAGGGAGCCGTTGGCAACCCTGCCTGCTATGCAGTGGGAGATGAATCAGAGAGTGGAGAGATCTCCCACTGTCCCTCTCTGATCCTCCACTGCTCCCTTGGGATCTTACAGGGAGGGCAAGCCAGGCTAAATTCAGATTGACTTTAGGAATGAGCCAAGCCTTGTGGTGACAGCAGCCACATGTAGAGTCTTGGTCGAGGAGATGCCTCCCACATGACACCAGCTACTCGTCTGTCGCTTATTTCAACTCAACAGCCACGAAATTAAAAGATGGCTGCTTCTTGGGAGAAAAGCAATGACAAACCTAGACAGCATCTTAAAAAGCAGAGACATCACCTTGCCAGCAAAGGTCCGTATAGTTAAAGCTATGGTTTTCCCAGTAGTGATGTATGGAAGTGAGAGCTGGACCATAAAGAAGGCTGATCGCCGAAGAACGGATGCTTTTGAATTCTGGTGCTGGAGGAGACGCTTGAGAGTCCCATGGACTGCAAGAAGATCAAACCTGTTCTCGAAGCTACCAGCATGAGTTTGACGAAACTGCGGGTGGCAGTGGAAGACAGGAGTGCCTGGCCTGCTCTGGTCCATGGGGTCACGAAGAGTCGGACATGACTAAACAACAACAACAAAGCCTTGTCTCCATTTGCTTGGGAAATTGATTGGGTTATTTCTGAGCCGATCTGATGGCTCAACTGCCTGTACTCGGAAGTCGAATAAATGCTCACGAGTCCCAAGAAGCTTCCTGGGTCCGGGACCGAGACCTGAGCTTCACAAGGAGAGAAACTCTCAGGAACCAGGGCTGCTAAACTGGAGCCTCAAACAGGCCTTGCAGCACAACCTCCCATGATTATGCAAAAGTCGTAATAAATCAATGCGGGGAATTTAATGAGGCACACCAGATGGCATGGGAGAAGAATCTGCTCCAGCAAACTCTGCATCAGATTCAGGGCAGGTTTAAATCCTTCAGAGCTGAAAAGGAAGCAGAAAAATTTATAGCAGAGGTAGCAGGAAAGAGCTGTGAGGGATCATTTAGGACAACTGGCAGCTGAAGGAGATCTGTCGCTATTTTTATGTACAATATTCCAGCATTTGTTGAGGATGCTGATATGTAAAACGGCACCCTTAGATTAAGAGATATTTACAGGCCGCAGAAATTAGAGATATTTACAGACCATTTTGACTGACGAGTATAGCACCCCAAGGAGAGGGTGTGTGTGGAAATATTATCTGAAACTGTTCTCTCTGTGAAAGAATGCCCTCCTCAGCCCTGGTCTGCAAAGTGAGCAGAGGTGTTTCTGAGGCATAGCTGTCAACTTACAGATTTGAAAATAAGGGACCAGCAGCCTCGAAAATCAGTAGCCAAAATAAGGGATCAACAATTACTTTGATAAAATACGTATTTTGTTGCGTGCAAATGGCTTTAGATACCTATTAGGTCCATAAATTACCACATAGCATATATTCAACACAAAAAAAACAGCAACAATTAGTTGTTGACAAAGGACAGTGGACATAGAAAGGGCCCCATTACCTTCAGTAGCTTATTTAAGAGACATCATCAACAAGGGACAGAAGCGGGACATGGCGCTGGGATAAGGGACTGTCCCGCCAAATAAGGGACGCTTGACAGCTATGTTCTGAGGTGCTCAGCCTTGTTGGCTTTCTGAACCCCTCCCTTAACTCATTGAGCTTTACTCCACAAGGAACTGCACAAAGTGAGCACAGCAGAGGGTGTGCACCATGGTGGACACTAGCAAATCCACCTGTCAGCCTTGTTTTCTGGACTCAGGCAGACGTATGAGGGATTGCCCTGCCTTCCGTCTGACCTGCTGTTGTGGCCATTTCTCTGGCTGCCTCACAACAATAAGAAAGCTATTAATTAGAAATTATCTCATCAGAGGGCATTTGCTACCCAAGAAGTCGTACTTTGTCACTCTAAGAACCTTGGCATACAACCCTAACCCTAAACTCTTGCATCCCTGTGAATATTGAGAAGTTGGCTATTACTCATTCTCTCTACTTTCAGCAGTTAAACCCCACCAGGCCACACAGCACTCTGCAAAAACAGTCCAGCCACATATGAGGTATTAATTTAGAGGCCCTAATTCAGAAGGACACATAAGCAATCACCTGAAACCAGCATATTTGTTTTTGCTTTTTCCTTTTGTTTTATTATCTCAGTGTCAATATTTGACCACTGCAAGAACAGTAGTAACACAATATAATACAGATCTGACACAAATTGTATGTTTTGGACACAAACAGAAATTGCTAAGTCTTTACACCTCACAGAAGTCCTTCAGCTTGATATTCTTTTTTTAAAAAATCGATTATGTGGTTATTGGATAAATAAAATATGTGATTGTTCAGCACATAAACACCCTTTGTTAAATGTGTCCGTCAATAGACAATTCATATAAATGATACTAACTATCATCAAAGGCATAATAACACCTTTATTGATAAAATAAATCTCTGAAAGACAGATCAAATGGACGTCAACTAACCATGCATGACATTAACAGGAATTATCCTGAACGGAGGACCTGGGTAGCAAAGGACTCAACTTCATCCAGAAAACACCATACTGGATATTTCTTGTGAATATTTGTACAGTGGTACCTTGGTTCTCAAACATAATCCGTTCCAGAAGTCTGTTCCAAAATCAAAGCGTTCCAAAACCAAGGTGCGCCTTCCCATAGGAAGTAATGTAAAACGGATTAATCCATTCCAGACTTTAAAAAAACAACCCCCAAAACAGCAATTTAACCTGAATTTTACTATCTAACGAGACCATTGATCCATAAAATGAAAGCAATAATCAATGTATTGTACTGTAAAATAAATAAGACAGTATTGTAGATGATAAACATTTTTTTAAAAAAAAATCTTTTTTTTATAAAAGTTTTTATTAGTTTTCAATACAATATACATATAATACCATACCAAAGGTTTATCACAAATTATATATTATGGACTTCCTTCAGCTTATCTGCCAATCATCCGTAGTTAAATTTTGGTTATGCATTTCCTAAATTTAATACTGCCTTTTTATATACCTTCCCAATCTTATTTTTCTTTTTTACAATACTCCTCAACCTTTCACAGAGCTTCTTGAAATCCAATGAACGTTGTTTGTTCATCACATATATTTTTCAGATACTCTACAAATTTCCCCCAGTCCTCGATGAACTTATGGTCTCGTTGATATCTAATCTTCCCAGTTATTTTGTCCAGTTCTGCATAGCCCATCATTTTCGTTCTCCATTCTTCCAGGGTCGGTACTTCCTCCTGTTTCCATCTTTGGGCCATTAATATTCTCGCCGCTGTAACTGCATATTGGAAAAGTTTACAGTCCTTTCTATTTATTTCATTTCCTACTATTCCTAACAGAAGAGCTTCTGGTTTCTTTACAAATGTATATTTCAACATCTTTTTCAGTTCATTATATATCATCTCCCAGAAACCCTTCACCTTCTTACATTCCCACCACATATGGTAAAATGTCCCTTCTTTTTCTTTTTCAAAAATTTTTTACCTGCACTGATGATAGTCATTGTTTGGATGGGGGGCTTTTATCAATTTCCGCAGTCACACAATCAATCAATCAATCAATCAATCAGTAGCTGAACTGGGTTCCACACAGTCACAAAAACAAATTAATGAAAAAAATCTCAAAAACAAAAACGCAAAATAAATAGCAAAAACAAAAGCACAAAACTTAATCCAATCCAGAAGTCTGTTTGACTTCCGAAATGTTCGAAAACCAAGACGCAGTTTCTGATTGGTGCAGGCACCCTGGAAACAATGGACAACAGCCGCATCGGACGTTTGGCTTCCGAAAAATGTTCGAAAACTGGAACACTTCCAGGTTTTCGGTGTTTGAGAACCAAGGCGTTTGAGAACCAAGGCATTTGAGAACCAAGATACCACTGTAATGTCTTGATAAAACAAATACTACTGAGTCCATAACTACTTCATCATCTTGGCTTTTTTTAAAAAAAATATGTGTATCATCTCCCAGCACAGGCCTTTCCAAACCTCTTGATGAAGATTCAATATTGCTGTATGCATATTTGGGAAAATTTATTTTTATTAATCTATTTTATGAAATTTATATGCCGCTTGATTGTTTAAAAAGTCAAGAAAAATCCACAAGCCTACTTAAAAACATACAGAAGTTGAAATACTAAAATGGATTAAAATTATCTCGACTTTCTAAGCATCTGGTTAGGCTTGTCTATATAAGAATCCTTTTAGCAGCCGCCCCAAAGTGTACAGTGATTACAGGGCTGTCAAATGTCTGGAATTTCCCGGACATAAACAGAATACCACATTCGTCAGCGGTGTCTGCGCAGAAATCGATCAAATGTCCGGGAAAATCCGTATAGCAGCCCATCGGCAGTGCTGATTTTGCCAATTTCCCTTTAAAAATAGCTTTTAAAATGGCTTCTTCTTCTTCTTTCGATCTTGCCAAGAAAATCTCAACAGCTTTTCTGTCCGAATTTTCACTGTTTTAAATATGGGAACCCTAACAGTTGTTAAAGGAGAGCCAAACTGGGGTGAAGACCTTCTCCTCTGCTTGTCCTAACCTAGTTAAGTTTGTTGGTTAATGTTTCTAATAGGGTGGTTTGCCATACATTTTGCTACCCATGGTCTGTATCCACTCCTGTAGGTAAAGGGACCCCTGACCGTTAAGTCCAGTTGCGGACAACTCTGGGGTTGCGGCGCTCATCTCGCTTTACTGGCCGAGGGAGTCAGCGTACAGCTTCCGGGTCATGTGGCCAGCATGACTAAACCGCTTCTGGTGAAACCAGAGCAGCGCACGGAAACGCCGTTTACCTTCCTGCCAGAGTAGTACCTATTAATCTACTTGCACTTTTTGGCGTGCTTTCAAACTGCTAGATTGGGAGGAGCTGGGACCGAACAATGGTAGCTCACCCCGTCGCGGGGATTTGAACCGCCAGCCTTCTGATTGGTGAGCCCTGGGCTCTGTGGTTTAGACCACAGCGCCACCTGTGTCTAGTTGATCACATATTTCATCACAAATTAATTGAAGTTTTTGCTTTTTTCCAATTTTCAAAACTCTGCATATTGAAGTATCTACTCAAATGTAAGTCCTCTTGAACTCATAAGTTGTACAGGGCAGGAGCAGAGGGAAAGGGGCAAGAGACTGCCCGGCCTATTTTGAGTTTTAGCATTTGAATTCCATCTAGATTTCAACTTTATTTCATTTAACTTTGTTTTCCTTTGTGGAGTTCTCCCATCCCGAGTTCAGAACACATAAGGATTTCTGGATGTGAAACACAAACTAAAAACCACAATACTCATACATTGGCTATATGAACTTCCTGAATAATAACATACATGGTCTTAACTTGAACGGACGGTAACACCTTGCAATGTTGAAATCACACCACCAAGAACGACGAAATGCCTGGGAGGAATGCTTGGCTAGAAATAGTCACGAGAGAGTTTATCTTCATCAGAGCTTATTCCTACACAGCACAAACAATTTGTGCTTCTTTCCCAACTTACGATGCCCAAAGACATCCTTGAGTTGAATAGGATCCAAAATGCAGCAGTCTAATTGGTCCTAGAACAATAGGATTCAGAATGCAGCAGTCTGATTGGCCCTAGAACAATGCAGCAGTATGATTGGTCCGCAGGAGCCACCCAATCCAGCTCCAGGTGGAAGTGAATCCACAACCTGATTGGCCTACAGGAGAATCCCGGAATTAGCCAATCACGTGCAGCCCATTGTGTAAATAATGTATACAAAGCAGATATTGTGGGGGAACTTCCATTCCTCCTCACCACTATGAGCTGAATAAAGAACATGAAATCCACTCTCGGCTCCGAGTATATTTCACACGGGCAATGGATTTCACTGTGGGCATGAAATACTATTCTCTTTATACCACAAGCACACACAACAATGCACTAACGCACAGGTGTGGGGAACCTTTGGCCTTCCTGGTGTTGCTGAACTATAATACCCACCAGCCTTTGCAAGCATGGCCAAGGATGATGGGAGTTGTAGTTCAGCAACATCGGGAGAGGAAAATGTTCCCCACATCTGCACTAGCACTTTCTTCCTGTGCTCCGAGTCCTAGGTAAGGTTGCAGACTCTTAGCTATGGTTGTAGAATTCCTTATCAGCACCTGATATTCCTTTTCCTGGGTACCTCTAGCATTCACTTCAGTGCATTCTCAGTGATAGGGCTTTCTGCTGTTTCCCCTTCCCTCTATTTTTTGTGGCAATGATTCTTCAACATCAACTTCATTGGACTGGTCATGTTGTGCGGATGCCTGATGATCATCTTCCAAAGCAACTACTCTATTCCGAACTTAAAAATGGGAAGCGTAATGCTGGTGGTCAACAAAAGAGGTTTAAAGACTGTCTCAAGGCAAATCTTTAAAAATGTAGTATAAACACCGACAACTGGGAAACACTGGCCTGCGAGTGCTCCAGTTGGAGAACAGCCTTTACCAAAGGTGTCATGGGCTTTGAAGACACTCAAACTCAGAACGCAAGGGAGAAACGTGCTAAGAGGAAGGCAAGCTTGGCAAATCCACACCGTGATCAACTCCCGTCCGGAAACCAATGTCCCCACTGTGGAAGGACGTGTGGATCCAGAATTGGCCTCCACAGCCACTTACGGACTCATTGTTAAAACTGTGTTTATGGAAGGCAATCTTACTCGGCTACGAGTGATCGCCAAAGAAGATTTTTTGTGGACTCGGCTTTTAAAATACAACCCATTTTCTTCCAAAGGGAAACGTTGTTTTGTTTGGGTAGCCTCGTCGTTCTCATTACCTGCTAACGGTTTTAAGCTAAACAATCAATGCTGTCCTTCTCAACTTTTTCCCTTTCCAATTAATTAATTTAAATTGACCATTAAGTCAGCAGAGTTTTTGATTGATATTTTCATTAACAACCCTCTCATGCAGACCTGTCCAACACCTAAGAAATGTATGATAATGTCCAATCTGCATGAAAGCTCTGAGCATCTCTCTTCACCTCTCAGTGCAAGTGAGTTATTACTTGAATTGTGCTTGCTGTTTCATTGAGTGTAATTTGAATACAGATTAGCTGCCCTGGTGCTCCAGAGCTTTAGCATTATCATTACTGGGGACAGTAATTTGACTGATGAACAGTTGGGTTATCACAAGGTTATCACCTTCACAGTACCAAAATGGTCCGCTGTCCCAATTCTGGGGGGGAAGGAGGCCAAAGTCTTCAATGGCAAAATTAAGTCCTGTAAATTAGCCTGTCCAATAACTTATTGAATAAATCCTTTACTAATTAAAGAACCAATATACCTCTTTATTCTCAGATATTCTAAGGCTTTATTAAAATCAATGAAATAATATCAATTGAACCATCTTTTATAACATGAATTAAGATCCTTCATCCCATTATACACAAAATACTCTATACATGTAAAGTGATTTAGAAAGTTAAATAGGCCAACGAAATATATTGGTCTAAGCCAATGAAAGCAATTATCTGTCAGCCACTCCTTCTCAAAAGACATGCTCTTTCTTAATTAGGAAAGAATAAGAAAGAACATGTCTCAAAAGATTTACAGTAAAAGAAATCAGAAACAGGGAAAGTTATTGAAATTTCTATTCCAGTTATAATATTGCCAAGCTACTAAAATGTAATTATCCAGTACTGTGATTAGATGAACTACCCAAAACATTAAATCCTGACACCATTATAAAAGAAAGCCAGTCCACCACACTACCTTCCAACTGAGGGAAGGTGGATGATTCAGAAGAAATGAATATATTATTTTGAACTGAAATGAAAGCGGAAATTAGTGCGAAAATTGCAACTGAGCTGAATTCATTGGGGCACAAGCATTCGTGTATTGTGATAAACGTAACAGCCAAAACACAAAAAAATATCCAAAGTCCATTGGGCATCAGAACTGTCCATACTCAGTTTACAAGATACCTGGAGACAACACTGAATGTTATTTGAAATCAGCAAACATCAGATTTTTAATTCCTATTAACAGCAAGTTTGCATGCAAACAACATTATCAGAATTTTGAATACCTGACAATCAGCCTAGTGGCAGAGGCCATGAATGCTTCTCATTAAATAATTTCAAAATATTGCCCAAAAATTGCAGAATTTTTTTGACCCTCTTGATAGCTAATTGGGGGGGGGGGTGTAACAGCAGCAATGATCCTTTTTTTTTTTTTTAAAAGTCTTTGCCAGTGAATCCATTTGATGTAAATCAATTAGTCATGAAAACAATTTGGCACGTGGAAAACTGAAACTTCAATTAGATGTTATCTTCCCAATATCCTTTATATCCTCCCTGGCCAGAGATAACACTTCTGTTATCTTGCTGAAAATCCACCTCCCCTACTTTAGCAGAAATGATCAAGTGATAGTTATAAAACCCTTGATGTTTGTCCTTGGGTGAAAGAGGCCCACAGAGACATAAAAACATTAGCAGCCCTCGGATGAAACATTAGTTACTAGGGCATCAATAGTGAGATTTTACAACCTGGTTAAAGTGAGAGATTCTGGCCCCTCTGCAGTCCCTGTGATTTAGAGGTGCCTTTATGCTGGAAACTGCTCTAAACCTCAGGTAGTGACAGAAATATCTTAAAGCTGAGCAAAGCCATAACCTACCTCCTAAGGACCTAGCAGATGGTTCCACCTTGAAAACAAGAACAATGTGTGTTCTGACAACAGGGACTCTGAAGTCGGTGGAATGGGATACATGGCGACATTTGACTTCACCATGCCTTAACGCCCTCGGCCCAGTATACCTGAAGGAGCGTCTCTACCCCCATTCTTATGCCTGGACACTGAGGTCCAGTGCCAAGGGCCTTCTGGCGGTTCCCTCATTGCGAGAAGTAAAGCTACAGGGAACCAGCCAGAGGGCCTTCTTGGTAGTAGCGCCCGCCCTGTGGAATGCCCTCCCATCAGATGTCAAAGCGATAAACAACTACCTGACATTCAGAAGACATCTTAAGGGAGCCCTGTTCAGGGAAGTTTTTAATGTGTGACATTTTAGTGTATTTTTGGTCTCTGTGGAAGCCACCCAGAGTGGCTGGGGAAACCCAGCCAGATGGGTGGGGTACAAATAAATTATTATTATTATTATTATTATTATTATTATTATTATTATTATTATTAATTATTATTATTATTGCATTTGGCCCACAATAGTTAGAGTAGTATATTCCTTTTCCAGTTCCGGGTCAGGATCCCTTCACTTATGTCACTAAGCTGAGTGTTGAGTTTAACCTGATCTCATCCCAGAAGCTAGTAGTGACTTGGGAATAGTTAAAATACATTATTGGATGACTGGGAGCACTGGAGGATTAGGAGCATCAAGGGCAGTGCCCAATGGGGCTTGTTAAGCATGTTCCATCTTCTCCATGTTAAGCATAATGCCTGTTTCTCCCTTTCATTCATCCTGAGTTTGAGCATCTTCGAAGCCTGTGACACCTTTGGTAAAGGCTGTTCTCCAACTGGAGCGCTCGTAAGCCAGTGTTTCCCAGCTATTGATGTTTGTACAGTGCTACCTCGGGTTACAAACACCTCGGGTTACAAACGCTTTGGGTTACAAACTCCGCTAACCCGGAAGTAGTACCATGGGTTACGAACTTTGCCCCAGGATGAGAACGGAATCGCGTGGCGGCAGTGGGAGGCCCCATTAGCGAAAGCGCTCCTCAGCTTAAGAACGGTTTTGGGTTAAGAATGGACCTCCGGAACAAATAAAGTTTCTAACCCGAGGTACCGCTATACTACATTTTTAAAGATTTTCCTTGAGACAGCTTTTGAACCTCTTTTGTTGACCACCAGCATTACGCTTTCCATTTTTAAGTTCGGAATAGAGTAGTTGCTTTAGAAGACGATAATCAGGCATCCGCACAACATGACCAATCCAACGAAGTTGATGTTGAGGAATCATTGCTTCGACACTGGTGATCTTTGCTTCTTCTAGTACACTCGCATTAGTTGGCCTGTCTTCCCAAGTGATGTGTAAAACATTTCGGAGACACCGTTGATGGAATCTTTCGAGGAGTTGGAGATGGCGTTTATAAGTGGTCCATGTTTCACAAGCATACATCAAAGCTGATAGTGCAATAGCTTTGTAAACAAGCATTTTGGTTTCCCTGTGAATGTCCCGGTCCACAAACTCAGTTTGAGGCATGTTTGGCAAATCCTCACCATGATCAACTCCCGTCCCGAAACCTCTGTCCCCACTGTGGATGAACATGTGCATCCAGAATTGGCCTCCACAGTCACTTACAGACTCACTGTTAAGACTGTGTCTATGGAAGATAAACTTACTCGGCTATGAAGAAGAAGAAGAAGAAGAAGAAGTTGTTTTCCTGTGCAATTTGGGACTAAAAAGAAGGATCCGTGAGTAGGAAAAATACAAATATCTTAAAGGATCTGATGAAATTAAGCAAGAATTGAGAAGTAATTGGATTAAAATTGGACTTAAATCGGATTTAAATTGGACTTAAATTAACAACGTAATATGATACCGAAGCGGAAAGGTTTAAACAGGGAGTCAGCCTTCCGCCTGTAAATATTGGAAAGCAAAGACGTGAGGACTAAAAACCCTACAAAAATAAAGTTTGAAAGGGTTGAAATCTGAAGTCTTTGGAGAGAAATCCCCCCCCCCTCGGGAAGCAGGGAAAGAGGGGGGGAGTTAAAAAAAAAAAAACTTTTTTATTGTCTGCATTGAAAGAAGTTTACTATAAAGTTCACTGCCTGGACTCCTGGTCCTGATCTGTCAAACCTGAAAGTTAAGCCATATGGACTGTGGAAGTGCTTAAAAGGATTTGAGTTGTGAATATTGAGAGGGAATATTACTGATACAAGTTTGTTGTGAAAGGAGAGGGGGAGACATATTATCCCTTCAGCTGCAACATCTGCTAGGTCCCCCTGGTGGCTACTGGAATTGTTACAGAGCTACAAAATAACTGAGAAAAATTTCCACTGTTTACTTTGGAATAGATAACAAGTTACAGCTGCAGAGTAACCTTGAAACAGTCGGCTTATGGCAGAGGAAAAAGGGAAAGTACAGCAATTTCAAGACAAAACAACAAGATCTGGCAAATCTTTTCACACGGGAAGGAGGGGATCCTTCCCAGAACCTACAGGAAGTGCCTCTGTCACACCTAAAGTTAAAGTAATGTCGGGGACAGAAGACCTTATTACGGCAGGATTTGCAAGGGTACAGGGATCCTTAGACAAACTGACAGAAGAACTGGCAGACACTAAAAGACAAGTTACGGAATTAAAAAGCCAGGTTGCAGAGACAAATAAAGGAGTAACAGAGGCCTTCCAAAAAATAGAACAAAATTCTGTAAATATAAAGCAAAATACAGCTGCAATTAAGGAATTATTGGAAGTATCGGCCGAGACAAGAAAAATTGCTGAGGAGGCAAAGGAAGTTGCAGTTGCCACTGAGGAGAAATTACCACCGATGAATAAGCAACTAGAGGAATATAGAGCAAAATTTTCTATGCTGGACTTGAAAGAGAGACAAACGAATCTGAGAATTAGAAATATATCAGAAATTGAGGAAGGAAGCCTGCGGGACTTTCTTACACAAGAATTTGAGAAATTTTGGAACTTGGAACCCGAGAAAGAGGAATTTAAGATCTTGAGTGCCTTTCGATTGGGAAGAACAAGTAAAAGGATCAAAATTAGAGACTGTTTGATTACGTTTCGAACCAAAGAAGAAAGAGATAAGGTTCTTGGACTACATTTTCAAAAACCCTTGGTAATTAATCAATCTAAAGTTGAGATCTTTAAAGATATTCCAAAATTTCTTTTGGACCTTAGGTCAAACTACAAGGACTTGGTTATCCAACTAAGAAAAAACAATATCATCTTCAGGTGGGAATTCCCGGAAGGAATTTCTTTCAGTATCAAGGGAAGAAAGATAAAGATAAAATCAGTGGAGGATAAAAATATATTCCTAGAAACCTACGAGGAGGACCTACAGAAGGGAACTTTAAAAGTAACAGACCCATCGGAATCATCAGAGGAAGGGAGTGAAGGCGTGACAGGAGCAAAACCAAAGAGGACTCGGAAGAAAAAGACACCACCGGATTCGACAGATAAGGATAAGACGTTGGGAGCAACTGGAGGAACATAATAGAATAAATTCACCATGTCTCTGCAAATTTTAAGTTGGAACTGCAATGGTCTTAACTCAATTCGACGGAGGAAATCGATCTTTCATATTTTAAAAAAGGAACAATTGGACTTAATTTGTTTACAAGAAACACATGTGACAAGGCTCCATAGGAAAATCTTAATTAATAAAAGACTGGGCCAAGAATTTATCTCATCTGACAAAGTTAAAAAAAGAGGGGTTGTAATATATGCTAAAGAGAGCCTTTCACCAAAGTTTATGTTTAAAGATGAACAAGGGAGATATTTGGCAATTGAAATCCAATATCATGGACAAAAATATCTGATAGTAGGTGTGTATGCACCTAATGATGGAAAATCCGAGTTTTTTAAGAAGTTGCATGAGACATTGATGGATTATTTGGAGTACAATGTGATGTTGATGGGTGACATGAATGGAGTAGTTTCGACAAATATGGACAAGGCACAACGACAGGTAGTCACCAAAGATGGGAGACTACCAAAAACCTTTTTTGAATTGACTGATAACCTGGATTTGGTGGACATTTGGAGAACTAAAAACCCCCTAGGAAAAGAGGGTACTTTCTTCTCTGAAGCCAAAATGACCTGGACAAGAATCGACCAGATATGGATCACGAGAGGACTGGCACCGAAGACAAAAAAAGCGGTAATCTGCCCAAAGACTTGTTCCGACCATAATGCTGTTAAGATGGTAATGAACTTAATACCAACTGGCTCCTTTAGATGGAGGATGAATGATGCTCTGTTCAGAGACGAGGAAATAACTAAGAAGGCCCAGAAAACCCTGAAGGACTATTTTGAGATAAATTTAAACACTACAGTGGAGAAAAGAACTGTATGGGACGCAAGTAAAGCTGTTATGAGGGGGTTCCTGATTCAACAGAACACGTTTAAGAAGAGACTACAAAAGGAAAAAAGAGAAAAGATCTTAGAGAAAATCAATGAGGGAGAAAAGAGACTAAGAGTAAAACCAAAATCACAGGAAATTTTAAGAGAAATTAAGTTATATCAAGTTGAATATATGCAAATGATTAATCAAGAAATTGAATGGAAAATAAGGCAAATGAGACAACGGACCTTTGAATCAGCAAATAAATGTGGAAAGTTATTGGCATGGCAAATAAAGAAGAGACAAAAACAGAACACGATAACAAATCTGGAAGTGGAAGGAAGAAATATACAGAACCCAGTGGAAATAAGGACTGCCTTTCAAAAATACTTTAAACAGCTTTACTTTCAGCAACCCCAGAATGAAGCAGATATAGAGGAATTTTTGAAAGAAAACGGGCTATCGAAAATATCTCAAGAAAGCAGACTGAAACTGAGCGACAGGATAACAGATCAAGAAATTCAGAGTGCCATCCAGAATATGCAACTAGGCAAGTCTCCAGGACCGGACGGACTGACTGCTAAATACTACAAAGTATTGAAGGACTGGTTAATTCAGCCGTTGAAAGATGTTTGTAATGAAATACTGCAGGGGAAAAAAGCACCAGAAACGTGGAAAGAAGCTTTTGTCACGCTTATACCGAAGACAGAGACTGAGAAACATCAACTTAAAAACTACCGCCCAATATCGTTATTGAATGTGGATTATAAAATCTTTGCAGATATTTTGGCTAGAAGACTCAAGAAAATATTAATAGAGGAGATTCACAAAGACCAAGCAGGTTTTCTCCCAGGAAGACATCTATCTGACAATGTGAGGAATATAATAGATATATTGGAATTTTTGGAGGAAAAAATAAATACAAAAGCAGTTTTGATATTTGTGGATGCGGAGAAGGCCTTTGACAATATTTCTTGGAGCTTTTTGAAGAAGAATCTCCAAGGCATGGGGGTAGGCCAAGAATTTGAAAATGGTATAAGTGCAATCTATTCTGAACAAAAAGCTAAACTAATTGTAAATAATGTAATAACTGAGGAGTTCAGAATAGAGAAAGGTACACGACAAGGTTGCCCAATTTCCCCCTTACTTTTTATATCAGTCCTGGAGGTGTTGCTGAATATGATCAGAAAGGACCAATTGGTTAGAGGGATACAGGTCGGATCTAAACAATATAAATTAAGAGCATTTGCAGATGATTTAGTTTTGACATTGCAAGAGCCAGAAGCCAGCGTAAAAAGAGTCCTAGAATTGATTCAAGAGTTTGGTCGATTGGCAGGGTTTAAATTAAACAAAGTCAAAACCAAGGTTTTGACAAAGAACTTAACAGAAATTGAGAAAGAAAGGTTTCAGAATGAGACAGGATTGACAGTAGTGAAAAAAGTGAAATACTTGGGAATTACCATGTCTGCTAAAAATGGGAACTTATATAAAGACAACTACGATAAATGTTGGTCGGAGATAAAGAAAGATCTAGAAACATGGTCTAATTTGAAACTCTCGTTAATGGGTCGCATTGCTGTGATAAAGATGAATGTACTGCCAAGAATGTTGTTTCTATTTCAGACGTTGCAGATTATAGACAAAACGGATTGTTTCAGGAAGTGGCAAAAGGATATATCTAAATTTGTCTGGCAGGGCAAAAAGCCAAGGATAAAATTTAAAATATTAACTGATGTCAAGGAAAGAGGGGGCTTTGCCCTGCCAGATTTGAAACTTTACTATGAAGCAGCAGCTTTTTGCTGGCTAAAAGAATGGCTACTTCTTGAAAACACCGACATGTTGGACTTAGAAGGATTTAACAATGTTTTTGGTTGGCATGCATATTTATGGTATGACAAGGTCAAAGTGCATAAAATGTTCAAAATCCACATTGTCAGAAATGCATTGTTTAAAGTTTGGATGAGATATAAAGATTTGCTTGAAAATAAGACTCCAAGGTGGTTGTCTCCAATGGAAGCAAAAGCACTAAAAAAACTCAATATGGAGGCCAATTGGCCAAAATATTGGGAGATTTTAGAGCAAGATGGTGATAGAATGAAATTACAGAGTTATGACAAATTAAAAAGTAAAGTTCGAGATTGGCTCCATTATCATCAAATAATGGAGGCTTTCAAAATGGATAGAAAAATTGGTTTCCAGGTGGAAAAATCAAAATTGGAAACAGAACTGTTAGAACCCAAAACTAAGACTTTGTCAAGAATGTATAACTTGCTGTTGAAATGGAATACGCAAGATGAGGAAGTGAAATCAGTGATGGTTAAGTGGGCCCAAGATTTGGGTCATAACATAATGTTTGCTGACTGGGAAAGGTTATGGACCACTGGTATGAAATTTACAGCATCTAATGCCCTAAGAGAGAATATTATGAAAATGATATACAGGTGGTACATGACACCAGTCAAGCTTGCAAAAATCTATCACTTACCTGACAATAAATGTTGGAAATGTCAAGAGGTTGAAGGTACATTCTTTCACCTTTGGTGGACATGCCCAAGGATAAAGACATTTTGGGAGATGATTTATAATGAGCTGAAAAAAGTCTTTAAATACACATTCTTGAAGAAACCAGAGGCCTTTCTCCTGGGTATGGCTAACCAACAGGTGCACAAGAAGGATAGGACATTTTTCATGTATGCTACAGCAGCAGCAAGGATACTCATCGCACAGTATTGGAAGACTCAACAGCTACCCACACTGGAAGAATGGCAGATGAAAGTTATTGACTATATGGAATTGGCAGAAATGACCGGCAGAATCAGAGACCAGGGGGAAGAGACGGTGAAGGAAGACTGGAGGAAATTTAAGGACTATTTACAGAAACATTATAAGATAACGAACGTTTGATGACATCAGATTGAGGGTGAATGGGTATTCGGGGAAAAGTGATCAGAGAAAGATTTAATATTTTGTCAGACTTGAGGAAATGCAACTATCTACTAGTCTTTAAGAGTATTAGAAAATCAAAATATGATAGAGGAAAAGAATTTGCAGACAGAATATTTGTTTCGGAATACAGAGAAGGAAGGTCTGGGGAAGTCGGAGAAATAAGTTAATGTAAAGAATATAAGGAGACAAAAATTGTTTTTTTAATATCTTTATTTTCTTTAATATATTTTGCTGTTATGTGTTTGTGTGTTGTAGTATCTATTTTCTCTTGTTTTTTCTTTTTCTTCTGTTTTTGTTGTTGTTGTTTTGAGATTGTTTGTTTATTGTTGTTTTAAGTTTCTGTTGTAAAACTCAATAAAATATTATTTAAAAAAAAAGAAGAAGAAGAAGTTGTTAAGCGTATTGGCTTAATTCACACAGAAATGAAAAATGCATACATAATGAAGGTTTAAAATGGAAAATGGCTAAATGTGTAAATGCAAAACACTGGAGGTTTTCTATAAGAGTTTTTCTAAAGGACTCTGAGCTTCCTGCAGAGCATTGTAAACCTGGCATCATGTGAGAGGTTGCAATCTCCATTTTGGAAAGAGTTGGCTTCTTGAGTTTCGTCTTAGCCTCCCAAAGGAGCGAAGATGCAAATGGAGTTGTCTCTCTGAAAGCTACAGAGAGAATAACAGAAGTCAATAGGTCTCCTGAAGGAAGAGCAAACAGCCTGGAGGCTGGAAAACAGTGGAACGGTCTCCGTTGAGAGGCAGTGGACTCTTCTTCCTTGGTAGTTTTTAAGCAGAGGAGGAGCTGCGGAGCTGCTTCCTTTGAAACCCGGGAAATTTAAGGGACATCATCAATAAGGGACAGCAGCGGGACATGGCTCTGGGATAAGGGAGTTTCCCGCCAAATAAGGGACGGTTGACAGCTATGTTACAGTGGTACCTCTGAATGCAAATGGGATCCGTTCTGGAGCCCCGTTCGCACCCTGAGTAGAACATAACACGCGTCTGTGCGTCTGTGTGTGCGCGGGTCGCGTTTCGTCGCTTCCGCGCATGACGTCACTTTGAGTGTTTGTGCATGTGCGAGTGGCGAAACCCGGAAGTAACGCGTTCTGTTACTTCCGGGTCGCCGCGGAGCATAACTTGAAAATGTTCAACCTGAAGCATATTTAACCCAAGGTATGACTGTACTGAGAAACTGGCCTGGCTATTTCAGCAACTGATCCAGAAATTAAGAGGAACTCATACTTACAGCCTTATTCCACCCCCAACTAAAAAGAGAATACATAGGTTAAAGCTGAGGAGTTAGTAAATAAACATAATGACATTTTTAGATATGACTACTTGAACATATGTGAATTGGCTTTTAAGTCAGCCCACGTTCCCACATATATACTCTGTGTGGTCATATTTAAAACTACGACGACTACTACTAGAAGGCAAAGAAAACTACATAGAAAACATAACGTAAAAACATGAAACAACAGGTAGAACACAAAATCTTGCCTCTAGTTGCTGTGAGTACCCTTTGTGACCAGCCCAAAAAGGGATGCTTCAATCAGAATTATCATTTCTCAAACAAAGATATGCCAAAGCACTGATCACAGAGTTCATTTGAAAATTAAGGCGTCTTTATAAGAAATACGATAGCTTATTTAACCTTCAAAAGCTCTATTATTTTATAAAGCTGCATTAGTTGCCTGGTGTAAATATAACAACATCAGATAAAAGCAAGATGCATCAAAAGATTTAAGGCACTTGTTGTGTATTTAAAAGAATTATATCTTGTTTATAGTACAGTATAAAATGCACAACTGATTTATATAGCAGCTAGTCTATTGCAGAGGAAATCTCATTTCAATCATAAATGGCAGAATTTGATTTAAGAATTCATTCTTTAATGGGTCTGCAATGTTCAAATTTAAACTCACTCAATTCATCAGCAAAATATTCAATATGGGGCACAGGGAACTCATTTAGGCAAACAGTGACTTTTAATATAAATTTTCCAGGAGATTTCTTCATTGATTCAGCAGTTTAGTGCAAAATGATTTGTGCGATACATTCTCAAGGATCGATGCAGGCTGAGTCAATGGCTAATATAAAACCATCATCATACCAAGTACAGAGAACATATCAATGAACTTTGACTTCACACTGAACTGCTTTGAAGGAAGAGTACAGTCTGCTAAAGTCAAAGTGTGTAATTTTTTTTTTAAAAAAAGCTTAAAATATTTTTGTTTGTGTTACGGCTGGAATTATGCTCAGGCGTTTCCAATCACTGAGGGTATTTGCAAGCGTTTGATTTGCTTGCTCAACAATGGACAGCCTTAAGGAACCTCATGCAGGACTCTTGAGAGGATAAAATCAAATGAATAGTAGAGTTTACTTTGCATCACTGAAAGTTGGGAAAGGCAGACACTCTCACTATTGAGGGAGAAACCCACAGGGGCAAACATTTCAAGACCATTAGTATTTTATAGTTAGAGGCACAACCCGGCTCTTTTTGCTATGAAAGGCCTGCCTTTCAGGTGTTTGCAGACTGACTGGTTCTTCAGCGGCAAATCCCAAAATTCTCCGTATTAGGACAATCTTTTTATTAGGCCAATCAATATGTGGCAATATGATTGTGTAACCTTTTGATAGCCCCCATCAGCAAACTGGATAGATTTATGCTTACATCTTAAAAGATAAAATACAGTGGTACCTTGGTTCTTAAACTTAATGTGTTCCGGAAGTCCGTTCCAAAACCAAAGCGTTCCAAAACCAAGGCGTGCTTTCCCATAGAATGTAATGCAAAACGGATTAATCTGTTCCAGACTTTTAAAAACAACCCCTAAAGCAGCAATTTACCACGATATTTACTAACTAACGAGACCATTGATCCATAAAATGAAAGCAATAATCAATGCACTGTACTATAGAATAAATAAGACAGTATTGTAGATGATCAAAATTAAAATTAAATTTGAATTTAATGACTGATAGCCATTGTTTGGATGGGGGGCTTTTATCCATTTCCACAGTCACCAAAACAAATTAACCGAAAAAGCCTCAAAAACAAAAATGCAAAATAAATAGCAAAAACAAATGCGCCAAACTTAATCCATTCCGGAAGTCAGTTTGACTTCCGAAATGTTCAAAAACCAAGGCGCAACTTCTGATTGGTGCAGGTGTCCCGGAAACAGTAGCCGACAGTCACGTCGAAGGTTTGGCTTCTGAAAAACGTTCAAAAACCGGAATGCTTACTTCCCTTACTTACTTACCTTCCCACCGGAGCAGTACCTATTTATCTACTTGCACTTTGACGTCCTTTCGCACTGCTAGGTTGGCAGGAGCAGGGACCGAGCAACGGGAGCTCACCCCATCGTGGGGATTCAAACCGCCGACCTTCTGATCAGCAAGTCCTAGGCTCTGTGGTTAACCCACAGCACCACCTGCGTCAAGTTTTGCCTACTGTGTAGCAAATCGTCACAACTTGTAAGTTGCAGTTAAAGGTAAGGGTACCCCTGACCATTAGGTCCAGTCGTGACCAACTCTGGGGTTGTGCGCTCGTCTCGCTTTACTGGCCGAGGGAGCTGGCGTTTGTCCGCAGACAGCTTCCGGGTCATGTGGCCAGCATGACAAAGCTGCTTCTGGCGAACCAGAGCAGCACACGGAAATGCCCTTTACCTTCCCGCCGGAGCGGTACCTATTTATCTACTTGCACTTTTGACATGCTTTCGAACTGCTAGGTTGGCAGGAAAGTTGCAGGTAAGCATTGGTTAATTTTTTGGTTGGTGGAGGGGATGAGGTTGGCTGTGCCTGCCCCTCCAATGCTGCTGCTGCAAGGGTATTCCGTTAATGGAATCCAGGGGCTCGCCATGGTCTTGTCCGAATCCCTGTCAAGGGGCTAGGTCCACGCAAGAGCCCCTGGGAGCATTTGGGGAGAGGTGAGGGCCTAGCACCCAGCTTTTTCTCTCCCCAAAATTGCTTACCTCTACTGACTTCCACATGTGTGTGGTTGTCAGTTCTGTTCCTACCTCTGTGTGGGAACAGATAGTTGCTAACCAATGCCTAAGCAACCACTCACTTACTGTAATTCAATAAAGTTGTGGCCAAAATTAAGCCAAAAACCAAAACAAAAATGATGTGTGAACCTGTTTTTATTCAGGGGTGTCTTGGGGGTCCTTGACACGCAACCATCAATCCATAGAAAACCCGACTGAGGTTTGCTTTGATTCAGCCAGCAGTAAAAATTGGGTTTTCCCAGGGAAAAGGACCAGTGGAAGTGTGGATCTAGCATGAGGTAGAGAAATGTACCGTAACTGTGCTGTCTAAATAATAATAATAATAAATGCTTTCTACTTCATTAAGTAGAGCAAGAAATGTATCTGTTTCCTTGTTCCTGTCTGGGTAATTTTGGGGAACTCATTTGAATAGCATTTATCATGCTTTGCCTGTGCCTCAGCCCGTTAATTAGATTTGCATCGCAATTCTATGCATGTTTACTTCAAAGTACAGTGGTGCCTCGCAAGACGAAATTAATTCGTTCTGCGAGTTTTTTCATCTTGTGAATTTTTCATCTTGCGAAGCACGGTTTCCCATAGGAAATGCATTGACGGTTTCCCATAGGAATGCATTGACGGTTTTAAGAAAAAGGTGCAAGACATTTTCGTCTTGCGAAGCAAACCCATAGGGAAATTCGTCTTGCAAAGCAACTCAAAAAACAAAAAACTCTTTTGTCTTGCGAGTGTTTCGTCTTGCGAGGTACCACTGTAAGTTCCATTGTGTTCAATGAGACTTACTTCCATACCACTTTGCACAGGCCTGGAGCCTTAAGACCTCCGCTCTAGCCGCTAGCAATGTCAAGAAGGAGCTCCCTCATCCATAAAAAGGAATGCACTGGGGCATTTGCGCATTTTTAATATATATATTTTAACAAAGCTGAAATCCAGAGTGAATGCTCAGTTGCCTTTGAGTACACCAGAACAGAGCAATTGTCTTGGGGTTTCTGTCCACAAGTTCATTAAGCAAATGTCAAATAGCAGTTGTTTATTGTGGGAGCCTAGGAGAGTTTTATTTAGATCTGAAGCTGTAGACTTCTCTTTCGCTCCTCCCTCCTCTTATATTTTCTGCACAGAGCCATGTTTAATCTCATTGCAAATGCATCTACAGGGGGAGTTGAGCAAATGGATGCAGTGCCGGTATTTCACAAGCCTGACTCAGGAATTCAAAATGCATCCATGTAGCCTAACAAACCCACCCACATTAGCTAGTGGAAGGAGGGGAGATTGTGTGGTGAGGGGTAAAATACAACCTCTGCGTTTCCGCATAGCTAATTGACCCAACTATAGCTTATTTTAGGGTGGCGCTGTGGGTAAAAGCCTCAGTGCCTAGGGCTTGCCGATCGAAAGGTCGGCGGTTCGAATCCCCGTGGCGGGGTGCGCTCCCGTTGTTCGGTCCCAGCGCCTGCCAACCTAGCAGTTCGAAAGCACTCCCGGTTGCAAGTAGATAAATAGGGACCGCTTACTAGCGGGAAGGTAAACGGCGTTTCCGTGTGCGGCTCTGGCTCGCCAGATGCAGCTTGTCACGCTGGCCACGTGACCCGGAAGTGTCTCTGGACAGCGCTGGCCCCTGGCCTCTTGAGTGAGATAGGCGCACAACTCTAGAGTCTGGCAACACTGGCCCGTACGGGCAGGGGTACCTTTACCTTTTTATAGCTTATTTTACAGGGCCATGAATGTGCATGCCCTCCAACAGTTCTCCGATGAAAGTAGGGACGTCTCATTCCATAATGATAATTTTCTATTTATTCCCCACACATCTTATTGGGTTGCTCAAGCCACTCTGGGCCGCTTTCAACAAATATATAGAAGCATAACAATTTTTTAAACATTAAAAAAAGCTTCCCTATACAGGATTGCCTTCAGACGGCTCGGGGGTTGGATAACTCCATACCCTCCAACATTTCTCCAATGAAAATAGGGACATCCTAAGGGAAAGTGGGACATTTCAGGATCAAATCAGAAACTGCAGCAGCTTCTCTAAATCAGGGATGTCCCTGGAAAACAGGGACGTCCATTGGAGGGTCTGATCCTGGTTTCTATTCTCTTAGGTTGTTGATGTTTAGTCGTTTAGTCGTGTCCGACTCTTCATGACCTCATGGACCAGAGCACGCCAGGCACTCCTGTCTTCCACTGCCTCCCGCAGTTTGGTCAAACTCATGTTCATAGCTTCGAGAACACTGTCCAACCATCTCGCCCTCTGTCGTCCCCTTCTCCTTGTGCCCTCCATCTTTCCCAACATCAGGGTCTTTTCCAGGGAGTCTTCTTTTCTCATGAGGAGGCCAAAGTATTGGAGCCTCAGCTTCAGGATCTGTCCTTCCAGTGAGCACTCAGGGCTGATTTCCTTCAGAATGGATAGGTTTGATCTTCTTGCAGTCCATGGGACTCTCAAGAGTCTCCTCCAGCACCATAATTCAAAAGCATCAATTCTTTGGTGATCAGCCTTCTTCATGGTCCAGCTCTCACTTCCATACATGACTACTGGGAAAACCATAGCTTTAACTATACGGACCTCTTAGGTAGGGCAACAATTTTTAACCTTGCTTTTTCATCTCAATAGGACATGAACAGCACTTATTTAGGAAAGCGTGCCATTACACATGTGCAGAGTGTCATTGTTTCCTCACTGAAACACAACAGTTACCCTCTGCATTTTCACATAAGAGGGCCCAAGAATGATTTTCAGACAAGATTTAACGCCACAACTCTCATCTAAAAAATTAAGCCATCCCACATGCCCATAAGTTTTTGAATTCATGTATTGACACATCCATTGTCAAAGAAACCTAGAATCATAGAATCAGAGTTGGAAGAGACCACAAGGGCCATTGAGTCCAACCCCCTGCCAAGCAGGAAACACCATCAGAGCACTCCTGACATATGGTTGTCAAGCCTCTGCTTAAAGACCTCCAAAGAAGGAGACTCCACCACACTCCTTGGCAGCAAATTCACTGTCGAACAGCTCTTACTGTCAGGAAGTTCTTTCTAATGTTTAGGTGGAATCTTCTTTCTTGTAGTTTGGATCCATTGCTCCGTGTCCGGTTCTCTGGAGCAGCAGAAAACAACCTTTCTCCCTCCTCTATGTGACATCCTTTTATATATTTGAACATGGCTATCATATCACCCCTTAACCTCCTCTTCTCCAGGCTAAACATGCCCAGCTCCCTTAGCCGTTCCTCATAAGGCATCGTTTCCAGGCCTTTGACCATTTTGGTTGCCCTCCTCTGGACACGTTCCAGTTTGTCAGTGTCCTTCTTGAACTGTGGTGCCCAGAACTGGACACAGTACTCCTGGTGAGGTCTGACCAGAGCAGAATAAACACACAAAAATGTTTAAAATGTGAGGATAACTCACGTCCCATTTCATGCAGTCCCCACCCCAGCAGTTTAACCTTTCATGATCCAAAACACCTTTTCTCCAAATTGAAAGAACAGAGTATTCCAACCAAAACTGATAGTGTCAGGGCACACCAGAACACAACAGAACGTTCTTCAAGTCCAGAAAATATGAAGAAAGAATGTGAAGAAATTATCTTGGGGGAGATGTCCTGCCTGAATCAAGGCATCTATGATTCAGCCTCAAACAGCATCATGCAGATCCCACTATAATGCAATCCAGTCCTTATTGATTTAGTTTCCAGACTGTTTCCAGCTGAGCAAGTTGTATCGTTCAACTCAAACACATCCTATCAACTTTCTCTCAAACAATGACGCAAAAGAGTTGATGCGCACATGACAAAAAGAACTATAGTATCTTATCCAGTAACATGCCCCATTTCTGAGTAACAAGTACTTTGTTCTTTCATTGAAACCAGCAGGCCAATAGTCTTCCTTTTTCAAACAAACAAACAGAGTAACTAATTTATTATGGCATGCTCATTTGTGGACTATATAGCCCACTTCAGGGGCATAGGGGGGGGGCGGGCTGTTGGGGCGATTGCCCCGGGTGCATTTTTCGGGGGGGGGGGGTTGTTATGTACTGAAGTTCTCACCCTGGGCCAGCAGGGGGATACTGTAGATAGTTATGCAAATAAGGGATCGAAAGTGACGTTCAGTGATTGGATAGTTTTAGAAAATTGTTACAGTTACGTTGTACTGGAGCTCTATATAAGCAGGCTGACTGAACCCTTCAGTTCAGTTCTGTTCTGGCCTGTGAATAAACAAGAGCTGTTTGAAGAATCGCTGTGTCGTCTGATATGTTCACCCACAACTTAACAGGGGTCATTTTAGCCTCACAAAGTGGCCTCGGTAGGCCACCACCAGAAGTCCACTTGAAACTGAGGATATCTTGATAGGATGACAGATTCACCACAGACACCTGCAATTCTACCTACCCATTCCTCAGATTTCACCTGTATTCTGCTTTCTGAATATCCAAGGCCTTTCTGGAGAGTTTTAGGACCCTCAGGAGAGGCTTTCAGGGGGAGAGGGTGTACAGTGGGGAGGAAGAGCGAAAAACCCTCCTGGTACAAGGGGATGTGTATATAAACATATATATGACTTATCACAAAGCATATGAGATATCTACAGAATAACAGCGGTACAATATCTATGGCAGAGTTTGAATGTCCCTTGCCTAAAATTTGTCTAAATGCACTGTTAAGAAACAAGCAAAAAGGTACAAATTGTTGTAAGAAAGTACAGAAAGAGTAAGGTAATAATGATAAGTACATTCATCACCAGAAAGGAAATGATAGGAAGTCTATTCTATGTTAGAAAAAAGAGATTGAATAAATTAAATTTAAATTTAATTTTTGTAAATATACATAAGATTATTAGCACACAATTGTTTTCATCTTGGTATATTGTGTGTGTTATCTATGAATTTCAATAAAGTATTCAAACTGGGGGAAAGACTTATCACAAAGCTCTATAACCGTAGTGAAAATTGTAAGGGTCTCTTAGTGTGGCTGGTATCCACTGAAAAGCATTTTGATAATTGGCTCCATTTTTTGCTTCACTACAGTGCGTTGAATTTCTTTCACACACCGGAATTAGTTAAGACTGTGGAAAATAATGCACAGATTGTTCTGATTTCCTCACCCCCCTCTGCATACGTGTAAAGGAATATACTTTCATTGAATGTGTGTCTTGTCACAATCTGAGCATCGTAGGCAGAGTTGATTGGTGTTGTTCTGGGTTGTTATTTTAAAAAATAACCATAGTTATTTTAGTATTTTTACATTATTGTTTTTTTAAAGAATGTGAGATCTGCCAAGCTTTCTTCCTGGCTACGAGTCTAACAACTGTTGAAGGGCAAAAAATAACCTATGTGAATCCCATTGCCATGGCCCACTGTCTTAAAACAAATGGCCCCCATTTGACCTTTAAATCGGAGGGTTTCCCTTTATATCATTAGAGGCAAAATGTGTGGACACGACGTACAACAAACAACAGCGGCAGAAAAGGACCTGGGCAGCAGAGCTCGATTTGATTTGCGAGATTTTTATTCATTTTTATGGCTTTCCCCCCTTTTCCTTCGGAGGAGGTAGAATAAAAAGTCAAACTGATGAAGAAAAATGGAATCTCAAACTGGCCTAGTTTTGCTCCACCGCTGGTTGGTTGGTCACCCTGAGGGAAATGATATGTGCGGAGGAAGGATGATGAATTGGGTTTGTTTAAAGCCATCATTACATTGTACTTTTTTATGGACCTCAGTATTTATAACACTTAAAGTTGATTGAGTAATGTGGGCTGCTTTGGTGTCCCTGCTGGTCAGCAGGGGTGACAGGCCTTGACAGCAAACATGAAGATATTACTGCTTCGACTGGTCCAGGATGTCAGCGTAATCTTAAGCAATCTGCTGCTTGCTCTTGTGTGTAATGCACTCTCGAAAAACTTTCCGTCCAAGTATATATGTAAGTCGGTTTGTGCATGTTTCATTTGGTGCATGTCCTGTAGAGGATACTAACAGAGGCAGAAATTCCACACACGTCCGACGCAGTTTCTTTAACAAGTTGACTTTTAGCAGATCAGGTTTTGCTTTTCAATAAGGAAATAACCGGAGGAGCAATATTTAGGGAGGGCTAACCTTCTGACTGGAGACGCCATCAGAGGTCTGTCACCTCTGTATTACTCCACGAAGTTAATTTGAATGGAAAAAAAGAAATTGCATTCTCTTGCATCCTTCCTTTTCTCTGTTTTTCCAAGGCCAAACTACACATTGCATTAAGAAACAGCAGCAGATTTAAAAACCTGAGAGAATAAATAAGTTCTATATATATTTCCACATACATTTGACCCGTGCAGCCCCTGTGGGCTACCACCAATGTGTGGGGAGCAAGGGGGATAATCGTGGCAGGAACCACGCCACCCTATGCTCTTGCAGTTGGTCACTTGAATGTATGCACCAACCCAGCAAAAAATCTGAGTCTGTACACATAATCAGAAACAACCTGGCCAATTCTAGACAGTTCAGCCATTCCTGGCATCAAGTGAGTCAAAATAAACAGGGCAGCAGAGGCAACGAGAAGAATATCTTCCCCTTCTTCTTCTTCTTCTTCTTCTTCTTCTTCTTCTTCTTTTTCTTCTTCTTCTTCCCCCGCCCTCCCCAGCCAAGGCCGGGCTCAGGGCAGCTAACGAGCAATAATAAAAACAAGTTGAATGAATACAACTTAAAAACAAGATTAAAATACAACACTAAAATATTAAAATGCAGCCTCATTTATATGCAACAACGGCAGCAAGAATATTATGGGCACAGAAATGGAAGCAAGAAGAATTACCAACGAAAGAGGAGTGGCAAATGAAATTAACGGACTACAGTGGTACCTCAGGTTAAGTACTTAATTCGTTCTGGAGGTCCGTACTTAACCTGAAACTGTTCTTAACCTGAAGCACCACCAATGGGGCCTCCTGCTGCAGCCATGCTGCCGGAGCACGATTTCTGTTCTCATCCTGAAGCAAAGTTCTTAACCCGAGGTAATATTTCTGGATTAGCGGAGTCTGTAACCTGAAGCGTATGAAACCTGAAGCGTATGTAACCCGAGGTACCACTGTATGCAGAATTAGATAAGATGACAGGAAGGATCTGGAACCTGCGGGACCAGAGATTCTTAGAGGACTGGAGTAAATATTTGAACTATTCGAAAAGCAATTGTAATCAACAGATTATGCTAGTAGGACTGCAAGACGTTTTGTGAGGAGGATTATGTGAAATATTGCCATGAAGACTATGAAGAGAGTTATTAGTTAAGGACGATTAAAAGTAATAGAGAAATTAAGAAATGTAGATAAAGTGATAAAGATTGAAAAATCTCCAGCTGTGGCTGATGGAAAGTCCAAAACATTGTATAAGATAAGAAAATATGTTAAATGATTGTTCTAAATATATATAAAGAATATCTTCAGCACAGAATCATAGATTTGGAAGGGACCCTTAGGATCATCTAGTCCAACCCGCGACAATGCAGGAATATGCAGTTGGCCCAACTGGGGATCAAACCTGCAACTTTGTCATAACCACAGACTTACTAATGGAATACAGACAACCAGGAATATGAGATATTGAGAACCGTACAGGGATAGTGGGAAGTCAATATATAAATCAGGGAAACAAGCGAGAAGTCGAAAAAGGAGATACATAAATATAGAAGAGAAGGAGGTTACTAAAGATTAAATTGAAGAAGAGGGAAAGGATTTGTTGAATTAGATAATTTGAACTAGAATACAAAAAAGGGAGGTGCGAGGAAGTTGAGGAAATAAGCTAATGAAAGATGTGGATATAAAATTTGGATGTGTGTTTTTACTTTTGTTTCTTTTTTATGTTGTATTGTTGTATTGTTTTTATTTCAGTTTCTATTGTAGATGTATTGTTTGTTGAATTTATGTATTGCTTTTTTTTAATTGTCTTTCTTGTTATAAGTATAAAATACCCAATAAAAATCTTAAAAAAAAAAAGAGAAGGAGGTTACTAAAGAGTTTGAAACCATCTTAATTATAGAAGTGTTCAAAACTCAAACACTTTCCTATATAGAGACATTTTCAAAACACCTTTGCTTCAGCCAGTGCTTTTTTCCCCTTAAAAAATGTTTAGGGGTATTCTCATTTTCCTACTCACATTGCAATACTGCCTCTCAATGAGGTCAAACTTAGATTCACAAAATGTTTAGGGGTATGTGTACCCCTGTGTCCCTCCCAGAAAAAAAGCACTGGCTTCGGCCATACCAACACAAGGAAAAGTTCGTGGTTAGAGTACATAGGAAAATGTGATTTCATTTATATTTATGCCCCTTATGGATCATCTGTGGTCATTTACTATATGGTTCTGACAAGCTCCATATAATGATGCGAAGGGATGAGGACGAAAGCCTGAGATCTGCAAAATTTCTTGGGTTTGACTTTACATGAAATTGTGTTTAGGGGAACATACTTTTCCTGGAAGTCCATCAAGATATACGATAAGGTAATGTCAGTTCACAGTTTCTTGGGCATCAAATAAGACTACATCGTCTGTGTCACGGCAGCGGCCTATCACAAAGGCTGGCACTGTGAATGAAATGGTATTTGCCTGTTTATGTGAAGAATGATGAAACTTTAAATGAATCGTTGACCTTTCTTGAATGACATGTGACCTGTAAGATATCTGAGCTGTAGATCATGAGCTGCTCCTGAAAATTGCTGTCTGCTGACCGAAAATAAACAATAAGATATCAAATATAGTTTGAAAAAATTGCCTTGGTTTAACACTGGGGGGAAAAAGTGAATTATTTTGACTCACCAGTCAGAACACATCAATTCATTTCAAATCACCCTTGGTCTGGAGACTGGGACAACTTCTCTGTTTTAAAGCTTCTTTATGTTTTAGCAATCGATGTTTTCTGGAATGCATGCTTTATTTAGGCAATATGCTATAATAAAATCTCTTAATGCAGGATAGTTAGAGCAAGCAAGACTGGCTCTAAAATATAGGAAAGGCCATATATATATATATATATATATATATATATATAGTGTGAGTGGTTTCTTTAACAATTCTCTGTTTGGACTGAAATGTCAGAAAAATTGGTATCGCTTGTACTCCAGTGAATTTTGTGCCGTCTTGAGTAGAGACTCATTACCGGTTCCTGAAAACAATCCTGAACAAGAAGAAAAACCAGAACTAATACTACTACATTTCAAATAGATACATTTCATCAATGCAAATCATTACTGCATTGTCTGCTGCACCAGTAAATTATGTAGACAGAAATGGGAATTTTTAATTTAATTTAATTTTTTAAAATAAAATTGCTATACATTGGTATAGAAGTAGGATTATTTGAATTCTTCCATTCCATCTTTTAACAGAGGGGAAAAGCTGCAAAAATGGGGTCTAGGATGAGTTGTTTGTGCCCACTTTTACTTATGGGCTTTTATTACTTTAAGGATCTGGTGTAATAAATCTGCGGTTACGCTGCATATTCTTTTACCAAAATGATGAGTCACTTTTTTCATTTGCGCAGCACCTTTTCGATGTCCAGGAGAGGCAGAGGTTGTGTTGCTGACTTGGCTTCCTGACATTGTGGCTCCCTGTCAGTTACCAAGAGGTGTAACTCCTCACTGCCTTGCCCCATTGGTAATGGGGGTTACCAATGCTTTGAAAGATGGATGTGTGTTTTTTCGTGTCCTTTTCACTGACTGTCAAGCTCTCTCACCCTCCTGTTTTTCTTTTTTTATATATATACAGTGGTGCCCCGCAAGACGAAATTAATCCATTCCGCGAGTCTCTTCGTCTTGCGGTTTTTTCATCTTGCGAAGCACGGCTATTAGCGGCTTAGCGGCTATTAACGGCTTAGCGGCTTTAAGAAAAAGGAAACAAACTCGCAAGAACTCGCAAGATGTTTCGTCTTGCGAAGCAAGCCCATAGGGAAATTCGTCTTGCGGAACGACTCAAAAACGGAAAACTCTTTCGTCTAGCAAGTTTTTCGTCTTGCGAGGCATTCGTCTTGCGGGGCACCACTGTATATAATTTTTATTCATTTTAAAACATATAAGTTGTCATACATTTCACAAAATTTCACCTCCTATACAATCTTTTGGACTTCCATCAGCACCTCTGATGATCTCCCATTTTTATAATTTCTCCTGCATTTCTTATATTCATATTGCCTTTAATTATCATAACATAATGAATGACATTATGTACTTCATTGTTTATTTCATCAAATATATACAGTTGCAATTGAAATCCTTCAACACCTCCATTGCAAATCAGGTTTATTATCAAAATTTACAGGCTTTCAGCTGTTTGCGATGAGCGCATCCAGCAAAAGCAACTGAAATAGCTCAATATAACGGATGCTTCAAGTGGTTCCCTCGAATTCAGCTGAAATTCCAACTTATACTCACTATTATTCAAACCCCTGAATAGAATCCCTCACAACAGCACAAATACAACAGGTGATGCAGCTGATCGAGGGCTTCCTTAGCTGTACTAGGTGTGCTTGAGCTGCAACACATGAGATACCTGAGCTGGCTAAGGGTTTGCTGAGTGTCAAATTTGGCTGCATGTTAGAAATATGGCTAAGTCAAGAAGGTAAGAGGAGAGACCGTTGCCCTTCACAAACAAGGAGCAGGATACAAAAAGATAGTGAAGGCAACAGTGCCCTGGGGTGGAGTTAGGGGTACAAACAGGGACGCGGGTGGCGCTGTGGTCTAAACCACTGAACCTCTTGGGCTTGCTGATCGGAAGGTCGGCGGTTTGAATCCCTGCAACGGGGTGAGCTTCTGTTGCTCTGTCCCAGCTCCTGCCAACCTAGCAGTTCGAAAGCACGCCAGTGCAAGTAGATAAATAGGTACTGCTCCAGCGGGAAGGTAAATGGTGTTTCCGTGCGCTCTGGCACTTGTCACGGCTCTCCATGCGCCAGTAACGGTTTAGTCATGCTGGCCACATGACCCGGAAAACTGTCTGGACAAATGCCGGCTCCCTCGGCCTGAAAGCGAGATGGGCTGGACTTAACATCCTTTGACTGGACTTAATGGTCCAGGGGTCCCTTACCTTTACCTTTGGGGTACAGTGTTGATTGTGGGGACACAGGTGTAGGAGGGGGTGTTCTCAAGTGCTGTTGGCACATCAGCTGAGCACAGCTTTCCCTCTCTGCCCATGTGGGGAACGGGGGGAAACACATCTGGGAGCTCTCCCTGGTGTGGAGACATGGGACCTGAAGGTTGATTCAGTGGCATAGCGCACGAGGACATGGGGGTGGTTGCCCTGGGTGCAAAATTGTTAGGGGCACAAAATTTCAACACTTGGTGCAGCCTCAATACAGCTGTGCGCTTCTGTCACTGGGTTCCGTTGAAAATGGCTTTTCCATGCAAAACAGGAAGTGACCTCTCCAGGCAACGGAAAGGCTCTTCTTCTCTCTTCTCCGCAGCTGTGATCTCCTGGGTGACACAGACACCATTAGGGAGTTGAATGCGCATGCGTACTCTGTCCGTTCCCCTCCCTCCCCTCCCCTCCCCTTCTGCATGGCCCTGGGTGCAGACAATCCATGCTATGCCACTGCATGGCCACTGGGTGCAGACAATCCATGCTATGCCACTTCCATTGATGGTGCTGCTGGCTCCTCTGTTGCTATATTTCTGCAATCAGAATGGCAGTGGAGGGATAGGGAGGGCTAGTGGTTGCAGGAGCAGGCCTGGGCCTACTTATTCCATATCTCTCTTCTTTGTGTCCTGAGATCCCACATTAATAATAATAATAATTTATTATTTATACCCCGCCCTTCTGGCTGGGCTTCCCCAGACACTCTGAGCGGCTTCCAAAAAAATATTAAAATACTGTGATACATCAAACATTAAAAGCTTCCCTAAACAGGGCTGCCTTCAGATGTCTTCTAAAAGTCTGGTAGTTGTTGTTCTCTTTGACATCTGGTGGGAGGGCGTTCCACAGGGAGGGCGCCACTACCGAGAAGGCCCTCTGCCTGGTTCCCTGTAACTTGGCTTCTCGCAGTGAGGGAACCGCCAGAAGGCCCTCGGTGCTGGACCTCAGTGTCCGGGCAGAATGATGGGGGTGGAGACGCTCCTTCAGGTATACTGGGGGCAAGGCCATTTAGGGCTTTAAAGGTCAGCACCAACACTTTGAATTGTGCTCGGAAACATACTGGGAACCAATGTAGGTCTTTCAAGACCGGTGTTATATGGTCTTGGCGGCTGCTCCCAGTCACCAGTCTGGCTGCCACATTCTGGATTAGTTGTAGTTTCCGGGTCACCTTCAAAGGTAGCCCCATGTAGAGCACATTGCAGTAGTCCAAGTGGGAGATAACCAGAGCATGCACCACTCTGGCCAGACAGCCTGTGGGCAGGTAGGGTCTCAGCCTGCGTACCAGGTGGAGCTGGTAAACAGCTGCCCTGGACACATGCTGGGCAGCAAAACAAGCCCACAGCAAGCAGCAGGTAGGTGGATTCCAAACTCTCCCACCCTGGAAGAACTTTGGATTGTGCTGCAAGTCTGAGGAAGACTATTGTAGCAGTTATCAATCATTGCCTGCTATACATAATTCTGACATCATGAAGCAGCTGCTGATGGGATTGATGTGTAACCAAACACCACTGAAATAAATGGTGAAATTAATGTGGCTTTTAATGACAATGGACCGCAAACTCAAGAACTGCCGGTTCTGGAGAGATGGGAATTACACCCTCTGACACGAAACAGCTCTATCCCTCAACTTGCTGTTTTTGCTTCTGAGAAATACATCCCTGAGGCACTTAAATCACGTTGGCAGTTTTGAAAATGTTGCTTTTTGTGACCAATGGCAGGGAAGGATAAAATGTTGGTTTAACTACTAATAGTGTGCTGTGTCTACATCTGTGTTTGTCTTGTTCCGTTTCAAATTATGTGCCACATCTCCCTGGTGTGCCTGTCAAAACTATACGGAGAAACAGATTTTAGTATATTTGAGAGAAGCTTTCAAATGTTTGTGTGGAGGGGGCCAATTCTACACAACGCGCGGTTGTATCATGCATTAGAGGAAGCCTCGCAAAACAGGGAGGCTGTAGATTAAAACAGAGCAAGTTACAAGGCCTGGTCTTTACATTACAAGTCATATAACGGGCAAAAAGAAAGATAACTGATAGGTAGTATTTTAAGGCATATTAACTCAATTACAAGTATATTTTTACAATTGTAGCTCCAGCATTTATCACACGGCATTTATTAGACCTCTGAGCTAGGTTATGTCAAATGAAACACTGTGAAACTGCAGCATTTCATTAAATTGCTGCTCGAGCAGGGCATTCAATCCTGATCCTCTTAAACCACACGATTTTATCAAAATCTCTGGAAATTGAAGCAATCACTAAAAGGTGTCAGGAAATTAAAATGTTCTGTCTCAGTGAAAGAGATACACTCCTTGTAACATATATCAGAGGTTTTCTTCTTTTTTTAAAAGACACATTACTATGCAGGGTAAAGTCATCAAATACAGAAGGAACGGGAGATTCCAGAATTACCTCTCCGCTGCCATTTTTCATACTCATGGGGAACACAGAGGCTCACTTGCCACTTGGTTTCCCCTCAAGCCTTGTGGAAATCTATTGCTGATAAATTATGTGCAGAAATAATATAATCAGGCATCAATATAGAATGTAGATCCCTGTTTTTAAGCAAAGCTTTTTGGGTTTAGCAGACAGTGCCCTGACATATTCATGTGATGAAAGCATAGTGTATGAGCTGGCTCCGTGATGTATGAATAGGGTTCATGAACACCTGATTCTTCCTTTCTTGAGAGAAAAATAAAAAGAGAGAGGGTGCAAATGAAGCTTTCGGCATTCATTGGTGGCTTCATTTTATGTTATAGCAGGCTTCCTCAACCTCGGCCCTCCAGATGTTTTTGGCCTACAACTCCCATGATCCCTAGCTAGCAGGACCAATGGTCAGGGATGATGAGAATTGTAGTCTCAAAACATCTGGAGGGCCGAGGTGGAGGAAGCTTGTGTTATAGCCTTCTGTGTGGTGTTGAACATCTTAACTGGGGCTCAGTTGTGCAAATTTACAACGTTATCCGGGTGTGGGAATAATCATGGATCAAGTGAGAAAAAACCAGGCACTCATAGCTAGATGTGTATTAGGTAAAGGTAAAGGGATGCCTGACCATTAGGTCCAGTCGTGACCGACTCTGGGGTTGCGGCGCTCATCTTGCTTTACTGGCCGAGGGAGCCGGCGTACAGCTTCCAGGTCACGTGGCCAGCATGACTAAGCCGCTTCTGGCGAACCAGAGCAGCGCACGGAAACGCCGTTTACCTTCCTGCTGGAGTGGTACGTATTTATCTACTTGTACTTTGATGTGCTTTCAAACTGCTAGGTTGGCAGGAGCAGGGACAGAGCAATGGGAGCTCACCCCGTCGTGGGGATTCGAACCACCGACCTTCTGATCGGCAAGTCCTAGGCTCTGTGGTTTAACCCACAGCGCCACCCGCGTCCCCTCAGATGTGTATTACCTCATTTGCAAATGCCAAGGTCAGCTATAGCATGTCACTCTCAGATATATAATTTTTGGAAATATTTTGTGGAAACTTGGTGCTGGTTATAGTTGGGAATCGATGTAAATATAGGCAAAACACGTGGTCTTCCGGTCCATTGGCTCCTCTTTCCCTCCAGTGCTCCAATTGCTCAATCCTCATTGAAATGGAGGAGAAGTAATTCTAGAGTGATGCAACAAGCTTGATACCACTGAGAGTGGAAAAGAAAGAGACTTGGCGAACATGGAGCTTTCTTGTTGGCCCATTGAGGAGTATTTATGAAGTGATCTTTGCTGCTGGTTTTTCCTAGGATTACAGTGGTGCCTCGCAAGACGAAATTAATTCGTTCCGCGAGTCTCTTCGTCTAGCGGTTTTTTCATCTTGCGAAGCAACCCTATTAGCGGATTAGCGCTATTAGCGGTTTAGCGGCTATTAAAGGCTTAAGGGATTAGCGGATTAGCTGCTAAAAGGCTATTAGCGGTTTAGCGGCTTAGAAAAAGGGGGTGGGGAGCGAAAAAAAATCTCAAGACTCGCAAGACATTTTCGTCTTGCGAAGCAAGCCCATAGGGAAATTCGTCCTGCAAAGCGCATCGAAAAGCGGAAAACCCTTTCGTCTAGCGGGTTTTCCGTCTTGCGAGGCATTCGTATTGCGGGGCACCACTGTATTTTCTACTGACAGTGGGAACACAGTGGGACTTACTTGTGAGTAAATATGCTTAGGCTTGAACTGCAAGGCCCCAGCCAAGGACATGAAGAGGGACAGCTGGTCTCCCAGGAGGCTAAAATGAATGGAGACCTTTTGCTCTCTCCTCAGTGGGGATTAGTTGGGGAGCGGAGTCTGGGCAGACCGATCCATTCACTTCTTGCATGCTAGCTATGCCCCTTCACAGCTGGCTAATTAGATAATGTGTGTGAAAGGTGAGTTTGCCTGTTTTTCCTCCTTGTTGTGAGATCTCTCTGTCTATAGTTATATCTGACTGGGACTGACACAGCAAACTTGTATTGGTCTATTCAAAAGTAGATTTCACTGTCTTCTAGGGGTGAGTGAATTTTGGTTTCTCCATGTATCTCATTTTCCAATTTTGAATTCAGTTCTTACATTGGAACATCATGGAAGGCCTTTGTTATTTTGAGCATGTTTTAGATGCTAAGCAACAATGCTCCTTCCATGCCCAGGTATCATTCTGGGCCTGGGGTTCATGCTGTCTGTTTCATAAAATGTTACATTCTAATAGGTAGTTTATATGCTGAGATAATTACCATATTTTTTGCTCTATAAGATTCACTTTTCCCTCCTAAAAAGTAAGGGGAAATGTGTGTGCGTCTTACGGAGCGAATGCAGGCCGCGCAGCTATCACAGAAGCCAGAACAGCAAGAGGGATTGCTGCTTTCACTGCGCAGCGATCCCTCTTGCTGTTCTGGCTTCTGGGATTCAGAATATTTTTTTTCTTGTTTTCCTCCTCCAAAAACTAGGTGCGTCTTGTGGTCTGGTGCGTCTTATAGAGCGAAAAATACGGTAGATCCCAATCTCTGCCCATGTCAAAACTACAGTGGTACCTCGGGTTAAGTACTTAATTCATTCTGGAGGTCCGTTCTTAACCTGAAACTGTTCTTAACCTGAAGCACCACTTTAGCTAATGGGGCCTCCCGCTGCCACCAAGCCGCCGGAGCACGATTTCTGTTCTTATCCTGAAGCAAATTTCTTAACCTGAAGCACTATTTCTGGGTAAGCGGAGTCTGTAACCTGAAGCGTATGTAACCTGAAGCGTATGTAACACGAGGCACCACTGTACTTCTAGACAAGTATATTTAATGAGTGCACTCAAGCACTGATAGGTGTAATCTCCACTTAAAGGAATTTCAATTACTTATGTGAATATTCTGGAAAATAAATATTCTTTGAAGCATGTGAATTTATTATTGCATTTATATCCCACTTTTCCTCCAAGAATCGCAGGCTGGTGTACATGGTTCCCCTCAGTGCTATTTTTCTAGAAAACCATGAACGCTTCTCCTCTTCTCTTATAATGGGAATGGCAATGGCTAGTGCATTTATTTAAGAAAAACAGCAACAGCAGAACCATATCCCTTGGATAAAGAAACATTATGGTATGCCAAAGAATACCAGAGAAATTTCTAAAATATTACAAGCAATGATATAAATCAAAGAACCCCAAAGAAAACAGTATAGAGGAGTGTCAGGGAACTGCCATAGGAGCCAGAAGGAGAGGGAGGGCTCCAGAGGGATTCCGGAGGGCGTCCCGGGAGGGAGAGAAGCAGCACATCTTCTGGGGAAGGAAATCAGCGTAGCACCAGTGGAGGAGGGGGGCAGATGGGGGAATCGGCGAGGTGGCTCCAAGACTCCTCACCGGGGACCAGCGGGGAGAGCACGGGTCCTCCGATGCCCACACCCTCCCTGCGCAGAAGGCTTCCGCGCGGGGAGAGTAGAAGAAGACTAGGCGTCAAAGAGCTTTTATGCTGGAAGAAGTTCAAGAAACGCCCACTGATGGATTCTGCCAGCGATTGAGACAGCTACGGGTGAGTGGCTGTCCAGACAGAAAGGGTTCACTCAGGCAACCCACCCAGGCGTGGCGCCGATTTACTCACGAGCAACCCCTAGAACCATTACAAGGAGATTTTATCAGGAATTAAAATTCTGAAATTAACTGTTTGAGATCAACAAAAATGACTGAAAAAGAGGTGCAGAAACAATTTGTAACTTAGAAGAAAATAAGGCTCTGGGTCCTGGTGGTTTAACAGAAAATTATTATAAAATATTTGGGAAACCATTAGTTAAGACAATTAATGGTATATTAAATACCATCAAGATACCACAACCATGGAAAGAATGAAGTAATTCCCAAAGTGGGAAAAGATCTAAAATTAGTAATTTTTATAAACCTGTTTCTCACCCAAATGTTGAGTATAAAAATTTCACAAGTGTCTTAAATATTAAATATAAATATATAAATTGTGATCAGGCTTGGGTTTTTTTGAAAGATAGAAAAATGAAAGAAATCAAATGGCAGTTAATGCATGTAATGCATTTTTTAAAAAGAAATGTTTTTTGTTTTTTGATGCTGAGGAAGCATTTGATAAGTTGGAATGGAACAATCTCATGTGCACACTTAAGGCATTTAATATTGAGTGCCTCTGGAATACAACTCCTTCTTTGCACAATTTCCATGTTCAGCAGCTTTGGGTAGTGTCCGCACTATAGATTTAAAGCAAATTCAAAACACATTTCCCCCCTCAAAGGATTATGGGCACTGTCATTTGTTAGGGGCTGCTGGGAATTGTAACTCTGTGAGGGGTAAACTACTGTGGCCAGAATTCTTTGAGGGGGAAAATGTGTTTTGAATATGCTTTAAATCTATAGTGTGGACAGGACCTTGTGCAACTGGACGCTCCCATGCGCTTCTGTGGAAATCAAAGCATGACATTAACCTTCTGGCAGCCTTTTCTTGAAGTACCTAATGGGAAAGGAGTGGCTAGTCAGTAGCTGGCAAACAGACAAGCAGCAGCTCCAACCAGTAGAGCTTCTCTATACTAAACCTTTAAAAGGTAAAGCGACCCCCGACCATTAGGTCCAGTCGTGGCCGACTCTGGGGTTGCGGCACTCATCTCGCTTTATTGGCCGAAGGAGCCGGCGTACAGCTTCCGGGTCATGTGGCCAGCATGACTAAGCCGCTTCTGGTGAACCAGAGCAGTGCACAGAAACGCTGTTTACCTTCCTGCCAGAGCAGTACCTATTTATCTACTTGCACTTGACATGCTTTCGAATTGCTAGGTTGGCAGGAGCAGGGACCAAGCAATGGGAGCTCACCCTGTCGCGGGGATTCGAACCACCAACCTTCTGATCGGCAAGTCCTAGGCTCTGTGGTTTAACCCACAGCGCCACCCACGTCCCAACACTAAACCTTTAAGGGACAGGTTTTTCAGGCTAGGAATGGTGGACCTTTGTTGGGGCATGGGCATATTCCATATATTCCCATAAGTGCACTGTCGGAGGAAAGTGGGTGCGGGGGGGGGGGGCGCTGCTGCACCGCTCCGGGTAACATCCCTGAGTAGGGGTGACATTTGGCACACCTCCTGCCCACGACTCGGACTCCCATGCCTACCACAAGCCATCGGGGGAAGGGGGGAGCTGCTGCGCTGTGTTGCCGGTTCCTTCCTCTCCCCTTCCCGCTCGCCTGCCTCCTTCCTGTCCTCTCTCCTGCCTGCTTGCCTCCTCCTCCTGCCTCCTGCCTCCTTTTAAGCCATTCCCCACCGACAGTAATATCTGTTCTGGATATGAATTGAGCCAAATGTTCCCTGCAACATTTGCATTCATGTGGTAGGTTGAGGGTTAGGTAGCCAAGATTATGCCCTCCCTATCTGGTTGGGCTTCAGCTCCCATCAGCCTCGGCCAGTTTGGCCAGTGGTCAGGGATGAGACCTGGAAGTCACTGTGTTGGCAACCCTTACAGTAGGCTATAAAAGCAGTTGCCTGCATTTGGTGCTACTTCCAGGGAAAAGTGACCAGCTATTGTGCATCTGTTTATTACCTTCCAGGCAAAGTCATCAGTTCAGGAAACCTATACCAAACTCCAAACAAACAGGCTGAACACTAGAAATTTCTCTTCTCCCACATGTTGCCTCGATATTCCACAGAAAATCCGGCTTCGAGTCAGACTTCTCAGAGGCGAAGCGCAACTGGAAAAAGTTTTATTAAATGGCATTGCCGGAGTGCCAATGTTATATGTGTTTTAGCATTAAAAATAAGGCTCTGTGTCAATCCAAGGCCTATTCAGTTTTCTCCTGTTGTAACAAATAATTGGCATTAAAATTAGTCGGGTTGTAAATGTCTGAAGAACCCTGACTAGATTGCATTATGAGTCAAGCATTTCTATTTGGTTGTCTTAATTAGAAGTAAATGGTTATTTTATTTATGATACTACTGCACACCACCCCAGTCTCTGAGATACCAGGGCTTCCAGCCAGGCTTACCCAGGGTTCATGTTTCCTTTTAGAAATGAGGCACAGCAGGGACTGTGGTGTCTTTATAATATATGGTTCATTTATGCATAGAAATAACCTAGGCCTATTCAAACAGACCTTAAACATTGCTCTCAAATGTTCCTCTCTGCCTCTACCCTAAGCTTTTGTCTCACATTGCTTTCCATTTTCTTTTTTAAACTCAGGCTTTATCTGTTGAGGGAGGGACCCCAACCATTTGCCATCTCACAGTGCGTTCCTTTGATCCTTTGTTGTCTGAATACCTCACCCCCAGGCTATCACCTCATGCAGGAAACAGCCTGCCTTCATTAGCTTTGGACACTTGCTGGTTCCTGGGGATTAGCAGTGTCTAGCACACAACTTAATTCACACAGGTTTGGCACCCAGCCTTGACCCAATTCTAACACTTCCAAATCCAGGAATTTATAAATACAAATAATATTTAGCAGATAATCACACATAATGCAGAGTATTTTGTTAATATCGCTTTTGTTTTTAGTAAACATTGCTCAGTCCTATCCATAGAGTTTGTGGAAAGAACATAAGCTTCCTAACTACCAGCCCGTTTCCAGACACAATTCAAAGTGCTAGTTACGACTTTTAAAGCTCAAATGGCTTGGATTAGGCTACCAGAAAGATTGTATCTCCCTGTCTCTTTGTATCAATATTCCTGGGCGCTGAGGTCCTTGGGTGAACACCTACTCTTTGTCCTATCAACATCTGAAGCATGGCCTTTTCTGTGGCTGCTCCTTTATTATGTGATTACTTTCCAAGGGAGGGTAGATTGGCTCCTTTTTTTGACATCCTTCCACCAGCAGGCTAAGCCCTTCCTAAGGTGCAGATGATGTTAAACACTGGGCTTCAGTCATACCGTTTTTAATTGCTGGTTTAAAATGCAATTATTGTTTCTAACTAGTTTGATTTTTATTTTATTTTTTTGCATTTTATAAAGTTGTTTTTAAATGCTGCAAGCTGTCTTGAATCCCAAACTGAGAGAAAAGCAGGATATAAATTGACTAACTAAATAACTGACAAAAGTGACATTTTCTCCATCTAATCTACCACAGGGTTTTGAGACTGAAGTGCTCCTTTTGGTGCCTTTGAAGAAGTGCTGAATGCAAAAGTAATACATTTATCTCAGAATTTATGTTTAGGATAAGTGGTCTGTCTAAATCAATATCCTTCCCTCCAGCTGCGGACGGACTTTGGTGAAGCTGCTCCATTAGAAATGTCTCAATTTTAGGTTCATCAGATATTAGGTTTGTTGAGTAGTAGGGAGAAAGAATGGGCAATTTTCATTTTCTCTCACTTTCTCATTTTCCGTTCTTCAGTTCTCCACATGTCTACCTTGGTTTGCAATATTTTTAAAAAGAAGTTCTTGTGAATATCCGCCAGCATTTTAGTGTGAATTTCCTCCATCACATACGGCTTCATATGAATTTTTCTCTAATCTACACATTTAATATAATGCATTAGGTATGCTACTTTCACTAATATATGCATTATAAGCACACTTCAGTTTAGACATTTCTGTACACATTACTCGGCATTGCAAATTTCAGAGAAGTGCACATTTTTTTTTGGGGGGGGGGAATAAGACTGTTTTGAATTGTTTATTGATTCAGAAAGTGCAAAGGAGGTTAATTTAAATGTGAACCAAAGCAAATTTCTCTCCCCTCTCCCAGTAAAGGGATAGGGGCAAAAAGAAGAGGAGGAATTTGAGATCAGATGGATAGACAGTAATATTAGCTACACAAGTATGACTTGGGGCCGTTTGTTAGCCTAGCAATCCAACATATGGGAACATTTTAGGCCGAACCAATAATTTCTCTCTCTTTTGAAAAAGAAACAGGTTAGCTAAGGGTACAACCTACTGAGAAATTGTCCTGCCCAAACCCCATGAAGTTCTTCTGTATTAAAACAAAAACGTCTCTGAAAGGAATACCATTAGAACTCGAATCATTCGCCGCCACCAGTGGACACCACATAATTATTATTATTCTGATTTTAATTCCAATTAACTGGCACGGTGGTGTTCCTTTACACTTTGACTCATGTCACAGCAGAAAGCCTGCATTGTGCCCGGGTCTCATTGATTTAATTACTCCAGCCCAAATGAATGTAGTCAAACCTAGAACAGCTACTTAAAATGTAATTCAGTCCACTGATGCATAAAAATACCGCACTGATAACAGTAACTGAGAAGAACCTCTTGAGAAATAAGCCTCTGCTCATACAGTGTGAATGAGGAAGCCGGGGGAAGGCAGGCAATTTGGAAGAACAGAGAGCCCTTATTTAATCTTCCTGCAGAGGGAGCATGGTAATAGGCTTTGATCAAAAATGACACTCTTATGAATTTGTATATGTAGATGTGTTGAAACAGAAAAAAACATTGTGCCCTCGCTAATTGTTTCCCCGTCCAAGCCCAAAAAGGCCACATTCCTGTTTAATCCCTTTTTCTCAGACCATTGTTGCAAGTGTGGAAAAGTCCCGTTGCAAAGTGTTTTGTCTTCTTTATAACATTGAAGATGATAACGTTTGCGCTAATCTCCACGAATGGGAGTCCTAGGTTTAGGACTGGAAGGGAAGCATTAGGAGCGGGATTATAACCCATAATGTGTGATGCGCTCCGAAAGCCAAATCTACATTTTTATAGCTATAGCACCAGATATGTTGTTGTTTAGTCGTGTCCGACTCTTCGTGACCCCCTGGACCAGAGAACGCCAGGCACTCCTGTCTTCCACTGCCTCCCGCAGTTTGGTCAAACTCATGCTGGTAGCTTCGAGAACAGTCCTCTGTCGTCCCCTTCTCCTTGTGCCCTCCATCTTTCCCAACATCAGGGTCTTTTCAAGGGAGTCTTCTCTTCTCATGAGGTAGCCAAAGTATTGGAGCTTCAGGATCTGTCCTTCCAGTGAGCACTCAGGGCTGATTTCCTTCAGAATGGAGAGGTTTGATCTTCTTGCAGTCCACGGGACTCTCAAGAGTCTCCTCCAGCACCATAATTCAAAAGCATCAATTCTTCGGTGATCAGCCTTCTTGAAAGTCCAGCTAGCTTCTAGCTCTTTCTCTCCCCACCCCCTCTCTCTGACAGACCCTAATGACCCACACTTAGGGGGCCATTGACTCACCAAGAATTCCAGTAATTGAAATCTCCATTAGACCCACTGAATCCTTGCTAGAGCCAGGAATTAAGAAGGGGTTCGGGCATACAGCCTAATCCACCTTCCAAAACAAACAAACAAACAGCTACTCACTTTGGGTTTTAGTAAAGCAAACAGTCTAATTTGTCTGCGCCTAAATGATATCGAGCGTGAGAACAACTTGGCCACAATAAGGAAATTTTGCCCATGGTATGACTATTTTCCACCTTCCCATTTCGACTCTCTGGCACCCTATCTGCATAACCTAGCAATTCTAAAATACAGACGCGCTTTTACTTTCGCAAAATTCAATGTATTGCCCTCGGCTGTATTTGAGGGATGATTCCAACAGATTCCACACGAAAGACGCTTATGTCCCTGTGGAGTTGGCAGTACCGAATCAGTGGCGCATGCCCTTCTGGCTTGCACTCTTTATAAAGATCTGAGGAACGAAATTATCACCCCTCTTTTATCGTCCATTCTGGGTCACCCAACCACTGCCACAGTGTCCTTTCTCTTGGCAGATCAAGATGAGCAGGTGGCAGCAAAGGCTGCAAGGTTTTTAGCTGGGACAATCAGAATAAGGTCCACTATTTGACTATTGATTTAAAACCCCAAAATGTATTTTATATAATTGACTCTTTAAAGGTAAAGGTACCCCTGCCCGTACGGGCCAGTCTTGACAGACTCTAGGGTTGTGCACTCATCTCACTTTAGAGGCCGGGAGCCAGCGCTGTCCGCAGACACTTCCGGGTCACGTGGCCAGCGTGACAAGCAGCACACGGAACGCCGTTTACCTTCCCGCTAGTAAGTGGTCCCTATTTATCTACTTGCACCCGGGGGTGCTTTCGAACTGCTAGGTTGGCAGGCGCTGGGACCGAGCGACGGGAGCACACCCCGCCGCAGGGATTCGAACCGCTGACCTTTCGATCGGCAAGTCCTAGGCGCTGAGGCTTTTACCACAGCGCCACCCAGGTTTACTCTTTACTCTTTACTGTATTTCTATTCTTTGTATATTGTATTGTTGTTTTATTGCTATGGCCGATGGCTGATGCAAATAAAGATTCATTCATTCATTCATTCATTCATTCATTCATTCAAATGATCTAAGGAAGGGTATCCTTTAGAAAGAGAGAAATGAAAGGTTTCTTTCTTAACAGCTATACACAACTAATGTGGCAATAATGCAAGCACTCTAGCATGGGTCTAGTTTGTATATGGCGGGAGGACTCAAAGGGGGGCTTGCCAAGTGTTGCTCAGCTTCAAAATCTCCAGTTCCAGCTGGCATGACCCAAGGCCAGGATGATGGGATTCGTAGTCCCACAATATCTCAAGGGCACCAAATTGTCCATTGTAGGATTTTCAGATGGAAAGATGTCAACAGAGCCATGTTCTGGCTTTTGTTTTTGTTTATTTTTGTTTATTTATTATTTTCAGTTATATACATTTCAATAGTTTTACAATCCTTCTAACATTTCAGAACTTGACTTCCTTCCTCCGCTTTCTGCGGTTCCTTAGATTTATTTTTTTACATTTCCTGCATATTCCAAATCAACTTATTCATTTATTCACCTACTTTAAATATGCATACTCTTATAAAACTGCAGGTTATTACAATAATCTTATCTGTTTATGGTTTGTTTGTAAATATTCAATAAACCATTTCCATTTTTTTTAATAAAAAGTTTTTCTTGGGTTCCATTTCCCCCCAGTAAGTTTCGCCATTTCTGCATATTCCATAAGTTTCTGTATCCATTCTTCTTTCGCCGGGGAAAAAAGAAAGATGGAAAGTTCTGGGTTTTGTCACGAATCATCTGAAGAACATCTGTCAAAAAAACCACACCTTTCGCTCTCCTTTTTAATTCACCAGCAATATAGACCACTTTACTCAAATGTGAGGGGTTTCCCTTCTCAACTCTGCCGTCCTTGGTTTAAAGCAGCAGGTACGTATTTTCTGCTTCCAGACATTAGAAATGGAAAAGGCCCATTAGGTCATCTAGCTGCCTTCTTTTGGCCCTCTTCCCCTCCCTCTCCATTTCCCCTGCCAGTGTGAGATTGTTCCAATCTAATAGAAAGACAATTCCATAGCCAGATTGTATTTTCTGCTTGTCGGTGTCAGAGCGCTTTGGCATCCCGGGGTCAAGAGTTATCCTGCCTAGTCTTTTGTGTTCTAAATTTAATTGTTCCAGTCCTTTTTTCTCTTAAAGAGATCAGTAAAAACTGTTAATTTGATCAATACTTAATTTTTTCACCTCAAGCTCTTTTCTTCTGCTGACTGGTGATAAGCAGTCAAAGGGGCAGCAGGACAAGTAAATTGTCAGAAATTTTTTCACTCTCTTCAGGCCATTCTACCACTTAGAGTGATGTAATTTATACCACAGTAGTGGCTCTGCAATTACCCTGTCTATTGCTGTCGACAGTATCTCACTATCTTTTAAATGGATCCAGCTTCAGTCGTCCGGCCAAGCAAACAGTACAAATGATGCCATTCCTCATACTGCAAGTCCTAAAGAGATAAGTTCTTTAAAGAGGGGACCATTTATCAGGTGATACAAGCAGGGTACTTACAAGCCGGCTTCTTTGTTTAGCTTCTTTGGCAGGCCTTTTCAGATTCCTAATGCTATCGATCTGCTTGAAGATGAAGCAAAACTACCAACATCCTAAAAATGGGAGAACCACGCTCCCCAGGAAAACATATGCACATGTTAATATGCAGAACGTTGGGGAGTTTTCATTCCCACATATATATATATTTAAAAAAGAGAAGAACAGTAGACACACACCGTGTCCCTAGAGAGACCATAGGCTTGTTTGCAGTATAAATCTTGTCAACATTATTATTATTATTTTGCCATCAGTGGCGTACTGGCTTTTCCTCATGTTGTTGTTGTTGTTTAATCGTTTAGTCGTGTCCGACTCTTCATGACCCCATGGACCAGAGCACGCCAGGCACTCCTGTCTTCCACTGCCTCCCGCAGTTTGGTCAAACTCATGCTGGTAGCTTCGAGAACACTGTCCAACCATCTCGTCCTCTGTCGTCCCCTTCTCCTTGTGCCCTCAACATCAGGGTCTTTTCCAGGGAGTCTTCTCTTCTCATGAGGTGGCCAAAGCCTTGGAGCCTCAGCTTCAGGATCTGTCCTTCCAGTGAGCACTCAGGGCTGATTTCCTTCAGAATGGAGAGGTTTGATCTTCTTGCAGTCCATGGGACTCTCAAGAGTCTCATCCAGTACCATAATTCAAAAGCATCAATTCTTGGGCGATCAGCCTTCTTGATGGTCCAGCTCTCACTTCCATACATCACTACTGGGAAAACCATGGCTTTTACTATATGGACCTTTGTTGGCAGGGTGATGTCTCTACTTTTCCCCCTCATATAGCTTTTGAAATACAAGTGGTACGGGTCTGTAATAACACATGGTATCATTTGCTTGGGTTAATTTTTGCACCCGGCTTGGCTTTCCATAGGCAGAGTTGAGGCACTGTTCCTTGACTCTCCTACTTGTTTATTTACCACACTGAAACCCCACATTCTTCCTCCTCGGAATCTGTGCCCACCACGAAGGGTTGGCAAGCTGACTGGCACCAGGGCCTTTTCTGTGGTGAACCCACAAATACGGAGATTCTTCCTGAAATATATACCCTTCCTGGGTAGTGTTTAGGTATTCTTCAAAATGTTTTTCTTCACGATGCTTTTAACAAATGGGTTTAATAAGCACTAGACTCCTTTTTTTGTCATATACTGGTATGGACTGCCTGTGATATATGGCATTACACTGGTACCTCAGGTTACAGATGCTTCAGGTTATAGACTCCCCTAACCCAGAAATAGCACCTTGGGTTAAGAACTTTGCTTCAGGATGAGTACAGAAATTGCACGGCGGCAGCGGGAGGCCCCATTAGCTAAAGTGGTACCTCAGGTTAAGAACAGACTTCCAGAACGAATGAAGTTCTTAACCTGAGGTACCACTGTAATGAGAAATTTTCTTCCTTTCTTTCTTTATTTCAATTTTGAGCCATTTTGTAATGAGTGTAATTAGAACTGGAAAATGTATAAAATGCAATGATACAAAGGTTAATTTTAAAAGCCATGAGGCGGGAAAGAAGGAAGTCAATAGGCTCTAAAGCAGGGGTCAGCAAACTTTTTCAGCAGGGGACCGGTCCACTGTCCCTCAGACCTCGTGGGGGGCCGGACTATTTTTTTTTGGGGGGGGGGGAATTGAACGAATTCCTATGCCCCACAAATAACCCAGAGATGCATTTTAAATAAAAGGACACATTCTACTCATGTAAAAACACGCTGATTCCCAGACCGTCCACCGGCCGGATTGAGAAGGCGATTGGGCCGGATCCAGCCTCCGGGCCTTAGTTTGCCTACCCATGCTCTAAAGAGCCAGGGAAGTAAAGTGGATAATAATGATGTGAATGTATATTATTAAATGGGAAAAAATTAAAAATAATGAAAGAAAGAAAGAAAGTAAGTAAGAAAGAAAGAAAGAAAGAAAGAAAGAAAGAAGGAAAGAAGGAAGGAAAGAAAGAAAGAAAGAAAGAAAGAAAGAAGGAAAGAAGGAAGGAAAGAAAGAAAGAAAGAAAGAAAGAAAGAAAGAAAGAAAGAAAGAAAGAGTGTTTGGTGCCCTCTGTCTGAGCAACATGTTGTCCAGACTGAGGAACTGCAGCAGCCCTGGCGTTTTATACCAGATATGTGGCATAAAATTGGCTCTGTGGTGAACGCTCCACTTAGAGCTGTCCGCAGTTTCATTCTGTGGCAAGCAGGCTACAGGGAACTAAGCCCTTATGTTGAGAGTCTGTTGAAACCAAATAGCTATTTCACAATATCATGGTGGGGAAAACACTAAGGCAGCAGCTCAAGCCTTTCCTCATCTTCCGCTTCCCCGCCTCAGATTCACCCCTCAGTAGCTTTCCTCTCTCTCCCCTCCAAAAGCGTAATTTTCCAAAGCTCAGCCTGGGAAAAGAATACAAATGAACGGCATATGGCTTTTGTGCTAGGCTTTATTAAAAAAACGACAAATTTGGCCTTTTAAACTTAAAATAAGAATAGATCTAATGCAGGTTTGAAAATTGCATTCAAATGTCAGCAGAGTGTCACCATTTGCCTCCAGGTGAACCGTTCACCAAAATAACAGAAAAGTGATGACCAAAACTCATGGAGGACGCGTCCTAGTTTAACTGAATTGCCCCTTGCTTAATTTCAAACTGGTGGCTCTCAAATCTCTGGATAACATCTCAGCTTAATGCGAAAACCGTGCCTGATATTATGAAACTTCTGATAGCACCAGAAATTAAGCAATGAAACATTGATGAACCAGCGTAAAACAAAGCAATCACGTGATGCTATAGTCAGTAAGTTTTATCTCGGAAAATGAAATGTTTCAGAACCCTTTGCCGTAGGATACATGTGGTAGAAAATTCAGAAATGCTTTATTTTCAGAGTTAAACGGCTTTGGCCCTGAATACCTGAAGGAACGTCTCCACCCCCTTCATTCAGCATACCCTCCAACATTTCTCCAATGAAAATTGGGATGTCCAATTCTATTATTATTATTATTATTGCCGTATTTTTCACCCTATAGGATGCACCGGCCCATAGGACGCACTTATTTTTTTGGGGGGGGGAATAAAGGGGGAAAAATTATTTCCCCCCCCCAGCCCCAAAGAACAAAGAAGCCATGACAGTGAGCGGGATGGATCCCGCTCGCTTTCCTGGCTTCGTTATTAGCCTTGGGGCTGGGGGGCTGGGAGCGAAGGTGAGGTTGCGCAACCTTGCCATCGCTCCCGGAGCTTGCGGGGCTGGGGGAATAGCTTCCTGAAGCCTGGAGAGCGAGAGGGGACGGTGTGCTCTCCAAGCTTCAGTGAAAGCCTGCATTCACCCCATAGGACGCACACACATTTCCCCTTCATTTTTGGAGGGGGACAAGTGCGTCCTATAGGGCGAAAAATACGGTATATTTATACTCCACCTATCTGACTGGGTTGCCCCAAGCACTCTGAGCGGCTTCAAACATATATAAAAACATAATAAAACATTAATTTTTTTAAAAACTTCCCTAGGCAGGGATGCCTTCAGATGTCTTCTAAAGGCTGTAGAGTTATTTATCTTCTTGACTGGGGGGGGTGGTCACATAACTCCACACCCTCCAACATTTCTCTGATGTAAATAGGGATGTCATAAGGGAAAGCAGGTCATTCTGGGATCAAAGCCAGAAACCAGGACGGCTTCTGTAAATCCGGGACCGTCTTGGAAAATAGGGACATTTGGAGGATCTGCATTCAGCTCGGACACTGAGGTCCAGCTCCGAGGGGCTTGTGGTGGTTCCCTCACTGTGAGAAGTTACAGGGAACCAGGCAGAGGACCTTCTTGGCAGTTGTACACTCCCTGTGGAACGCCCTCCCATCAGGTGTCAAAGAAATAAACAACTATCTGACTTTCAGTAGACATCTGCAGGCAGCCCTGTACAGGGAAGGTTTTAATGTTTGATGTCTTAACAGGTAAAGATAAAGGACCCCTGACAGTTAAGTCCAGTTGCAGACGACTCTGGGGTTGCGGCACCCATCTCACTTTACAGGCCGAGGGAGCCGACGTTGTCTGCAGACAGTTTATCCGGGTCCTGTGGCCAGCATGACTAAGCCGCTTCTGGCGAACCAGAGCAGCGCACGGAAACACCATTTACCTTCCCACCAGAGCGGTACCTATTTATCTACTTGCACTTTGACATGTTTTCGAAGTGCTAGGTTGGCAGGAGCAGGGACGGAGCAACGGGAGCTCACCCCGTCGCGGGGATTCGAACCGCCGACCTTCTGATCGGCAAGCCCTAGGCTCTGTGGTTTAACCCACAGCGCCACCCGCGTCCTGGTTTAAAGGATAACTCGTGGCAAACAAAGCCATTCTAAGCATAGGTTTTACATGCAGTCAAGATGGAGCTTATAGATAACACCGACACGTTCTAACTCATACTTATATTAATTAACTGAACTTGGAGCAAGAAGGAGAACCTTAAAGGAAGTGATCAACTTTCTCAACGTGTAGCTACTAAAAGAGAAGGAATTAATGAAGACAGAATAGATTTTTTGAGGGGGGCCATAAACCCTAGAAATCAAAATAGGATTTTGATTAGTTGGGCTATAGATAAAAGTACAAGCTGCTAGGGGACACGGGTGGCGCTGTGGGTTAAATTACAGAGCCTAGGACTTGCCGATCAGAAGGTTGGCAGTTCGAATCCCTGTGACAGGGTGAGCTCCCGTGGCTCAGTCCCTGCTCCTGCCAACCCAGCAGTTCGAAAGCACGTCAAAGTGCAAAAATAGGTACCGCTCCTGCGGGAAGGTAAACAGCATTTCTGAGCGCGGATCTGGTTCGCCAGAAGTGGCTTAGTCATGCTGGCCACATGACCCGGAAGTTGTACACCGGCTCCCTCGGCGAATAAAGTGAGATGAGCGCCACAACCCCAGAGTCGGCCACGACTGGACCTAATGGTCAGGGGTCCCTTTACCTTTACCTTTACAAGCTGCAGAGCTATGCCCGGCAAGGAATCTCTGGGCTGGTTTATGCAAACCAGCCTGGCTGGTCTAGCAAAGAGCACATCTGTTAACAAGAAGGGTTGATGTGTGAGACCTGAGAGGAATCCTTTGTCCTGGGGAGACAGATGTCGCCAAGGTGATGAGATGTGTGTTTGAGGTGACAGGAAAAGAGAGTTTTGAGCAAAGGGTCCTAAGAAGAATAAGAAAGAGAAAAGTCATAATAAGACATAACTCTAAACATAGCTTTCGCTTCATGCAACCCACACACACCTTACCCTTACCACTGCTGCCCACCATTATTGCTATTGTTTTGGGTCTGTGGGTGCCAGCCACTGCTAAATTCCTGGAACCAGCAAGTCTTAGAATTTCATCAAGGTTGTCGGTGTTAAACTGTGTGTATTATGATGTGTACTAGACACTTCTAATCCCCTAGAATTAGCAAGTGCCAAAACCTAATTAAGTCAGGCTAAACTTCCAGTATGAGGTGAGAGCCTGGGGCGGGGGAGGGGGGCAAGGAGAGCCATTAAAACTACAAAGGCTCAAAGAGCTTGTGAAAGACGGCAAATGGGTTTTTCATTTGTGCTCAGATTGGCGTAGAAATTGTGAATAAATTTATATTGGGCGTCATGTGGGAGGGAGCCTTTCTATTTATGACCCCAAAATTAGACCTCGAATTATTTGGTGTCATTGAGAAACCTTTAGAGCTCTTAGGGGATTTTGGCTCGGAAGTGCCGAAATCCTTCTTTCTCTGACCATCTCGCTTGCCAGCCTGTCTTTGTTTAAAGGGAGAGCTCACAATGGCTGGACAACTCATTTTAAAATGTCCTTTTTGGATGCAATTGCAGCATGCAGCTTGCGGTCTCTTTACTGCTAGGCTTTTAGGCAGCTCACAATAACCTTTCCTTTCCCCTTTCCTTGACTGTGTAATTTGATTCCAGGGGAGGCTTGTTCTCTGTAGGGGCACCCTACTATCAGTCTCTTCCTCAAAAGCCCCCAGGAAGACCAATTTTTACACTCTCGAGTTTAACTTTGAACTAACGCCAGAAACAAGCAAAGACTATTCCTTGTGGAAAAGATGCCAGCAAAATTTCAATATTTTGTTCATTATCACAAGATCCTCCAGCGGTGCTAAACCTATCAGTCGACTCGAGGAACAATTCCGTCTTTTATGTGACAAACTCATTCCCTTAATTGAGCAGGGAACATTTATTTGTGAAGCTGAATCTGGTCCTGGATTCCTGTTTCCTCATATAGATTTTTCAAAGCTAGCAACATTCCGCTTGATGGTCGGCTGATGATCGCAGAGCCGGTTCTGCTCGGTTACGAGGCAAACTGCCTGCACTGGTCTCCACCAAAGCCAACTTGGATGCGGGGAGCAGGACCACCCACCTGAGCAAATGGCAGAATGGATGGGTGGGCATTCAGTGATGAGGAACTGCAGGCACATCCTGAACACCTTTTGGTATGGACGAGGGAAGAGGAGATTTGAACACTCAAGGTGAGCAGGCCTGGGCTCCCACAGAGAAATCGGAGGAGAAAAGAAAACAGCGCCCCTCTAGGGCTGAGGCCAGGGTTAGAACTAAGGCTTTAGTCACATTTACGTTTTGCTATAAAGTGGTACTTTACCCACTTTGGCCACCTCATGAGAAGAGAAGACTCCCTGGAAAAGACCCTGATGTTGGGAAAGATGGAGGGCACAAGGAGAAGGGGACGACAGAGGACGAGATGGTTGGACAGTGTTCTCGAAGCTACCAACATGAGTCTGACCAAACTGCGGGAGGCAGAGGAAGACAGGAGTGCCTGGTGTGCTCTGGTCCATGGGGTCACGAAGAGTCAGACATGACTAAACGACTAAACAACAACAACAAAGTGGTACCTTGGTTCTCACACGCCTTGGTACTCAAACAACTTGGAACCCAAATACTGCAAACCCAGAAGTAAGTGTTCCGGTTTGCAAACATTTTTCGGAAGCCGAACATGCTCTGTTTTGAGTGCCACACTTCCGTTTTGAGTGTTACGCTGAGATCTGTCTGTTTTTGCTATTTATTTTGCGTTTTTGTTTTTGCGGCTCTTTTGATTTTGTTTTTGTGACTGCCTGGAACCCAGTTCAGCTACTGACTGATTGATTGTGTGACTGCAGTACATTGTTTATTGCTTTCATTTTATGGATCAATGGTCTCGTTAGTAAAATTCATGTTAAATTGCTGTTTTAGGGGTTGTTTTTAAAAGTCTGGAACCGATTAATCTGTTTTGCATTACTTTCTGTGGGAAAGCGCACCTCGGTTTTGGAATGCTTTGGTTTTGGAATGGACTTCTGGAACGGATTAAGTTTGAGAACCAAGGTGCCACTGTATACCAAATGGGCTTCATTTTTTGTCAGCAGCTGCTGAAAAGGCACAGCCAGCAGTTTTCCAAAAAGAACAGAAACCAGCAGCCCGGTTTCTAGAGGAGGAAAATGAGGAAGGAGACGGGCAAAGACAAGAACAAAAGAAAGCAAATAATGGGAAGGGAAGTGAGCTAATTGGTGTGTATCAGATGGGTGGTGAAAAGGCAGGGCCGGATTTAGGTTTGATGAGGCCCTAAGCGACTGAAGGTAACAGGGCCCTTGATATGTCTTTTGTCAACAACAAATTGTCACTGTTTTTTGTTTTGAATATATGCTATATGGTCATTTATGGACCTAATAGGTTTCTAGGTATCCAGTCCATGCAGAATGTAGGCATCCTATATATAGAAATGAGCAAGCAAGTGATATTTTAGGGAGCAGGCTAGCAGGCAGGGCCCATTACTTACATCATAGGAGCCTACGCAACACAAAACACTGTTGCTGTATGTGGGTTTTATTTTATTTGCTTTTTATCTTATATTTTGGAAATGTACATCCAGTTTTTTTGCCTTTAAATTTTTTAGGGGCCCCCTAAGCTATAGTTGGGACACGGGTGGCGCTGTGGGTTAAACCACAGAGCCTAGGACTTGCCGATCAGAAGGTCGGCGGTTTGAATCCCCGCGACGGGGTGAGCTCCCATTTGTTTGGTCCCTGCTCCTGCCAATCTAGCAGTTCAAAAGCATGTCAAAGTGCAAGTACCACTCCGGCGGGAAGGTAAACAGCGTTTCCGTGTGCTGCTCTGGTTCGCCAGAAGCGGCTTGGTCATGCTGGCCACATGACCTGGAAGCTGTCTGCGGACAAACGCCGGCTCCCACAGCCTATAGAGCGAGATAAGTGCGCAACCCCAGAGTCGGCTACGACTGGACCTAATGGTCAGGAGTCCCTTTACCTTTAAGTTATAGTTTGTTTAGTTTGTACATAAATCTGGCACTGGGAAAAGACCAGCGGGGTACAGCAGTGGAATGTCTGCCTGTGTGTGTGGTATGCCTGTTGCTGCCTCTTTATTTGTTTCTGGGTTTTGCAGCAGCTGTGCTGGCAAAAAGGAATGCAAAGTCACACACTTTGCAGTCAAAATACAGTGATTTGAATGCGTTACAAACATGTATCACCAGATGGTGCCAGAGAGCACAAAATCTATCTAGAGCATTTTTACATAGGGTTTTGTTGTCGTTGTTGTTATAACGATGTAATTTCTGACTTATTTCCCTGTGTGTAGATCCACCCAGGGGGAGATTGTATTCCCCCACAATCTTGCATTGCTACTGTGATTCAGATGAGCAAGCGGGGAACCGGGCAAACAGACGGATGAGGCGAAGAGGGGAAATGGGGGGCTGGGTGAGGATCAGGCCAGGCAGGATCTCCCTTGAGTTCCTGGACCCTCGACCCTAGCGAACCACTGCCACAAGGCCTGAAGACAGGGCAGCCTTTAAAGCAGGGGTCAGCAACCTTTTTCAGCCGTGGTCCGGTCCACCACCCCTCAGACCATGTGGTGGGCCAGACTATATTTCTTTCAAAAAAAATATGAACAAATTCCTATGCCCCACAGAGAGGCATTTTAAATAAAAGCGCACATTCTGCTCATGTAAAAAACACCAGGCAGGCCCCACAAATACAGTGGTACCTCTGGTTACGTACTTAATTCGTTCCGGAGGTCCGTTCTTAACCTGAAACTGTTCTTAACCTGAAGCACCACTTTAGCTAATGGGGCCTCCCGCTGCCGCTGCGCCACCGCTGCACAATTTCTGTTCTCATCCTGAAGCAAAGCTCTTGACCCGAAGTAATATTTCTGGGTTAGCGGAGTCTGTAACCTGAAGCGTATGTAACCCAAGGTACCACTGTAACCCAGAGATGCATTTTAAATAAAAGGACACATTCTACTCATGTAAAAACACGCTGATTCCCGGACCACCCATGGGCCAGATTGAGAAGGCGATTGGGCCGCATCCGGCCCCCGGGCCTTAGGTTGCCTACCCCTGCTTTAAAGGATATAGGAGAGGGTTGCACAGGAACCGAAACCAATTTGAATAGATGAGAAACAATCTTGTTGTTGTTGAGTTGTTTAGTCGTGTCCGACTCTTCGTGACCCCATGGACCAGAGCTGGAAATACAGTGGTGCCTCGCAAGACGAAATTAATTCATTCCGCGAGTTCTTTCGTTGAGCGAGTTTTTTCGTCTTGCGAAGCACCACTGCAGTTAAACACTAACAACGGCGGGGAGGGGTGGGGAGAAGCAAGGCAGCTGCCGCAGCCGGTACCTCGGACTCACCCGCGCGTTGTGGCCACTGCGCGACGCGGCTGCTGGAGGGCGGCGGGGCTCAGGAGCGCGACTCCGGCTGCAACGCTGGCTGCTGGCGGCAACGGCTCTCTGAGAGGAGCGCGCAAGGGCGGTGGGCAGCGGCGCGAGGCAGCCGGAAGGTTGGCCATCAGCCGGAAGGTCGGAGGGAGCCGGAGGAGTCGGCAGCCGGAAGGTGGGAGGGAGCCGGAGGAGCGGGAAAGCGAGCATGCGTGCGTGCAGTGACCGTCGCCATGACAGGAGAGGCAGGGCTGTTTCGTCTAGCGAAGCAAGCCCTTAGGGAAATCTGTCTTGCGAAGCACCTCAGAAAACGAAAAAACCCTTTCGTCTAGCGAGTTTTTCGTCTTCCGAGGTATTCGTCTTGCGGGGTACCACTGTAATCTAGCTCTCCTTAAATTATTACATAAGTAAATGTTGGATTACAAACGGAGCAATTCGCCAAGACTCTGCCCCAGGTCACCTTCGGTCTTTTGCTTTAACTGTTCCCGATGTCTCCGCAGAAAAACAAAGAAATAGCACACACCGCGCAGGGGATGACACCCCCTGACCCCAGCGGATGTCTGTCGGGCCGGCCAGGATAATAGAAGCCATGGGATTCCCTTTCGTAGCAGCCGCAGGAGCTGAACTCACATATCGTCTTGTTCCAAGAGCTGTTTCTCTTGCTTTCTGCTTCTGCTCTTTTGACAATCCTCTCGGTTAGAACCATTTGGCTCCCTTAATTAAAGATTTCAGCCGCTCTGTGTTTGGAAGGCCACCTACACATTTGCTCTATAAGTACATTTCTCACCCTGCATTTTATATTCATATTCGCCATCTTATTAACATTAGCAGGATTGTTTGTTTCTGTAAAACAGCTCGTTGAATAAAATTCTACATAGGTACGCATCTGTAATAATCTTGTCCGGTTTCCTTGAGATGAGCCGTTAATGACTGGAAAATATCTACAACAAGACTCTCATCGTTACTAATACTATCTCTGCTGCTCCTCACAGTTTACATGTGTGCATTTCTTCTTGTGTTCTACGTACCCGTGTACGCAGAACGCAAGAAAAGTTCAAAGTTGAGGGAAGGTTTCTTAAACAAGGATTTTTCTCAGTTTCTTCCAGTTTTCTATATTTCTTAGAAGGACACATAACCCTAGGGAAGTATTTACACTGAAAGCTGTCCCATTCCTCTTATTTAAGCAGAGCATGTTTCAAACTTAGGATCATACAAGCTCAGCCAGATGAAATTGTATCTGTGAATCGTTTTTCTATCTCATCCTTTCTTCTGAAAGGAAACACAGAGCAGCTGACAACATAAAACATAATAATAATAATAATAATAATAATAACAACAACAACAACTACAAGTACCATATTGGGCCAAATATAAGCCACACTCCCCCCAATTCCAACCGTGAAAAATTAAAGTGCAGCTTAAATTTGCGACCTTCCAAAAATTGACTTTTGCAGGTGAGGCTTATAATCGGGCCAATACGGTATCAAATCCTCATCAATAAAAACTGCAGCAGCTAAAACCTTATGGACACCAATCATACCCCGAAGGCCTGGGAAAATAGACTAGTTTTACAATTGTGTTTTAACACAGCTGAAGGGGGGGAGAACTTGGTTTTCCCTGGGATGGTGTTCCACAGGTGAGGTGCCACCAACCAACTGTCTCCTGTCTCCCGCCACCCGATCTACTTTCCCAGTAAGTAGCTACTGGAAGAGAAGGAATTGGGGAGGCTTGCCTTTTTGTCTAGCACTCCACACTGGTTCAGGCAATGCATTTCAAGCAATGTTGCTTTACTCCCAATGCTGGTCCCTCCTAAAACCATGCCTGGTGTTTCCCCCACCCAGGGAAGTTCAGCAGGGCGAGCGGAAGGCAGTGGAAGGAATCAGCAGCGGGGACAACTGGCTCTGGAGCTGCCCAGCCCAGCTGCCAAGGTCCTTGAAAAGAAAAAGAAAAGTCATGTCAGTATCCCAGTGCTAAAAGATGGGAATCACCAGCCCAGGCATCTCTGCAACGGCTGCCATGTTTGTTCCCCATAATGCCTTTCGCTACACTGAGGGCAGGATTCAGAGGCAATGGAAATACTATGGTGGTTTAACTTGTGTTCCTATAGAAACATGTGACGTGCCAGCCCTGTTTGGGGGATATATCCTGCATTGTTAAGAAACAGACAAATGAGGGGTGCAATCCCAAACTCCCGTTTGCAAACCACGGAGAGTGGAGTTTCATTCTCTCCCCTCAGGCATTCCTCCCAGCGCCACATTCAGCGGATAAGAATCCGGAGACTGCCCTATTTGTGCTTGGCTACATAATAAAACCAGTAAAATTCTATTGCCCATGAAGTTTCTGACTCAGTGCACATTCTGCTGCTTCCCATCCATTTTTATTGAAATCAGGCAGCTGCCGTCCAAAGGACCCGCGTTTGCCATGAAAAGGGGGCAGCCGTCCTTTAACCTGCATGTATCACTTGGCAAGGGAGATATGATCTTTGTGTTCGCTACAAGCCCACAGTTTTGTTAAAAGCTAGAAAAGACATGGGCTCATTTTCCCTTAATGCAGCTGCCTCTAAACCAATGCCGAACCAAAGCTGTCGCTGTTGAGAACCAAAGGTCATGCAGAGAAAAATGAAACACTGTATGAATAGAACAAGGCTCTGGAGCTTCACCGACAAATTCATTTTGAGCCCGGTGCTATCTCTGGGAGGGTGTGTGCCTGAGAGTAGTCTCCAGAGAATCGTTAACAAATATATCTGGAATTCTAATGCTGGTAACTGCCACAGAATTTTAAACCTCAACAGCCTGATATACTTATATGGAATATGAATTTGTATTAGCAGATTATATCCTGTTTTACACTATAGAGTTATCTATCTGTGTCTCACCTTAAATGAGCAATGACTGTCTGTGCATCGCAACATGCAAAATGGCGATACGTATTCTTCGCAGATTCTTCGCAGGCCATTTTATGAAAGGAGCTTCAGGGAACCTCTGTTATAGCGATGCAATAATTTCACAGCTGCACAAACACACAACCGACTACTTCCGATTGTGTGCTTTAGTAAAAAGAATAATAAAACCAGCATCTTACATTTTGGGGCCAGAACTGTGAGAACTGTGATGATCAACACATAAAATGGAATCAGTTAAAAGCTTGCTTTAAAACTGAATATATATTCAAAACTTACTGCAAACAAGCTGAGTGCCATTGTTTTACTGTCTGCTAAAAGAGTTGAATCCTAAAGCAGGGAGGAGAAATCAACATTCTGTATTAAATTGCATAGTGCAATTGAAGCAAAGTTCTATAAAGTTGATTTATTAATTAATTCTACTAATGAACCATTCCAGCCCTGCCCCACCCAGCTCAAAGCAGTTCCCACATATCAGATACTTGAAATTAAAATGTGCTCAAATGATGGGCACCCACAATTACAGAGGCTTGTAATGTTGTTACATTCATTGACACCTCTAATACTGAAAAACTGAAGGGGTACAGTGCTTATCCTGTTTCTTTTTCAAGGAAGTCACCGGTGGTTTATTGACAGTCTAGGAATATTTACATGTATTTACCAATATGCAGGCTGAAGATAGGCAGATGCACAACTTAAATACTGCAGCAGAGAGCCAAAGCATCAGATCTCTAGGGGGGCGCCAGCACCCAAAAATGCCTACAGAACTCCAATACAGCTTTCTTTTTTTAAAAAAAATAATATTTATTAGAAGTTTTATAGTTACAGGGGGGAAAAGTATAAGAAAAAAAACAAGCAATAAAAAGTTAACAAACAATACATCAAGAATAGAAGGGAAAAAAACAGTACAACAAAACAACAAGAAAAAACATTTAAAAACACATCCAAATTTCATATCTTTATCTTTCATTTGCTTGTTTCCTCTACTTCCTCACACCTCCCTTTTTTGTATTCTAGTTCAAATTAGCTAATTCAGCAAATCCTTTCCCTCTTTCTCAATTTTTTTGTTCTATAATTTATCTTAACAAGATCTAATTTTAAATTTTCCACTTTAACCCATTAACAATCAGTTTTTGCATAATTCTTAATCACATTTCTACTAAAACCATATCACTTCATTCCAGTATTCTTCTAACATTCATTAATTTTGCAGTATTTCTGTAAATAATCTTTAAACTTTTTCCAGTCTTCTTCCACTGACTCCTCTCCCTGGTCTCGGATTCTGCCAGTCATTTCCGCCAGTTCCATGTAGTCCATCAGCTTCATCTGCCATTCTTCCCGAGTGGGTAGATCTTGTGTCTTCCAATACTTTGCGATGCGTATTCTTGCTGCTTTTCCAATACAGCTTTCTGTGCCTCTGTCTTTCTCCCAGACTGCAGACTGCCTGTTTCCTTCCAGATGCAAATCACACCATCCCCACTAGGAATTACCTAGCTATTTGGCCAGTATTCATCCTGACAAAAGGAAGTATATACTTTTAGTAACTTTGCAAGGAATATGAAGGCACTTGCTTGCTGTAATTCTCCTGGCTCCATTATGCTTCCTCCCGTCCAACTCCCGAACAAACAGGAGGAGAAAACCATATTAGATTTGGAATTCTGACCAAGCCGAGCTTTTCCTGCATCAAACAGCCTCTTGCATTGAGCACCCACTTATATCCAAGCTGCTCTAGCATTGCTGTTAAAAAAAACCCCACAAGAAAACAATAGCTGAGGAACATGTGGAGGCTGGTTGCTTGTATGCTCTGGCTCTTAAAGGTAAAGGGACCCCTGACCATTAGGTCCAGTCATGACCGACTCTGGGGTTGCAGCGCTCATCTCGCTTTATTGGCCGAGGGAGCCAGCATACAGCTTCCGGGTCATGTGGCCAGCATGACTAAGCCGCTTCTGGCGAACCAGAGCAGCGTACGGAAATGCCGTTTACCTTCCCGCTGGAGTGGTACCTATTTATCTACTTGCACTTTGACGTGCTTTTGAACTGCTAGGTTGGCAGGAGCAGGGACAGAGCAACGGGAGCTCACCCCGTCGCGGGGATTCGAACCGACCTTCTGATTGGCAAGTCCTAGGCTCTGTGCTTTAACCCACTGCGCCACCCATGTCCCTTAGAAAACAAGAAAACAAAAGCTGAGGGAACATGTGGATGCTGGTTGCTTGTATGCTCTGGCTCTTAGCCATTCGCGAAAACCCATAACATGTCACCAAACCTCCCAGTGCTGAACTATAATGGCTTGATTTTCAAAAATAAAATTAGGAAATCTATGGTTTGTTTGGAAGTCACGAGAAACACCATTAAAGACCCTTCATGCATTATTATGTCCCAGGAGAATTCTGGCAACTAGTTATGAGAGCACACAGAGTTCCTGTATGAACTTGACCATTAGCTTCATTCATCACAAGACAAACAGGCTTCTCCATCTTTAGTTAGCCAGGCTGTCTTTCATCCCTGCTTCCCTTTCTACCTCCCCCTTCTGTTTCTGTTCCTTTACACTCCGGCTGCGCAGACACACTACACCTTTGAAACACATTCTTTCCCTCAAATAATTATGGGTGCTGTAGTTTACCCCTTGCAGAGTTGAAATTCCCAGATTTTAATTCCGTAACGTTTCCCTGTCCTTCACAGGCTGGGCCTTGTTGCATGGCGGAAGGGTCACTGTGAGTGGGTCTGCAGTAGACAAGCAACGCCATGGAAAGGGAAACTAGGACATGGACTGAAGAACAAGTACCGTATTTTTTGCTCTATAAGACGCACCAGACCACAAGACGCACCTAGTTTTTGGAGGAGGAAAACAAGAAAAAAAAATATTCTGAATCTCAGAAGCCAGAACAGCAAGAGGGATCACTGCGCAGTGAAAGCAGCAATCCCTCTTGCTGTTCTGGCTTCTGGGATAGCTGCGCAGCCTGCATTCGCTCCATAAGACGTACACACATTTCCCCTTACTTTTTAGGAGGGAAGAAGTACGTCTTATAGAGCAAAAAATACGGTAATTCCTGCATTAGGAAGTTGGTTGGGGTCATTTTAAGACAATATGGAAACCTCACAATATGATAGACTTCAGGGAATGCAGAGATTTTTAGCCAGCTGGTGCAAAAGACGACCTCTGGATTTCGCCCTTTTTACCTTTCCCTTAGAACCAGGAGAAGTAATACTGGAAAATCTCTTTCTCTTTTTAATCTCTATTCTTTTTCTCCCTCCTGATTCTAGGTTTAGCCATGCTGTTGCTAGTGGGAAATGCTTTACCAATTAAGTTTTGTTTACAGTGGTACCACGGGTTACGAACTTAATTCGTTCTGGAGGTCCGTTCTTAACCCGAAACCGTTCTTAACCTGAGGTGTGCTTTCGCTAATGGGGCTTCCCGCTGCTGCCGTGGTGCAATTTCTGTTCGCATCCTGGGGCAAAGTTTGCAACCCGGAGCAACTACTTCCGGGTTAGCGGAGTTTGTAACCCAAAGTGTTTGTAAGCCGAGGTCCCACTGTGTTTGGTGTCCTCACCGCTCCTTTCTCTCAATATCTGGCTCTTCCAACCACAACCGTCCCCAGCTGTACCCAAGTTGCCGGTACAGTTTGAATGTTGTTTCCTTAATCTTTTATCATTCTGTAACAAACTGCATGGGACGCGGTTGGCGCTGTGGGTTAAACCACAGAGCCTAGCACTTGCCAATCAGAAGGTCGGCGGTTTGAATCCCTGCGACAGGGTGAGCTCCTGTTGCTCGGTTCCTGCTCCTGCCAACCTAGCAGTTCGAAAGCACGTCAAAGTGCAAGTAGATAAATAGGTACCGCTCTGGTGGGATGGTAAACGGCGTTTCTGTGCACTGCTCTGGTTCACCAGAAGTGGCTTAGTCATGCTGGCCACATGACCCGGAAGCTGACCTGGGAGCACCGTGACCCCAGAGTCGGTCAAGACTGGACCTAATAGTCAGGGGTCCCTTTACCTTTTAACAATCTGCATAGTAATCAGTGCTCATATTTTCAGAATACAGTGGTACCTCAGGTTAAATATGCTTCAGGTTACCTACGCTTCAGGTTACAGACTCCGCTAACCCAGAAATAGTGCTTCAGGTTAAGAACTTTGCTTTAGGATAAGAACAGAAATCGTCCTCGGGCGGCGCAGCAGCAGTGGGAGGCCCCATTAGCCAAAGTGGTGCTTCAGGTTAAGAGCAGTTTCAGGTTAAGTATGGACCTCTGGAATGAATTAAGTACTTATCCCAAGGTACCACTGTAATGAATTCTATTGTTGTAATCATGCATTTATTTTTCATCATAATATGCGGGGCTTTTTCTGGAACTTGGCACCTCTCAGGTGGGTGCCATTGCCATTATAAGAGAACAAGGGAGGCACTTTTTTAAAAAGAAAAATAGCACCGATAATATGTTCTGTTGATACTAGGCATTGGTTTGTTACCTGAGTAATAATCCCTCCGTATGCTAGTGTAAAGTGTCAACTTCCTGTGGCAGTGACTTTGCAATATAAATCTCATTCCACGTCTCAGTGTGCAAAGTATTTATTGATTTAATAATATTTATAAACCCTTTGATTAAAAAAAAAAAAACCCCACCAACAACCCACAAAGCAGTATGGCCAAAGATATATGCTAACAAATATCAGAAGCAGCTAGTGTACATGAAAGCTCAATGTGCCCATTTACACAAGCCGAAGGGTACATGAGAGCTAACACACAGCAATATTCTTGGGGAAATTCTTTTTTTGCACATGCAATGCAATGGTTGTGGTGAACAAGTACACACCTCCCACCTTTCATTATCTATCCCTTTTCTAGTACTTACTGTTGATCCACAAAGATGCATTCTCTAGAGAAATTTCAGTTTGAAATGGAGCGCTGGATATTTCAGTTGTGTGTCCAGTGGGATACCACAGGAATACTCATTTTCTTAACTATAGCTCTAGGGGAAAGCACACACACACACACACACACACACACAATGCCACTCATTCTGGCTTACAAAGTCTTGGGAGTTTGTATTCTGCTTTTAGTTTTCAGCTTTTGCGTTTTTCAAACGAATAGGCAAAGTTCAGAGATTGTTGCCAAATGCTTCGGTTGTGAGAGCTTTATTGCGCAAAACCTACCAAATGAGGAGTAGCCACAATACAGCCAAATGACTAAAGATGGTCATATAATGCTGTTACTATGCTAAAGAAAATCTGCCCTCTCGTTTGATTTCCATTTGAGAGTTATACACAACTAATACAGCTCAGTAATGCTGGGACTCTATTCAGTAAAACTGCAAGCAGTTACCATTTACAGTATATCATAGGTCGATGACAGCAGGAATGGTGGGAGTTCATTATAGGGACCATGAATTGTTGGAGGTAATTTAGATTACAATTTAAAGTTTAATTTAAAAATCTATCAACAAATGTGAAAGTGCTCGAGGAACATTTTAAAATGCACTTTAATCTCACCAGCACAAATAGCTTTTTCAGGGCTCTAAACATCATCACCTGGCAAAACAGTAAAACTTTACTGCACCTTTAATTAAATTACAAACACAAAGGATAATTAACATTTTTATTTTTATTTTATTCATGCCATTGTTTTCCTTCAGAGTCAATATCTTGAAGTTACAGCAATAGGGTATCGAGGAGAAGTTTATAGCTGGCACATTCCACCGGGATATTATAGCATCGGGCAAATGAAATGCACACAGAGTTTCTGGAGGCTGATCAGAGACAAACCTAACCCAGTGTAAGCCAGCTGTGCAAGCATTTTAATGTGACCACAGCTAATTCCTGAAGCAGCATGTGAACCAAAATGGAACTCTCCTTCAAAATTTCAAATTTTGCAATGGAGTTCTCCAGCCCAAAAATGTGCACAATTTTTTATTTTATGCATTGGAGAAAGTGTGTGTGAAATGTATATACCTCAGGTTACAAATGCTTCAGGCTGCGCGTTTTCAGGTTGCGGACTGCGGGAAACCCAGAAGTACTGGAAAGGGTTACTTCCAGGTTTCACTACTCGCGCATGCGCGGAAGCACCAAATCGTATCATGCGTGTGTGCAGACGCGGTGCTGCAGGCTACAAACACTGTGGGTTGCGGGCGTGCCTCCGTCACGGATTATGTCCGCAACCCGAGGTTCCACTGTATGAGTGAAAATAGCTCAAAGGTAGGATATATGGGGAAATTGCTTGCAAAAAAATGGGACCAGTCCTGAAAGTGCTGCAGCGGCTGCATGGGAAAATATATGATGAATTAAAAAAGATGATGGGGATAACTTTTACTAAAAAAACCGGAGGCATTTCTATTAAGTATTTTAGATAAAGAGATCCCACAAAATCTAAGAGAGGTATTCTTGTATGCAACCGCAGCGGTTCGTATACTTGTGGCCAAGGGATGGAAAGATCACGAGGCTCCAAAAATAACAGATTGGCAAATCAAATTACAGGAATTGGTGGAGACGGCTCAACTGACTAGTAAACTCAGAGGAAACTCAAAGCAAAAATTTGCGGAAAAATGGGATGCTTATAGAAGATATGTTCAAAAATACAGTAATAGTTTTGGCTCCATGCTAGCATTCGAGTGATAAAGGAACTAAAAAGAGGTGGACAACAATTAAGGATTTATTATGTTTTCAGAATGTATTAGAAAAATTATATAGAAAGGTTTATTGTTTTGTGTACATTCAAATGTAAGATAAAATATATGCAAAGGGACTTGACAGGAAGTCAAAGTTGAAGAAAAGATTTTGGAAGATCAAAGGGGAAAAAATATTTACTTTCATTATCATTTTGTGTGCGGGTGTGGGTGTCTGCACATATGTGTGTTGTTGAATGCAATGTTTGGGAGGAAATAAGAGGATAAATAACAAATAACAAACTAAATATTGATGTATGTAATTTCCATTTCTTATTTATATTTAGTGGTAGTATGGCTGTATTGTTTTTTGTAACATAAAATCATTCAATAAAAATTATTTTAAAAAAAGAAAAGAAAGTGCTGCAGTGGCTGGGTATACTGCGTAGAGAGATATCGAGACAAGATAAAAAACATGTTCTTATATGCAACAACTGCGGCAAGAATTTTGTTAGCCCAAAGAGGGAAACAACGGGAGTTATGAACAACAGAAGAGGGGCAGTTGAAGTTGATGGACTTTGCAGAACTGGTGAAACTGACGGGAAGCATCTGTAACCAGCAAGACCAAGCATTCCAAAAGGACTGGAACAAATTTATATCATACTTGATAGACAACTGTAGCAATTAACATCATTAGCAGGGTTATCTGAAGATTTGTAAGATGAAATTTCTTGGGCTCCATGATCACTGCAGATGGTGACAGCAGCCGCGAAATTAAAAGATGCCTGCTTCTTGGGAGAAAAGCAATGACAAACCTAGACAGCATCTTAAAAAGCAGAGACATCACCTTGCCAACAAAGGTCCGTATAGTTAAAGTTATGGTTTTCCCAGTAGTGATGTATGGAAGTGAGAGCTGGACCATAAAGAAGGCTGATTGCCAAAGAATTGATGCTTTTGAATTCTGGTGCTGGAGGAGACTCTTGAGAGTCCCATGGACTACAAGAAGATCCAACCTATCCATTCTGAAGGAAATCAGCCCTGAGTGCTCACTGGAAGGACAGATCGTGAAGCTGAGGCTCCAATACCTTGGCCACCTCATGAGAAGAGAAGACTCCCTGGAAAAGACCCTGATGTTGGGAAAGATGGAGGGCACAAGGAGAAGGGGACAACAGAGGACGAGATGGTTGGACAGTGTTCTCAAAGCTACTGATATGAGTCTGACCAAACTGTGGGAGGCAGTGGAAGACAGGAGTGCCTGGCGTGCTCTGGTCCAGGGGGTCACGAAGAGTCGGACACGACTAAACAACTAAACAACAGGTTGAGTAATATAATATTTTAGGTAATGATATAACAAGGATAGGAAATGAAGTGAAATGTTTTTGTAAACCATCAGATGAGGGGGGGGGGGGCGGGAAGCCGTTAGGCTCAGTTGAGCCAAAGAGATACAATAAGAGGGTACGATGTTACGTAATGTGATTATATGTAAAACTAATAAAAATCATTTATATAAAAAAGAAAGTGCTGCCAGTGAGCTACTGGGCTCAGTTCAAGGTACTAGCATATAAAGTCCCAAATGGCTTCTGGTCTTAGTATCTAAAATAGTTCATTCCCCAATGCCAACCATTTGGATCCGATGGCTGCTTAATTAGCGTTGACCCATGACAGGGTCTTCTCAGTGGCAGTTTCCTGTTTGTGGAATGCCCTCCCTTAGTGAGCTGTGTCCATATCTCTCATTGTTAACTTTCAGGAGGAATTGAGAAAACATTCCTGTTTACCTAGGCATTTGATGGCCGAGAGAGACTGATCCTGGCAACTCTGGAAGATAATGTTGTTGTTGTTGTTGTTGTTGTTATTATTATTATTATTATTATTATTATAATTGTGGATGTGTTTGCTGCCTTGGGCTTCCTTTAGGAGGAAATTCAGGATATACAGTGGTGCCTCACAAGACGAAATTAATTCGTTCCGCGAGTTTTTTCGTTGTGCGAGTTTTTTCGTCTTGCGAAGCACCACTGCATTTTAACACTAACAACGGCGGGGAGGGGCAGGGAGAAGCAGGGCAGCTGCCGCAGCCGGTACCTCAGACTCACCCGCGCGTTGTGGCCACCGCGCGACGCGGCTGCTGGAGGGCGGCGGGGCTCAGGAGCGCGACTCTGGCTGCAACGCTGGCTGCTGGTGGCAGCGGCTCTCTGAGGGGAGCGCGCGAGGGGGGTGGGCAGCGGCGTGAGGCAGCCGGAAGGTCGGCCGTCAGCCGGAAGGTCGGAGGGAGCCGGAGGAGCCGTCAGCCGGAAGGTGGGAGGGAGCCAGAGGAGCGGGGAAGCGAGCGAGCGTGCGTGCAGTGACCGTCGCCATGACACGAGAGGCAGGGCCATTTCGTCTAGCGAAGCAAGCCCTTAGGAAAATCCGTCTTGCGAAGCACCTCAGAAAACGAAAAACCCTTTCATCTAGCGAGTTTTTCGTCTTCCGAGGCATTCGTCTTGCGGGGTACCACTGTAAATTGAATGAATGAATGAATGAATGAATGAATGAATAGAGCAGGCAAAATGCATAGAAAAATCAGATGAATTTTAATGAGGACTTTAAAGCAGCATTTTTGGAAACTCGTGTGGAAATGTGGTGAACTTGAACTGAAGAATGTGGAGGAAATGAAACTGATAGATTTACCCATCTTTAAGGAAAGGGCACATAGGAAAGCCATAAGCCCAGCAGCCAACATCACCAGATGCATCAGAATATTGTAAGGCAAAGCAAAAACTGCAACTCAAGCACCATCTGGCTAGCAAACATCATCATCAGCCTTGTGCAACAGGTTTAAAAGACTTTTATCTAGGAGCCATTAGCGTTTCTAAGAGACTTAAGTATCGCAGAGCAAGTCCTTCATCTCACAAGAGGATATTATGGATCAGAACAGCGTCCCTAGAATTCCTTATGTGTAACAGAATACATCAGAGAGTATTGCTAATCAACACACAAACCTTCTCATAAGTAGGAAGAACTGGTTGTGACCAAGGTTGCTGGTTGAAATACTGAACACTGGCTGTAAATTCCAGAGGGCTGGTGGTGCTAATCTTTTGCAGCGACGAGTCTTTTAGCAACAAATCTTGCAGCACCTCAAAGACTAACGCATTTATCTTTGGAGGAAAAGCAAGAAGCTTTTAAGACTGCAGCATGGAGTATTGCTATTGAGAGCAAGAGATTTTCCCTGTAGCTGCTTGCAAAAATATATATTAATTCATTAAAAAACCATGAAAGTAAGCAGGTTATTACATTAACCTCACTTTTAATATATCTGAAAGGAATATATGAATGAGGAATATATTCCTTTATGCAACTGTTGGAAGCAGTGTAAAAATAAGATAGAAATAGTGGTGCCATTTTGTAAAATAACATTTAATGTGCCCAGGAAAACCAGTTGACTCCAGTGGAATGCCTCACATATGTGGATTTTTGAAGGCATTTTAGTCCAGCACCCTGCTAAGGATAGCTGGATGTTTGTTTTGTTTTGCTCTGCAAGTATTTATATTATTATTAAGCAGATTGCTTTGGCAGTGATCTAGATTGCATAGGTCAAATAGCATAGCTGCCAACCGTCCCTTATTTGGCGGGAAACTCCCTTATCCCAGTGCCGTGTCCCGCTGCTGTCCCTTATTGATGATGTCCCTTAAATTTCCCGGGTTTCAAAGGAAGCAGCTCCTCTCCCTCCCTCCCTGCCGGCCAGGGAGGAGGGAGGCTCCAACTGGGTTGCTTGGCTGCGTTGCTCACCCAATAAGGAGTCTAAGAACGACTGGGGGGTGGAGCTTACATGCCTTGTGCCGATCAAATTGGCCGCGTTGCCTGGGGACTCGCCTTTGCTCAGCGCTTCCCAGCGGAGAGGTGACGGTGGTTTTCCTTGCTGCATCCCCTTTGCCGGGTTGCTGCGCTGTGGGAACCACCGCTTGAGGCTTCGTTTGGCTGCTGGCTGGGCTTTCTGCCTTTGGCTTGGAGGAGCTCAAAAGTTGAACCTACCTGTGCCTGGAAAATCCCTTATTTTGGCTGCTGATCCCTTATTTTCGAGGCTGCTGGTCCCTTATTTTCTAATCTGTAAATTGACAGCTATGTCAAATAGTAAGGGGCAGCAGCTGAATGTTCCTGTGTATACATGAGGGCAAAGCAAGGTGCCCAATTTTTAGAATTCACCTGGCTGCAGAATCTCACAGACTAGATAGAGCTTCTAGACAATCCTGAGCTAAGAGTAGGGACTTAGCTACGTTGGCCAAGGAAAAAAAAGGGCTTTCTATGCATTGTTTATGCATTCTAACACTGTGACACCAGATGGCGCTGCAGAGTTCTGTTTTGCCAAACTGATTTCTCAACCAAATTTTAAAACTTGTTTCACTGAAACACTTCTTTGATGTGTCTAGATCTAACCTAGGTCAAATAAATACACACCTTACTGAAGTCAGGCTAGGATATAATATTCAGAGACAATAGTGACGTCTGGCACTGGGGCAGAGGGGTGTGAGAATTTGATGCTGCCATGGAAGCGAAGATGGAGTGGTCAAAACCCCTCAGTTTATAGCTGGACAAAATCACAGACAAAATCTCTGTGTTACAAAGTTACTACTAAAAGGTAAAGGTAAAGGTACCCCTGACCATTAGGTCCAGTTGTGGACGACTCTGGGGTTGCGGCGCTCATCTCGCTTTACTGGCGAAGGGAGCCAGTGTTTGTCCGCAGACAGTTTTTCCGGGTCATGTGGCCAGCATGACTAGGCTGCTTCTGGGGAATCAGAGCAGCACACGGAAACACCGTTTACCTTCCCGCCGGAGTGGTACATATTTATCTACTTGCACTTTTGGGCGTGATTTGAACTGCTAGGTTGGCAGGCGCTGGGACTGAGCAACGGAAGCTCACTCCTTCGCGGGGATTCGAATTGCCGACCTTCTGATCGGTAAGCCCTAAGCTCTGTGGTTTAACCCACATCGCCACCCATGATAAATAACCCCAAAAATCCTCCTGAGAAAAATACAGATGCTGTGTGTTATAAATTCATTGGCCTGTGTTTGCTTGAGCTTGAGTCTGGACTAAGGATTCTGAGCCCCTGTGTTCTGATTCAATACATGATATCCAATCACAGAACCTTTCAGGATTTGAACCTCTGCCATTGGCCCTTAAACTCTGAGATATGATTTGCAGCTTGGAGGTTTAGGCAGCCAATCACATCAGGAGTGGGAGTGGCCCAGGCCTTCAGAAATGTATATAAGCAGTTGCTTTGCCCCTGTTGTCCAGTTCTGTTAGTTCAATAACGGTTCTTGCTGTTATCACTGTGTCTTGCCTCGTGGGAACCCACCCACACGTCACTGTGCACAGCCCACCCAATGCCACTTTGCTAGGTACAGTGGTACCTTGGTTCTCAAACTTAATCAGTTCCATAAGTCCATTCCAAAACCAAAGCGTTCCAAAACCAAGGCACGTTTTCCCATAGAAAGTAATGCAAAACGGATTAATCTGTTACAGACTTCTAAAAACCACCTGCAAAACAGCAATTTAGCATGGATTTTATTATCTAACAATACCATTGATCCATAAAATGAAAGCAATAATAAATGTACTGTATTATAAAATAAATAAAACAATATTGAAGATGATATATTTTTTTTTTTTTTTAAATTCTTACCTGCACTGATGATCGTCATTGTTTGTATGGGGGGCTTTTATCCATTTCCGCAGTCACACAATCAATCAATCAAAGTAGCTGAACTGGAATCCACACAGTCACAAAAACAAATTAACTGAAAAAGCCTCAAAACAAAAAAGGCAAAACAAATGGCAAAAACAAATGCACCAAATATAAGTTCCAAATATCACCTTAGAACACTGCAATCAGAAATGGAAGGCTTGAATTAAAATGAGGGGGGCGCAAATTAGCAGTGCAATAGGAAAGAGGGGGACGCAAAACGGCTTCCGGAAAAAAGTTAAAAAACCAGAACACCTACTTCTGGTTTTGCAGCATTCGGGTTCCAAGTTGTTCATGAACTAAGCTGTTCGAAAACCGAGGCACCACTGTATAGCTGTGATTCCTGCAGTACAAGAGGGGTGGACTACGTGGCCTTCGTGGGTCCCTTCCAACTCTACAACTCTATGTGTCTATGAACGTAGGAGCAGTGAATTATGTGGAAACAGCCTTTCAGTTAAACCATCCACAGTGTGAAGTTCATTACATTTAGGGAAAACCCAAAGCTCCATCTAATCATATGGGAGAGCTATTTATATAGGGTTGCTTTGGCAGGAGCCTACGCCCGGAACAGAATGAATACTCAAAACTACAAGTTGCAGATAAACTAGGTTTTTCTGCATTTTTTGTTTTTTTAAATGTTGTTATGAACCCAATCTGGAGAGGAACTGGATTGTGAACGTTAAACGACAAATTTTGTTGTGTGTGCCAAGTTTGAAACGTGGAACTTTTTTGTTGTTGTTGTTGTTTGTTGTTGAAGATAATCTTTATTGATTTTATGATTACATACTATACATATACACATTACTTTACATTTACATTTACTCCTAAGAGTTGACTTCCCTCCTTCCTTCTTCTGGCTTTTTTTATGTCGTCTCTAAGTTTTTCGCATTGTCTTTATTGATTTTGTATATTGTTGTTCTTCTTTCACCTTTATCCGTACAGTGTCTATATACAAATAAATCTTTCTGTAAATACGCATCTTGTTGTTTGTCTATATTCATTTACAGATACAATTAGTTACCTTCATTGTATTTTACGTTTTTATTCATATTGTCATTTAACATCCAAGAACATCCAATAAAGTTTCTTTTAATTTCCCATTATGAGGTTTATTTCCATTCTATTGATTTCACTATTTCACCGTATCCTATGTATAACACAATTTTTTCTTTGCATGCCCAGGCCCAGGCAGAGACCCCCCCCCCCGACCTCAGGCAACATCCAGGTGGAATAATGATTCGTGACAACGTGTTATGGGATTAAAATTGGCCACAACTTTATGAAACTTTCAGATGTAGGAAGACCTTGGCTTAGGCATTGGGCGTTTATACCACCCAGTCCCCAGCCCAGGGATCTAGGGCACAAGAGGGTTAACCAATCTGGCTGGGGATTGGGCTGGCTCTGGAAGACGTGTGTTTAAGCAGAGAGAGCCCCCCCCCCATTTCGCCGCAACACAGGGGAGTGCAGTGACAACCTTTCAGCGTATGGCCAGTGACTCCCCTCAACACAACCCTGTGATGGCCTGGGATTCGGACTCGGAGGCTGATCCTGAGGAATCCCAGCCTGCACAGGAGTCCCTGCCTCCAGAACCAGCTGAGGCGGGGCTGGGGCATGAGCCTGAAGGGTCCTCACCTGTGCTGGATCCTCAGGTGCAGGCACCAGCTGAGTCTGCTCTGGCTCCTGAGGTGATGGAGGACCCATTGCCTGCAGGTGCTCCACTCTCAGGCCCGTCAGGGGAAGTTGAGGTTGCCTCTGGGTCCAGTAATCCTCCAGCCTCTCCTGAGCTGCAGAGGCTCAGGGCAGAGAGGCGGAGGGAACTAAGTTCCTGCAGGAGGAGTGCTCGCCTCCAGGCCAGGAGAGGCGAGTCACCTGTGGACCAGGACCGCCCTATGCCTCGGGGCAGATAAAAGCCAGCCAGCCCCAGTCCCAGGTTGCGGGAGCAACATTGTTGGTAGCCTGTTCCTGCCTGCACCCTGTCCTGCTCCTCTGCCAGAGTTCCTGACCACACCTGACTCCCTGCCTTGGACCCAGCTTCAGCTTTGACGGACAGCCTCCATACCGCACCCTTGACCTCGGACTGGACTTGGACCTCGCCACATGGTTAACCCTCGGGAACAGCACAAACCCAGCCCCCCCCCCCCCATTTAGGGAAGATAAGACTAAAACCACCAAAGTTGTGATGTTTTGCTACAGGGAAGGCGAAACCTTGCCAATGCAGGGAAAATTCCTTCTAGGTCCTTTAACAGCAACCATGGTAAGACCGTAAGACTCTTACGGTAAGACTCGGGGATCTTTCTATGGAAAAAGAAATCCAAGGGCAACAGGACAATCAGACCAAAAAAAGAATGTTAAAAATGTGTTTTCTCCAGACGAAATTAATGGAATATGCAGAATTGGACAAAAGGACAGGAAGGATTCGAAACCTGCAGGACCAGAGATTTACAGAAGATTGGAAGAAGTATATGAATTATTTGAAGAGCAACTGTAATCAACAAAATACGCTAGTAGGACTACAAGAAGTTCTGAAAGGAGAAATATACAAAGTGTTGCAAAGTAGAAAAAGACAGAGATGTTGGTTATGACTTTGAAATGTAATAAGGAAGATAAGAAATGCAGACTGAGAGATTAAGATTGGAAAAATTTCAGACAGGATTGATGGAAGTCAAAAATTTGAATAAGATGTAAAAGTATGTTTAATTACTGTTGAAAATGATATGTTAAAAAAACTAATAAAAAATTATATATACTATATAAAAAAATGTGTTTTCTCTGGAATGGTGAAAAACCCTAGAAATGAGGACAAGAAATTGGAGGGAAGAAATTATCCCACCCAAGCAGACTAAACAAAATACACAGAGGGTGGTGTATACTCTCACACCGAGCCCAAGAACCTGGGCTAGGGTAACAAGCAAAAAAAAGGGAGAAAGGTGAATTGCTGTTGACTTGTGTTTCCTTGGATTTTGCTGTATTAAGACTTTGCTGAATTGCAATCTTTTTGTGAATTGCAATCCGTTCCTCCGTTGGGTCTTCTCAATCTCAGTTCCACGAAGCCTTCTCTGCCCCAAATTGGCTCCCCTGCCTGTCAGGGAACTGCCATCGGAGCCAGAAGGAGAGGGAGGGCTCCAGAGGGATTCCGGAGAGCGTCCCGGGAGGGAGAGAAGCAGCACATCTTCTGGGGAAGGAAATCAGCGTAGCACCAGTGGAGGAGGGGGGCAGATGGGGGAATCGGCGAGGTGGCTCCAAGACTCCTCGCCGGGGACCATCGGGGAGAGCACGGGTCCTCCGATGCCCACACCCTCCCTGCGCAGAAGGCTTCCGCGCAGGGAGAGTAGGCGAAGACTAGGCGTCAAAGAACTTTTATGCTGGAAGAAGTTCAAGAAACACCCACTGACGGATTCTGCCAGTGATTGAGACAGCCACGGGCGAGTGGCTGTCCAGACAGAAAGGGTTCACTCAGGCAACCCACCCAGGTGTGGCGCCGATTTACGCACGAGCAACCCCTAGAACCATTACACTGCCCAAATTGCTTTCTTATAGCATTGAGGCGGGACTGAATCTAAATACACACGGGGTGATGAAGCGCTATCCTATCCTATGAGATCTAAGAACAAAAACGACAAAGCCAAAATGGAAGCTTGTCTCAGTATTGTGTTCTCCACATGCATGGGGAACATCCTCCCTTTGCACAGACCCAAAGTTTGTTGGAAAAGTCCAGACCTGATTCTTTGCTTCTTGGCACTCCTTGTAAGTGATAACCATTCACAATCAAACACACAGACTCATCTGTAGCTTTCCAAGCTCATCATTTACCGTATTTTTTGCTCTATAAGACTCACTTTTTCCCTCCTAAAAAGTAAGGGGAAATGTGTGTGCGTCTTATGGAGCGAATGCAGGCTGCGCAGCTATCCCAGAAGCCAGAACAGCAAGAGGGATTGCTGCTTTCACTGCGCAGCAATCCCTCTTGCTGTTCTGGCTTCTGAGATTCAGAATATTTTTTTTCTTGTTTTCCTCCTCCAAAAACTGTGTGCGTCTTGTTTTCTGGTGTGTCTTATAGAGCGAAAAATACGGTAAGTTTTCTATCTTGGCTGAAAAGCACAACTTTACTTAACTTTTAAAAGGATAGAATAAAGAGGCTTGATCCATGTTTTAAAAAGCATCATATGAACATATCCTAAGCACAAATTTCTCTACTAAATCTTAATTTACTCAGTTGCCAAATACACAAATTGGGCCTAGCGCTTCTGCTTATTAGGGTTGCCAACTTCCGAAAAGCTTGCTCCAAAGTACAAAATTCATTTGAATTGTAACACTGTGGCCTGTTTTTATATCTGGATAGCTACGGGGTTCCTATCTGATTGACTTAAAAGGTATATAACTCCTCTCCCCAAGGCACACCTTTTTCAATAAAGTGATATAAAAGATAGGGGAGGAAAGGTTGGCCAAGGAAGACAAGCTACTTAATTTCTTTCAAACAAAATGAGCAGGCACGACCCAATGCCACTGTGGGGAAGAAAGAGCTGCCGGTGTGTATTAAAGATTAGTGCCTCGGCTGCTTAATTATTGGCGCGTTGGCTGCTTAATTATTGGTTAATCTAGCAATTTAACATGCTTCATTTAATTCTAATTAGGAGAATTAATAGGCAGGGAATAAAGATTTAAACAGACTGGCGAGAAACAAAACTGAATTTCAAGCTGCTGTTGAAAATTGGAGGCTTCCTTGGCGAACGCTCTTTCGGCAACAAAGCGGCCCCCTCTTCACCACAGAACGGGGGCCACGGGGAGGCTTTCGTCACCAGATCTGGCACGCAGCCACAGGGGTGCTGGCTTGTGTAACACGCGACATTAATGTCCTGGTGACAGAACGAGGACGGAAGGAATGGCCTCTGTGTTTTGGAGGGTGTGAGATTATTTCGCGATGTGTGTGTGTGCTTATAGAGCACGAGGGAGCGGGGAATAATTTAGTGGTGATCTCACCCTCAGGAGGTACATACTATTGATGTTGGTGCTTTAAGTCACGGAGCTGTGAATTATTATATTTCTTCCTCAGTCTGATGCTCCCTTTATGTTCTCTCTCCTGGCATAGCTTTGGGGGATGAAGACATGAGGCATTTCCACTTCAACAGCTGGCTGGTTTCCATTCTTGCCTCTCCCAAATGTTACGGCCTGATCTGCTTCGCGTGTTTGTCTTTGCTAATCAAGCTGCGTACTCTGACAAGTCCTACGACATTGGACATGGCTGTTCTTCTAATTAAGGTGCTAATTGAATTAAATGGCTGCAGTAATGAGCAGATGAGCAGCATAAAAAGTAAAGAGTCAGATAGGCCAATTAACGAAAGAGCTGAGCATAATTATAACATTTAAAATACACGCAGCTCTGTACCAATATTCTTAATTGTTACAGGGGAAATTTATGATAATTGGCTCAACAACAGCCACGCAGGGCTTGGTCTGAGACAAAGCCGGTAATTAAAACTAAAATGATATTCAACGCGGATTGCAAAGCAGGGGGAAAACGGCTGATTTATAGAGGAGATGTTTGTAAAATAAGACAACCTACGGAGTGAAAATCCCGCTAAATCGAAGCACCGCCGGTGGGTGACATTTGGGCAAGGTGTCCCAAGATGGAGGTTTATTATTCATTTGCTTCAGACTGCCCACAACCCCAAAGCAGGGTGCTGATCCTCAGGGGTGCTGTCCCAAATCCATTCATCTCATTTGTTGCCTCTGCAGTGTTTATGCAATAGTTTCTTATCATAAAGCAATTTGATATAGAAATCTGAGGCTTGTGTGACTAAGAAGAATGCCAGTGGAAACCACTAAGCCTTTTATGTTTCTGACTTTGAAGCAAGCAAAGGATGAATTTCGAAACCGACAGGTAGGAGGGGAAATGGGGTCACCGCTATTTAACCTGGCAGAAAGCCGAGAGGCCACACAAGTCCAATACCATTTCCCTTTTTGTAACAATTGCATATTGATTTGGCGACGTTGCTTCATGCAGTAGTGAGCAAGTCAATGGACACAGGAATGATATTTGATAAGCAAATTATTGATTAAGAGTGCATCAGCGAACAGGGCCTGGAGAAGGGGCTTATTGTCACCACAGTCGAACAGTGAGGTAGTCATATAGTTCTGATTATTTTAATTATTAAATACGGAGTTGGTAAATAAGTCACAAAACACCAGAGTTTGACCCTTTTTGAAATATGGCCACATTTCCCCACACCAAGCAAGGCGTGAGAAGCAAAGAAGTGTGGGAATGTTCAGGAATGCAGGAGAGGATATATATTGTTTGATTATATCCTTTCCAACTTGTGTTATCAAGTTCTACAATTTAGCAGAGTCACATTCCCCTTTTTAAACTTGCACAGCGGATGCGTTTGCTCAGGCTCGCTAAAGTCTCTAAATAAGTTTCGTTGGTAATTTCCCCTTTAGTCCCTCATAAAAAGATAGACACGACACAGTCTTCTACAAAAGTATAAAAGAGTTTACTCACTCACATTCTGTTCACAAATGGATCCCAGAAGGCAGACTTGTTAGAAAAGTAATATACCTGGAATCTATCCCATAAAGAGAAGGTCCCTTTGTCCTCTCTTGGCTGGAAGCCAAGAGAGCATCTTAGGCTAAGCAGATGTTGCTTCTATGACGAATGTGGTCAGAGAGAGAGAGAGGGCTGACCAGTCCTGCTCTTTTGTTACCTGTGCAGGTGAGGTCACACCCACCTCTAGTCACATGCAGAGGAAGTCTGTCCCAGCCTAGGAGAAACAGGAAGTTGCAACGGGCTGGTCCAGACATCCCCTTTTATGTCCACTCTAGGGATGTTGCACTTGACTGCTCTTGTGTTTCACATCCTACAAGAAGCCCTTCATCAAATGCAATTTTCAGACTAGGTATGAGAAAATATTGTATTTCTTGAGAAATGTTTTCCCTTTTGTATTTTTGAAAGCATATTTTCAATAGTCATTTGCTAACCATAGAATCTGAACACATGTACACACACACGTCCCCCTTGAAACAGAAGGCAAGTCAGGGTTGACAAAAGTTTTGACATTAATTGTGTGTTCATTAAAAATGTGGACCACCTCTGACTGGGTTTCTACTTGATATGGACAAAGCTCCCAAAATATGCAGAATCCACAGATATAATGAATGCATACAAAAACTCGGGGGGGGGGGGACTGCAGCTCCTTTCTGGGCAAGATCTCTAGCTAGGGGAGGGGAGGTTTTGCAAATAAGGTCTGTTATTATGAATATGGAGGGATTGAATTCATCAGAATAGATATAGACTTTGAAGGCTGTCACCTCTCTCTCCAAGCAGCTTTGAATGTAAGTTTTTAACACAACAGGGATTGGTTTATTATTAATTAGCTAACTTGACAGATGGGGTGGAGAATTTAAGCATTTCCCATAAACCCACCCCCACGATCACGGAGACCATTGTCTCAGACTGGCAAGGCCAGGCCAGCTTTTTCAACACGCTTTTTGTTAGCCAAAACCAAGCATATCTCCTTCGGGAGATAGTAAGGAACATTCCTCCCAAACCTTCCTATTTCTTCCTTCCCTCCTCCTGTCATCCAAACCTGGCACTTAGTTTTGAGGAGGAGATTCAGAAATACATTGTCTTCTTGCTGCAACTGATGAGGTCTTGTGCTGTCTGCTGCAGGGCCATCAGATTTAGGAGTCTACTGGTTTTTCTTTTTCATAAATCTGGTGGCTCCATAGTCTGCCACCCAGTGTTCAGACATGGAGCTCAATTTCATCGTGACTTCTGGGCAATTGGAAGGCAGTTCCCAGAATTTGGGGCCAGTGGGAGACATTTTGATGTCTGAGGTGAAGGAGAAGATGGTGCCCTTCGTTCCACATACAGAAGCTGTCCTTCAACATTTTCAGTGTGCTTCAGCCCCATCTGAGGGCAGCAGGTTTTTGAAAGGAGTGCAAGGAGGGGTCTGTAGCACACAGAGCTTTGTCTTCTAACAGAGGAGAATGTCCCCAGGACTCAGAAGGAATGCCCTACTACATCTTATTATCTACCGCCTGAGGCAGCTGCCCCAATCTGTCTTCATATGATAGAATTGTGAGGGAAAAGTTTCACATGCATGCTGGAAATGGAAACGCCAATGAGAAGAAGAGGAGGAGGAGGAGGAGGAGTTTGGATTTGATATCCCACTTTATCACTACCCTAAGGAGTCTCAAAGCGGTTAACAATCTCCTTTTTCCTTCCTCCCCCACAACAAACACTCTGTCAGGTGAGTGAGGCTGAGAGACTTCAGAGAAGTGTGACTGGCCCAAGGTCACCCAGCAGCTGCATGTGGAGGAGCGGGGAATCAAACCCAGTTCACCAGAGTACGAGTCCACCGTTCTTAACCACTACACCACACTGACTCTGTGTGTTATGGAGATACCGTTAAGAAAACTCACACCCACCCGCCCCGATCTGCCATCTCAACAGTGCAGACCTTACTGCTTCATTATTTTCATCATCATCATTGCTACTACTACTATTAAAATTTGTATACTGCCCTATGCCTGCAGGTCTCGGGGCAGTTACAACCTAAAATCACAATATGAAAACACAAGAAGGAAGAGTTCTAACTCCTCCTAGCTTCTGGAGAAGGTAGTGAATCCAAATAACAGAAACTCCTATTGGCCATCGCTGTTGTAGGATATAAGCAAATGTTTCGGGTAGTGAGAAGCTTTATGGCTGGGAAGTCCAATGCAGGGCCCAAGGGTTGCATGCGGCCCTTGAGGCCTGTTTTGGCGGCCCTCAGCAACATTTGATGCTTCCACCCCCTGCAACCCTCACGCTGCCTTCTCAAAGCCTGGTAAGCGAGGTGCTGGGCTTTGGGAAGGAGACGTGAGGGCTCAGGCAGGGTCCTAGAGCCCTCCTTCCTGCTTCACAAAACCTAGTGTTTCCCCAGTTTTGGGAAGGGTGTGGGAAAGCTCTAGAATCCTGCCAGAGCCTCAAAGAGGCAACAAAGCAGCGTGTGGCCCGCAGGTTCCATGTCAAAGTACTTGTGTGGTCTACTTGGTATGAAACGTTGAACCACCCTGATGGATTGGGAAGGAATTCCTGCATTCTGCAAAGACCTGCATTGAGGTATGTGATAGGTTCTGCAGGCAGAGGATCTCCTGACATCACCTGGACCTACTCTGGTGCACACATCCATTACCGTACTTTTGGCACATAACACCCTGCAACGTATGGTTGGCTGGTATTTAGTTGGCATCTCCATTAGCAATGGCTGGAGTTAGGCCCATTGGATGTTATCCAACATTGGTCATGTTCAGAGTAGACCCACTGAAATTAATGGGCATGTAACTTAATTCCATGATCACTGCAGATGGTGACAGCAGCCACGAGATTAAAAGACGCCTGCTTCTTGGGAGAAAAGCAATGACAAACCTAGACAGCATCTTAAAAAGCAGAGACATCACCTTGCCAACAAAGGTCCGTATAGTTAAAGCTATGGTTTTCCCAGTAGTGATGTATGGAAGTGAGAGCTGGACCATAAAGAAGGCTGATCGCCCAAGAATTGATGCTTTTGAATTCTGGTGCTGGAGGAGACTCTTGAGAGTCCCATGGACTGCAAGAAAATCAAACCTATACATTCTGAAGGAAATCAGCCCTGAGTGCTCACTGGAAGGACAGATCCTGAAGCTGAGACTCCAATACTCTGGCCACCTCATGAGAAGAGAAGACTCCCTGGAAAAGACCCTGATGTTGGGAAAGATGGAGGGCACAAGGAGAAGGGGACGACAGAGGACGAAATGGTTGGACAGTGAGTCTGACCAAACTGCGGGAGGCAGTGGAAGACAGGAGTGCCTGGCGTGCTCTGGTCCAGGGGGTCACGAAGAGTCAGACACGACTAAACGACTAAACAACAACAACTTTAATCCATTGGGTCAGATCTGAGTATGACTTAGTTGGGTGTCACCCACCGATTTTTGCAGCTGGGGATCTTGTATGCCAAGTTCTGTTCTGGATTGTGGCCAAAAAATGAACCGGAGCGGCTCACGCTGCAAGTGAAATAATATTGCACTTGAAAATATGCCCCACAACTCATAAACCTCCCCGATTTTACACCAGTGGTAATGGAATAAATACATTCTAACAACACATTGCTTCTTTCCCCGCATAACTACTTCTCCAGGCAGATTTACCATAACAGAGTCTGAGCAGGGGAAAAACTAACAACAAAAAAAAGATGGTTCATTTACAAATGTAATTTCAATTGAAGATAGTTTTCCAATCTTCTTTCATTTGAGTCTCAATTGAACTTCTTCTCCTTTTTGATGGCATGATTAGACATTGTGAGAGCTGTTGAAGATTAGTCAAGCACAGAGAGAGTAAATTGGGAAGGAATGTTTTATCAGCGCACGTCACAATATATGAAAGCAGATGTGTATGCTCTGAGCTGTTCCCTCAAATTATGGTTATGGAATAATTTAGCCCTTTTGATTCTCACAGATTACTGCTTCCACTGATCATGCTGTCAAAATCAAAGTGAGCACTTCATTCCGCTTTTATTCATGCCAGATCTATTTTGCTTTCATAATGAGCAGATATTACCACTGCACAAAGAGGATAAAGACATTCACAGTGATAGATAGGCGAGAGATTAAATGGGATCTTTATGACTTCTTCAGCCATCAGTTTTGACTGTGCGATAAGACGAGTCGAGTTGGGCACTGATTTGTTCTTTATTGGAGCCAATATTAGCATGGGCTTACCAGCGCACGCTCTGATAAAATCTATTTAAGGTGGAATGGGCACAAGCATTTTAGACCGAGGGAAACTGCTGCTGCTGCTACAGCAGCAGGAGGAACAGGCAGCAAACCTCTCTATATGGCAAAATTTCAAAACTGTTGTTCTTTGCGCTTGCTAAATCTAATTACAAATTTACATTTCTCCTACCTCTCTTTGGCGTCAAAGGGTTTTCCGCAGTACTATTGATTACAAACATTGCGTACAGTGGTACCTTGGTTCTCAGATGCCTTGGTACTCAAACAACTTGGAACCCAAGCACTGCAAACCCGGAAGTAAGTGTTCCGGTTTTTGAACTTTCTTTGGAAGCCGAACATACTCAGTTTTGAATGTTACGCTTCCGATTTGAGTGTTACACTGAGGTCTGTCTGTTTTTGCTATTTTGCGTTTTTGTGGCTCTTTTTGTGTGTGTGCGAATTTGTGGAACCCAGTTCAGCTACTGATTGATTGTGTGTCTGCAGTACATTGTTTATTGCTTTCATTTTATGGATCAACGGTCTCGTTAAGATAGCAAAATTCATGTTAAATTGCCATTTTAGGGGTTGCTTTTAAAAGTCTGGAATGGATGAATGCATTTTGCATTTCTGTGGGAAAGCGCGCCTTGGTTTTGGAACGCTTTGGTTTTGGAACGGACTTCCGAAATGAATTAAGTTTGAGAACCAAGGTACCACTGTATTCAAATAGAAATCTTTACAGATATCAGTGTAAACATGACATGCTCTGGTTGCTTTGCACCTCGCTTGAAATGTCTAAAGTAAGATGTGTTCAAGCCTGCGACCAGGATCCAAAAAACATCCGTACTAACTGTCTCCTGAAGGAGCCAGTCTGGACCTGAGGTTATCATCTCCCTGCAACTTCCATATGGGAACAGCCTTCCCTGCCACATTACTTTTGGAACTGAAGGATATGACGTGGGAATCTGATAATACAAGGGAGAAAGAGAAGAAGAGTGTGTATTAGGTAGGGCTAGCTAACTTGTAGCTTCCAGTTGGATTATAACTCTCATCATCCCTGACCACTGACTCAAGTAGCTGAGGCTCATGGGAGTTGGAGTCCAACACCATCTAAAGAACAAGAGAAGCACAGCTTTCATATCCTTGTTCTAAGGTAGTAATAGAGCGTCATGATATGAATTCTTAAGTAGGTTTTGAGTGGACCTTAAAAAGAAAGTTGTACCTTATATACAAATTTATGCTAACATAAATGCTTAAAAATAAACATAACCATATACAAATACTTGCAGTACCTGAAGTGATCCTGAAGCGATGCAATTAGGCTATAAAGCTGCAAATTAAAAAGCCGTTAAAAAACACAACTCATTTCCTGCCTAAAATTCCAATTCTGCATAATATTTTAGAGAAGGCAGACGTAAAATCATTTGCTGTTACATCACCTGCCTAATTTAATCCACTGTCATTTTTAGCCCAGAACTCCCCAGCTAGGTGAACTTGGCAATGCATGGTTGTTCGCTCCATGACTGACTCTGAAAAAGCTTCCTTGAAGGTAAATCAAACAGGCCCACTATCATCTTAGGACCGAGGCCACCACCTCAGTGTCCGATAGCAGGACCCATCAAAGCTACCATCTACTGTAGGCCCTCCATATCAGGCAGATCATTCTATGAGACGCCATTTTATTTTGCCTTGTGCCCCATTGTTTTGTCTCTCCATTGGCTGGTTTCTGTTCATGTTTCCCTCCCTCCCTTCCTCCCTCTCTGTGATACAGAAAACACACAGCGAGAGAGAGAGAGAAATTGCATGTGCACACATACAGTCCAAACATTTTGAGAAATAATTATAGCTGTCAACCGTCCCTTATTTGGCGGGAAGCTCCCTTATCCCAGCGCCGTGTCCCACTGCTGTCCCTTATTGATGATGTCCCTTAAATTTTCCGGCTTTCAAAGGAAGCAGCTCCTCTCCCTCTCTCCCTGCCGGCCAGAGAGGAGGGAGGCTCCAACTGTGTTGCTTGGCTGCATTGCTCACCCAATAAGGAGTCTACGAACGACAGGCAGGTGGAGCTTGCATGCCTTGTGCCGATCAAATCGGCCACGTTGCCTGGGGACTCGCCTTTGCTCAGCGCTTCCCAGCGGAGAGGTGATGGTGGTTTTCCTTGCTGCATCCCCTTTACTGGGTTGCTGCGCTGTGGGAACCACCGCTTGAGGCTTCGTTTGGCTACTGGCTGGGCTTTCTGCCTTTGGCTTGGAGGGGCTCAGAAGTTGAACCTACCTGTGCTGGGAAAATCCCTTATTTTGGCTGCTGATCCCTTATTTTCGAGGCTGCTGGTCCCTTATTTTCAAATCTGTAAGTTGACAGCTATGGAAATAATTTGTTTGTGGGAGAGGTTTTGTTGGTTTGTTTTTGATTTATTATGCATTTTGTGTTAAGATTTTTATGATGTGAACCACCCTCTGATCTTCTGATGATGGGCATTATACAAATTTGATAAATAAATAAAACAATAAATGATACTCCCATGGCAGCCATTTTATGACCACTGACATCCTAACAGCAACTGTTTTGTCGTTGCATCCACGAAACTTCTTTAAAATTCCAAATGTGCCCACGGTGCTCATTGGTTTATATACTGCAGTAGATGAGCTGTGATTGTCTACCTGATGCTTTGCCATAGCAGTGCTATGAAGTGTGCCATTTATAGGGAAAGTCTGCAATTCTCAAATGCAATTCCAGCACTCAGTTCTAGGGATATTTTGAGATGTGGTCACACTCCAGGGTTTGTTGCCCCGAGAGTTAATCCAGACAACAAATTTAAACCAAAGGGGAAATTTATTATATCAAAAGGGAATTAGCACCTTTATTAAAAATATTAAACAAAATCAATAAACATCATGCCAATACCAATCTGAGTTTAGGAGAGTTAAAACCAGTATAAGAAGCACTCCTAGGAACACATAGGAAAAATCTTTTGGGGGGGGGGGAAACCTTTGGATATGGAACAACTGATTGGTTCAAAACTGGGAAAGGAGTATGACAGGGCTGTATATTGTCTTCCTGCTTATTTAACTTATATGCAGAATTCTTCATGCGAAAGGCTGGGCTGGGAAGAAATATCAACAACAACAATATCAACAACCTCAGATATGCAGATGACACAACATTGATGGCAGAAAGTGAGGAGGAATTAAAGAACCTTTTAATGAGGGTGAAAGAGGAGAGCGCAAAATATGGTTTGAAGCTCAACATCAAAAAAACAAAGATCATGGCCACTGGTCCCATCACCTCCTGGCAAATAGAAGGGGAAGAAATGGAGGCAGTGAGAGATTTTACTTTCTTGGGCTCCATGATCACTGCAGATGGTGACAGCAGCCACAAAATTAAAAGACGCCTGCTTCTTGGGAGAAAAGCAATGACAAGCCTAGACAGCATCTTAAAAAGCAGAGACATCACCTTGCCAACGAAGATCCGGATAGTTAAAGCTATGGTTTTCCCAGTAGTGATGTATGGAAGTGAGAGCTGGACCATAAAGAAGGCTGATCGCTGAAGAATTGATGCATTTGGATTCTGGTGCTGGAGGAGACTCTTGAGAGTCCCGTGGACTGTAAGAAGATCAAACCTATCAGAATGAAGGAAATCAGCCCTGAGTGCTCACTGGAAGGACAGATCGTGAAGCTGAGGCTCCAATACTTTGGCCACCTCATGAGAAGAGAAGACTCCCTGGAAAAGACCCTGATGTTGGGAAAGATGGAGGGCACAAGGAGAAGGGGACAACAGAGGACGAGATGGTTGGACAGTGTTCTCGAAGCTACCAGCGTGAGTTTGACCAAACTGTGGGAGGCTGTGGAAGACAGGAGTGCCTGGCGTGCTCTGGTCCATGGGGTCATGAAGAGATGGACACAACTAAATGACTAAACCCATAAAATTCTATGGAGTAGGATTGTCTTCCATGAGCACAGTCTTAACAGTGAGTCCGTAAGTGACTGTGGAGGCCAATTCTGGATCCACGCGTCCTTCCACAGTGGGGACATAGGTTTTTGGACGGGAGTTGATCACGGTGAGGGTTTGCCAAATGTGCCTTCCTCTTAGCACGTTTCTCCCTTGCATCCTGAGTTTGAGTGTCAGAGTTATAAGGAAGAGGTAGGAGGTATTCTTGACCCTCCCCACCAAACCTGGATTCAGAGGAGCATAACATGCTTATATCGAGAGGTCTAGCGTGACAACCCAACACGTTGCACTAATAGGGCTTTTTAACAAACTGTAAAAAGCTGGTGCCAGTCAAGCCAATCACAAACTTCCACACAAAGAACCTAATTAACAGAGCCTCGGCTTTTGCTAATTAATGAAATCAGCACCTGGGCAAAGCAAATTCTTGACAGAAAGCATCACCTCTCATACTTGAAAATTGACATAGAAAGAAAGACTGTAAACCTTGTCTTACTGAATGTGAGTGTGCGCTAAAAGTTTTTAAATGGTTCCAGACAGTAAGAGCTTGTATTAAAAAATGTTTGTGAAACGGCTTCTGGAAAAATTGTATTATGTTGCCCAGGCGAGATGGGGAAAAGAGATGAACATATATTTTGGGCTCTGCTGGCAGCAGCAGCAGCAACAACAACAGCAACAATTTATTTATTTATACCCTGCCCATCTGGTTGGGTTTCCCCAGCCACTCTGGGTGTCTCCCAGCAGAATATTAAAAACAGAATAAAACTTCAAACATTAAAAACTTCCCTAAATAGGGCTGCCTTCAGATGTCTTCTAAAAGTCAGATTGTTGTTTATTTCCTTGTTGTTTATTTCCTTTCCTCTGATGGAAGGGCGTTCCACAGGGCGGGCGCCACTACCGAGAAGGCACTCTGCCTGGTTCCCTGTAGCTTCACTTCTCAGAGGGAGGGAACCACCAGAAGGCCCTCGGAGCTGGACCTCAGTGGAAAGAGCCTCAGGCCATTGAAACATCTAGCTTAGTACTTGGGAAAAGAAGGATCAAAATGTAGGTCACTCAATTTGCTTTGAAGAAGTGATCCTGGCATTCTGTAACGGATCTCTTTTGAGGCCTCTTCTGAAGTGCAGGTTACCACTGCAAAAGCTGGATATTTTGAGGGGTGCTTCAGTGCAGTCGTGTGGCGGAGATGCAATGAAGGATGCAGGAAGATGGAGATAACCAACTACAGAATTCGGAACAGATTTTTAAATTGTTAATATAATGTGTTTTGACTGTGTTTTGCTTTATTGCAGGATTGGGCTAGAGCAGGGGAAGGGGACCTCGATCATTATGGATCTCCACAATGGGTAATCCCTGACTAGCTGCCAAGGTAAAAGGTAAAGGGACCCCTGACCGTTAGGTCCAGTCGTGACCGATTCTGGGGTTGCGGCGCTCATCTCGCTTTACAGACCGAGGGAGCCGACGTTTGCCCGCTCTGCAGACAGTTTTTCCGGGTCATGTGGCCAGCATGACTAAGCCGCTTCTGGCGAACCAGAGCAGCGCATGGAAACACCATTTACCTTCCCACCAGAGTGGTACCTATTTATCTACTTGCACTTAGATGTGCTTTCGAACTGCTAGGTTGGCAGGAGCAGGGACCGAGCAACGGGAGCTCACCCCGTCGCGGAGATTCGAACCACCAACCTTCTGATCGGCAAGTCCTAGGCTCTGTGGTTTAATGCACAGCGCCACCCGCGTCCCTTACCTGCCAAGGAACTCCACCCAAATTCCCCCACAATAGTTTAAAACCCACTGATGTATGCTGTTACATGGTGCATCTGCCAGTAGGGGCTGTTTGCTTGTTTTTGAGTTTGTATTGCATGCACTGTGAATTATCAGTTGTTAAAAGAGTCTAATAAGCCATTCATCGTTAGTGAGACAGCCTTACTTTGTCACCAGCAGTCACGGATAAAAGTGAAAACGTTTGGTTTCAACCTTTCCTTACAGCACAAAGGAAACAAAAAGTGCCTTAATTCTGTAGTGGAAGAATGAGACGTTAGATATTTATTTGATTTCCATAGCCTTATTGCAGGGCAGATTCGAGGGTAAACTATATGTGGATTGAGTCTGCCCCTCCGGCTTGATGGAGGTAGAAACTGTCTCTCATGTCTTGTTACGCTGCCGTTTCTATGGGGATATACGCTCGGTATTTATCACTCCTGTTATACAAAAATCTCCAAATGGGTCCAAAGTTCAATGTCTAAAACTCCTGGTAGAGGACAAGGATCTAGAGATCACGTTAAGGCTGGCCAAATTCTGTGTGACTGCCATAAAATTTAGGGAACAAGCTGTACTTCCAAAATGATTAAGTTTTTAAATGATAATTTTAGGTTATATTTTAGTGATCAAGATTTAATATATATTTTTAACTGACGCTATATCTGAATTGTCTCTGTTATACCCAATTGCAATTCAATGTATTCCTGTTGTGTTTTATGATTTTCCTGATATTGTAAGTAAGTCGGAACTGATCTGTGACCATAATAATAAACATAAAAAATTTCCGTAGCCACCATCAATAAACATTCCCTGGGCATAAGTGGTATCATGCTATATTCCACCTGTGCCTTAATTTTTTCATTCTACATAGATACATTGGTTTTTTTAAGGACATCACATGTGTAATATCACATGTGATGTCCTTAAAAATATGACAAAAGTGAACAGGCATCAAGCACTCAGTAGATGCAGCAGCTGCCTGAATCATGCAACCATTGCAGGAAAAAATAAAATCCTCAACACATCATCCACACGTTATTATATTTCTGAATTTCTCATCTTCCACATTTATTTTTGCATGTAGAAAACTTAATATATGAAGGTAACCTGAACAGAAGGTACAGCCACCAGACTTGCAAAAGCAAATGACTGACCAAAACACTGTGGAAAAAGCACGGTGCTGAGCACTCAGGCCAGCTCCAGTCCGCTCAGCCAACATGTATATTAAAATTGTCACCTCCACCAAGCTTTCGGGAGCAGATGTCCTAAGCTGTGACAGTGCCACATTTAATCTTGAATCCGACTTACCCGAGTTGCCGAGTCCTGTGCTCTGGCCACACAGACCTTGTTATTATATTGCCTTTCAGCAATGGGGCAACAGAACGAATTTGCACTAAAGACTTCAATAAAATTGTGCAATCAATCTGCATTTGGGCGAATTTGTCAAAGTTTTGCATTTGGCAAATACCGGTTGGGTAATTGGCACAGCACTGCGCTACTGACAAAAAGGCAAGGGTGATGAACAGCTCCTAAACGCTGTGTCTTTTCAAACCAATCTGATATTTAGTTCGTAGGCAGATTGCACGTTTTTTAGTGTACATTCGGAGAACCAAGAGCTACAGCTCGTGTTCTCTAACCTTGACTTAATGTGGCAGTCAGAAATTGTGGACAAATGGGTGCTACAGCTGCAATCCTTTCCCCACTGATTTGGGAGTGATCCTGCTCAGTGGGACTTATTTCCAAGTAGATATGCAAAAGATTAAAGGGCCCCTGACCATTAGGTCCAGTCGTGACCGACTCTGGGGTCGCGGCACTCATCTCGCTTTATTGGCTGAGGGAGCCGGCGTACAGCTTCTGGGTCATGTAGCCAGCATGACTAAGCCACTTCTGGCGAACCAGAGCTGCGCACGGAAACACCGTTTACCTTCCCGCTGGAGCGGTACCTATTTATCTACTTGCACTTTGATGTGCTTTCAAACTGCTAGGTTGGCAGGAGCAGGGACCGAGCAACGAGAGCTCACCCTGTTGCGGGGATTCGAACCGCCAACCTTCCGATCGGCAAGTCCTAGGCTCTGTGGTTTAACCACCTGGAGTGGCTGGGGAAACTCAGCCAAATGGGCGGGGTATAAGTAATAAATTTATTATTGTTGTTGTTGTTGTTGTTGTTGTTGTTGTTGTTGTTATTTTATAAGGTCATACACAAAAAAACTAGTCGGTCCCTGGAGAGCTTAGCCCTCTGAGGCCTGGGGCAAGTTTACCCAGCTGCCCCCCCCCCTACTTCTGCATAGGCCTGAGTAGTGATAATTACCCATTGGGTAATTGGGGATGGGGACCACTAAAAACCTAATAAACCTTTCTCACTTTCTTTCCTGGGACTAATTTACTGCACAAAATGTATTTCATGGAAAGCAGATCAATCTGTATTGAGCCACTGTTAAAATATGAACCGAAAAAGGAACTCAAAGATAGAGGAAATGGAATGCAATATTTTCAGCCTCTAGGATGGTTGTTTGTGGGGCTGACTGAGCATCCTTCAGACCCAGTTTGCTTTTGAGTCCCCTATGGATGAGGAAAACACAAGTTCATTACACCTTGGCGAGGATCAACATGCAAAATGACAATTGATGCCACCTAATTGTTTAATAGGGACGCGGGTGGCGCTGTGGGTAAAAGCCTCAGCACCTAGGGCTTGCCGATTGAAAGGTTGGCGGTTCGAATCCCCGCGGCGGGGTGCGCTCCCGTCGCTCGGTCCCAGCGCCTGCCAACCTAGCAGTTCAAAAGCACTCCCGGGTGCAAGTAGATAAATAGGGACCGCTTACTAGCGGGAAGGTAAACGGCGTTTCCGTGTGCGGCTCTGGCTCGCCAGAGCAGCGATGTCACGCTGGCCACGTGACCCGGAAGTGTCTCCGGACAGCGCTGGCCCTTGGCCTCTTTGAGTGAGATGGGCGCACAACCCTAGAGTCTGTCAAGACTGGCCCGTATGGGCAGGGGTACCTTTACCTTTACTTTAATTGTTTAATATTTGTGTGTGTGTGTGTGTGTGTGTGAGAGAGAGAGAGAGAGAGAGAGAGAGAGACAGAGAAAAAAAATTAACCCAGCAGCCATTCCTAGTGAATCCATTAAGCGCATACATCAACCGGGCTTTTTCTGGCTCTTTTTCAACACTTTGATGAAGTTTCCACCTTAAGGAGTAGGAGGAATGGGGGGGAAAGCAAATTGCAGAGTGTAGACTGAAGCACTTGCAATCTTTGTGACAAATACTAATGTATAAATCAGCAGCCCAATCCAGGCCTGGGCTGCTGATCATGTTCTTTGCTGAAATGTCACCTGTTCCTATCTAACGATTTGCATAATGCAAAGCTTCTCACTCGTAAAATACAGATTAAGAGGGGAAGCAAAGAGTCATTCTCGAACCACAGAGCCATTTCAAAAGTGGGGTGGGGGACAGGCTTTGCTATTAACCCTGCTGCTCCCAAAGGTCTCTTCTCGGCTTGCATCGGCAGTAATAGCGAGGCACAGGAAAATAAAGACCTAGTTATCTTTCCTCTGCTGTTTTATTATTTGTTAAACATGTTTGGCTAACGTACAATGGGGAAGTGCTGTAAATATTGAGGAAATGATCAGAAATCCTATGCATACGATAAAACGAATTCAACAAGTTTAAGTGGACATTCAGTTGTCAATCAGATCAGGAGGGGGGTCATGTTTTGAAGCGCTCCCCCAAATACCTCCCCCCCCCATGTATTAAACTTGCTAGCACATCAGCAAGAGAACTACTATAAACCTATTTCGTGGGATTAAGCTTTCTTTTGTCTTGCATGTTTTACAGCCTCGGGATACTCTTGAATCTGTTGGCGGTGCACACAGGCATTAAAGTGATGGTGTTACCTAAAGGTAAAGGTAAAGGACCCCTGACAGTTAAGTCCAGTCGCAGACGACTCCGGGGTTGCGGCGCTCATCTTGCTTTACAGGCCAAGGGAGCTAGCGTTTGTCCGCAGATAGTTTTTCCGGGTCGTGTGGCCAGCATGACTAAGCCGCTTCTGGCGTAACAGAACCCCAACACAAGAGCAGCGCTCAGAAATGCCGATTACCTTCCCACCGGAGTGGTACCTATTTATCTACTTGCACTTTTTTTGGCGTGCTGTTGAACTGCTAGGTTGACAGGAGCTGGGACGGAGCAACGGGAGCTCACCCCGTCACGGGGATTCGAATTGCCAATCTTCTGATCGGCAAGTCCAAGAGGCTCAGTGGTTTAGACCACAGCACCACCCGCGTCCTGTCATAGCTTTAAGAAATATGGTTTATTTACCTATTTACACCTTCAGTCTGCATGGAGTCCAGATCTTACAACGTGGTCATATCAAGAGGGGCTTCTCTCCCACAGCAGTGCAGCCATGGAGTACCAAGGCATCTCTCCCAGCCTGCCTTCAGCCAACCTGCCCAAGATGGATCCCAGTCTTTCTTCTCTTCCCTCTTTCTACCCAGCACACCTTGCCAAAAACTCTCTTTTCCTGTCACCCCACTCTCAGTTACCCTGGCAACCTTCTGAACCCCCAGTCTCTGTTCACACTTCAGGGCAAGGGGGGGTGCACAGTTTGTCATAGGCCACTTCAGGAATTCCTCCGCAGCTTGTATTTCTCCCTTGACACCCGAAGTAATCAAAATCATAGCATTTATTAATTTCTATTATTATCTATAATAATATGTTTTTCATGCATTGCACCCAGTAAGAAGCATCCCCTTTGCTCTAAACTAGTCAATTCAGGCCATTGTAATCTCAAATCAAACTCCTATTACTATTTAATTTCTAAGCCACTTTTCATCAAGGGATCACAAGGTGGCTTACAAAATGAAAACACAGAAAGCATACCATAGTAACTAATGAAAACAATACCTCCATGCGGTTTAAAAGGCCAAAGGGTGTTTAATTAGCGAATGGCTAACTGCTCCTCTCAACTACAACACACAATTACACCCCACCCCCCGCATCTCCATTGTGCTCATTAAAAAATAAAAATAAACAAAAGGATCCTGCCCACTCAGAGAGGAAGTGGAAGTGGGCAGGTTGTCAATATTATTATTATTATTATTATTATTATTATTATTATTATTATTATTATTTATACCCCACGCAATATTACAGTCCCCCAGATTATTATGCCATATACACCAAGAGTGAACAGACTAAGAGATAATAATAATAATAATAATAATAATAATAATAATAATAATAATAATATATTATTATTTATTATTTATACCCCGCCCATCTGGCTGGGCTTCCCCAGCAACTCTGGGTGGCTTCCCAAAAAATATTAAAATACTGTAATACATTAAACATTAAACATTAAAAGCTTCCCTAAACAGGGCTGCCTTCAGATGTCTTTTAAAGATAAGATAGCTACTTATTTCCTTCATATCTGAAGGAAGGGCGTTCCACAGGGTGGGCGCCACTACCGAGAAGGCCCTCTATCTGGTTCCCTGTAACCTCACTTCTCGCAATGAGGGAACCGCCAGAAGGCCCTCGGAGCTGGACCTCAGTGTCCGGGCAGAACGATGGGGGTGGAGACGCTCCTTCAGGTATACTGGACCGAGGCCGTTTAGGGCTTTAAAGGTCAGCACCAACATTTTGAATTGTGCTCGGAAACGTACTGGGAGCCAATGTAGGTCTTTCAAGACGGGTGTTATGTGGTCTCGGCGGCTGCCCCCAGTCACCAGTCTAGCTGCCGGATTCTGGATTAGTTGTAGTTTCCGGGTCACCTTCAAAGGTAGCCCCACATAGAGCGCATTGCAGTAGTCCAAGCGGGAGATAACCAGAGCATGCACCACTCTGGTGAGACAGTCTGCAGGCAGATAGGGTCTCAGCCTACGTACCAGATGGAGCTGGTAAACAGCTGCCCTGGACACAGATTTGACCTGTGCCTCCATGGACAGCTGTGAGTCCAAAATGACTCCCAGGCTGCGCACCTGGTCCTTCAGGGGGACAGTTACAGCATTCAGGACCAGCATTCAGAAAGAAGTCGTCCCAGCAAAGGAAGAATGGATACAAAAACTCATGGAATATGCAGAAATGGCGAAACTTACCGGAAGAATAAGAAATCAAGATAACAAACTCTTTATAAAAGAATGGAAACGGTTTATTGAATATTTGCAAACAAACTGTAAACATTGGGAGGATTATTGCAATAGCCTGCAGTTGCATAAGAGTACATATTGAAAGAAGATGAATAAATGAGCAAATTAAGTTAATTTGGATATGCAGAAGATATTAAAAATGAATGTAAGGAACCGCAGAAGGAGGGGGTACGAAGTCATGTTTTGAAATGTCAAAATGATTGTAAAAATCAGTGCATGTATAAACCTGAAAAGTATATTTTTTTTCTTTTTTAAAAAAGAGAGATTGTTCCACCTGGCATGCTGAAATGCCTCTGCAAACAAAACATCGTTGAATTCCACCCATAGTGCTTAGTGCTCCCAGAACATAGTCTACAACTGTGTGGCTCCCTTCTGCCAATTAGAGCCAACTCCTGCATTTTGTTTGCTTGCTTCTTTGTTTAACATCAGATATAAAGGTAAAGGTAAAGGTACCCCTGCCCGTACGGGCCAGTCTTGACAGACTCTAGGGTTGTGCGCCCACCTCACTCAAAGAGGCCAAGGGCCAGCGCTGTCCGAAGACACTTCCGGGTCACGTGGCCAGCGTGACATCGCTGCTCTGGCGAGCCAGAGCCGCACACGGAAACGCCGTTTACCTTCCCGCTAGTAAGCTGTCCCTATTTATCTACTTGCCCCCGGGGGTGCTTTCGAACTGCTAGGTTGGCAGGCGCTGGGACCGAACAGCGGGAGCGCACCCCGCCGCGGGGATTCGAACCGCCGACCTTTCGATCGGCAAGCCCTAGGCACTGAGGCTTTAACCCACAGCGCCACCTGCGTCCCAACATCAGATATACCTGCTGGCTTTTCTTGAGAGAAAAGCAATGACAAACCTAGACAGCATCTTAAAAAGTAGAGACATCACCTTGCCAACAAAGGTCCGTATAGTTAAAGCTATGGTTTTCCCAGTAGTGATGTATGAAAGTGAGAGCTGGACCATAAAGAAGGCTGATCGCCGAAGAATGGATGCTTTTGAATTATGGTGCTGGAGGAGACTCTTGAGAGTCCCATGGACTGCAAGAAGATCAAACCTATCCATTCTTAAGGAAATCAGCCCTGAGTGCTCACTGGAAGGACAGAACCTGAAGCTGAGACTCCAATACTTTGGCCACCTCATGAGAAGAGAAGACTCCCTGGAAAAGACCCTGATGTTAGGAAAGATGGAGGGCACAAGGAGAAGGGGATGACAGAGGACGAGATGGTTGGATAGTGTTCTCGAAGCTACCAGCATGAGTTTGACCAAACTGTGGGAGGCAGTGGAAGACAGGAGTGCCTGGAGTGCTCTGGTCCATGGGGACATGAAGAGTCGGACATGACTAAATGACTAAACAACAACAAATACCTGCTTACCCATCTAGGCCAAAACTCACAGTGGCCAATCAGATGCCTGTGAGAAGCCTGTACACAACAGCAATCTCTCCACCTCTGGTTGCCTGGAACGGGTATTCAGAAACATACTTCTGCTATAGTGGAGGTACATTATAGCCCCTGTGGCTAGTAGCCACTGATAGCCTTACCCTCTATGAATTAGACCAGTGTTTACCAAACTTGGATCTCCATCTGTTTTTGGACTACAGTTCCCACAATCCCTGACCATAATCCCAGTCCTGCTAGCTCGGGATGATGGGAGTTATAGTCCAAAAACATCTGGAGATCCAAGCTTGGGAAATACTGAAATTAGTCTTTTAAAGATTAGTGGCCATCACTACTTCTCATGGGAGTGAATTCTACAGTTTAACTATTACTGTGTGAAGAAGTAATTATTTTGTCTGCTGCGAATCTTTCAACAATCAGCCACATTGGATGGTCCCAAGTTCCAATACAGTGGTACCTCGGGTTACAGACGCTTCAGGTTACAGACGCTTCAGGTTACAGGCTCCGTTAACCCAGAAATAGTACTTCGGGTTAAGAACTTTGCTTCAGGATGAGAACAGAAATTGCGTGGCGGCAGTGGGAGGCCACATTAGCTAAAGTGGTACCTCAGGTTAAAAACAGTGTCAGGTTAAGAACGGACCTCCAGAACGAATTAAGTTCTTAACCCGAGGTACCACTGTACTTTGAGAGAGGAAGGGGGGGATCCTCTTTGCACTTTCTCCAAGCCACACAAAACTTTACCAAGTCCCCTCTTATTTTCCTTTTCCCCAAACTAAAAGTACCAAATGTTGTGGTGCATGCTCTGGTTATCTTCCGCTTGGACTACTGCAATGCGCTCTACATGGGGCTACCTTTGAAGGTGACCTGGAAACTACAACTAATCCAGAATGCAGCAGCTAGACTGGTGACTGGGACCATATAACACTGGTCCTGAAAGACCTACTTTGGCTCCCAGTACATTTCTGAGCATAATTCAAGTGTTGGTGCTGACCTTTAAAACTCTAAACGGCCTCGGTCCAGTATACCTGAAGGAGCGTCTTCACCCCCATCGTTCTACCCAGACGCTGAGGTCCAGCTCTGAGGGCCTTCTGGCGGTTCCCTCACTGCAAGAAGTGAAACTACAAGGAACCAGGCAGAGGGCCTTCTCGGTAGCAGCACCTGCCTTGTGGGACGCCCTCCCATCAGATGTCAAGGAAATAAACTGACTTTTAGAAGACATCTGAAGGCAGCCCTGTTGAGGGAAGTTTTTAATGTTTGATGTTTTATCGTGTTTTTAATATTCTGTTGGGAGCCACCCAGAGTGGCTGGGGTATAAATAATAAATTGTTGTTGTTTTTGTTAACTGCCCTTTTCTGAGCTTTTTCTAACTCAACAATATCCTTTTTGAGGTGAGGGAAGCAGAACATGGCATCCCAAGTGTGGCCACACCACAGATTCCTGCAACTGCAGGGATGCTGAACCTTTTTGGATCCACACACCAGATCTTTTCCAAGACTGGCTTTGTGGGCCAAATTTGAGAAGTGAGTGTGACCACCCATTTGTCAATCACCAGGCACCATTGATGCTTCAAAGCACCTCACAGGCAACAAGGCACTGCTGAAATGGAGGAGAAAGCCTTTGTTTTAGCATCAAGATGCGGGCGCATTGGTTTAGTGCGCCACCTCCCTGTGGGGAATCCCGCCCCCTGTTGAAGTGAGGTCAGATGATGGACAGCTTGGTGTGGATTTCAAAAAATGTCCTCACGGGCCAAACTGAAACCCCTGGTGGGCCAATATTTCATTCATGGTCATTCACTGCCAGTTTAAACCCCATTTGTATATATGTGAAATTTATATTTTTGCCCCAGTGTCCATCACTTTGCACTAGGGATGGAGAGGAATTCAATTCAGTTCACATATTCAGGTGAGCTTAACTAATCGGCACTAAAGCATAGCCATCCTTAAGGATTTGCAGCCCCCCCCCCATTTCTGCAGTGCAACTTCTTCAGCCAAGTTATGGGTACAAACATACTTATACTGAGGCATTGTGTGCATATCAATGCACTTATTAGTGAAATTTCATAGACCTATGAGTCCGGGCATTACAATCTGGGCGGCCATTGGAAATGGGAGCCGAGCTTGGCTCCCATCAAAACAAACATGGCTGCCGAAAAAGCAAGCAAGGGCCCAGAGCAAAAGGCCACGAATGGCAGTATAGCCAGGCTAGGCCAGTGAGAGGCCATTCTGTCTCTGGCAGTAGTGCCCAATATGTTTTACAGCGGCCGCCATGTCTGAAGAACAGTATTTAGCTGGAAAAGACTGAGGAGAACAGAACTGCTTGTCTGATGGCGTGTGATGGGAAATTGGGTGTGTGTGTGTGTGTGGAAATGAAGTCTCTTATCTTGGGGACAGTGAGGAAGAGGAGACAACAATAGTCTCCCTTGGTTTGTGTGGGATGGAAGGGCAGGGGAAGGGGAAGAAATCTGCCACCAGGGCTCTGGGAATTGTGGAAGACTTGGCACCGAGCCGGTTAATAGGCAGCTCTCGGCTGCCTCACTGAGAATGGCAGTGACACCTGACTGAGAACTTAGGGAAAGAGTTGGCGGCTTATTAAAGCAGCGGGACCTTGGCTGAACCCCATGACTACACGCTAGGATTGCTGTGTGCCCCACGATAACTCGCAGCTGCTGATAAAGTCCACTGGTAATGGCTTTTTGCTAATGAGAAAAGTGCTGCTGATTATGACAAATAGCCTGAGACCAACAGGCTAAGCTGCTACACAGGCTCCCAATTGTCAGTCTGGCTGATTTTTGCATTTCATTATTCCTTTCCTGATGTCTTGGCTCCTTCTATTCTCAACATACTCCTATAACCGTGTGTCACAATTTTAATAACACTTCTTTATCTCAATTTTCCCCCTCTCTCCATGGAAGCTAGAAAAGAAATGGATATTGAAGGAACAATGTTTAACCTTGCTTGTATGCCACAGCAAAAGGAGCCCTTCAGCCATTGTTTAAGAATTTCAAAGGCACAAACAACCACGCAGAGCCCACGTGGCTCCAGAGACTCTTTTCCGCTCCCTGTTTTTTTATAATTCCAAACTAGGGGTCTGGCGTGCTGCATTTCCACCTCCTCAATACAAGGGAGGTGCTTGACCTAAAGAGGTGTTGGTGCAACACAGGGGCAGGCAGAGTTTGACCCTCCAGGTGTCTTCGGCTACAGCTTCCATCACTTCCAGCCAGGAGGCCCCAAACTTCCCCTATCTCTGGTGTAGTATAAGACACAAAGTAGAGAGTCCTTTTTGGGTGTGAGGAGGATGGTTGAAGCACATAGCTTCTGACTTTGTAAAATTTACCTGTAGGCCCGACACCATTGCAAATGTGTTGAGTTCTCTGATTAGGGAGGTTGCTGTGCTTATGGGGTCTGGTGTTGTGACCATTAGGTCATCTGCAAAGAGCCCTAATTTATAGGTTCTGCCTTTTATTTCCACTCCCTTGATGTCTGTGGCTGCTCGGATGCAGATTGCTAAGGGTTCCAGAGCCAGGATAAATAAGAAGGGAGACAGTGGGCATCCTTGTTTCGTGCCTCTTTGGATAGCTATAGTATTAGAATCCATATTGTTAGTTCTGCATTTTGCTGAGGCTTGGGAGTATATTTGTTTGAGGATTTGTAGGAAGTTGGGGCCAAATTTCATGTTAGTTAGTACTGCTAATACACAAGCAACGCTGACACCAAACTCTACATACATTAAGCATAATAGAAACACCGCCACCCGACCCCACCCCCATCCATCTTCCCTCCCTCCACCCCCCCTTTCTTTTTTTCTTCTTTTTTCTTCTCCCCCTAATGCCTCAACAAATGAAACGGATTTGTAAAAATGTTACATGGAAAAAAAATACGAGGCATTACACTTACTTCTGTAAAACAAGAAAATCCTTAATAATTTTTTTTTAAAAAAAAAAAAACAAAGTAGAGAGTCCCCAATTCAAATTTCACTTCACCCACGGACTCACCAGGTCACCTTTGGGAGGCGAATCTTTCTGCATATAGTTCCCACTCTCAGTCCATGCTGGAAATGTAGATGACAGTACCAGCCTATCTCACAGGAATGCCCTATCTCGCTTTTTATATATATTGATTTTTTTATTTTAAAAAATCAGAAATTTTGACAAACTAACTTCAATTTAATATATATTTCCCTGGATGGTTTGACTTCCCAGCCTTAACTACCTGACATTTAGAAGACATCTGAAGGCAGCCCTGTTCAGGGAAGTTTTTAATGTGTGACATTTTAATGTATTTTTAATCTTTGTTGGAAGCTGCCCAGACTGGCTGGGGAAACCCAGCCAGATGGGCGAGGTACAAATAATAAATTGTTGTTGTTGTTGTTGACTACGTGATTTTTATGTTCCCATCCTTTTTTCCTTATATCTCATACTTATTTTCTCTATTAAAATGGCGGCCGTTTCCCTTCCACCACTTAAATTTTGAATCCTGCTAGTGACATCATTTGGCTACAATGCTTCCTCAAACGGTCCAAAAGGGGACTCCACACTTCAATAAAAAGTTCATCGTTTTGATCTCTTACACTTGCTGTCAATTTTGCCATTTCCGCAAGGCCAATTGGTTTTAAGATCCATTCTTCCTTGGTTGGAACTTCTCCTGACTTCCTTTTCTGCGCATGTAGAATTCTGGCTGCTGTTGCTCCATCTCCATTATCCCCAAAAAGGAATAGGAAAGAGGAAAACAATTCCATTCTGAAATCTGGCTGCCTTTCATAAAACAAGTTCAGACTTGGCCTCATCCACATGAATGTCTTTTTGCATGCTGGGTTGATTAAAGATTACTTACCAGTTCTTCAGAGATACGTGGTTGTTCCTATTGCTGTAACAAAGAAGTCATGTTGTATTAATTCATCACGTAAGATGTGGATTCAGTTTGATGTGTCAATCCAGCATCATGCTTTATTTACATCAGGAGTGGGCAGCATGTGACCCTGGGCCCAATTGCAAGCCCCCCATGCACTCAGTTTGGGCCTCTGGAAGGAGTGACCTGTCCCCACTGGCGGAGGAATGGGGGGGCAGGGGGAGTGCACTGCCCCCAGCACCATTGGGGAGGGGGATACAATCGTGGCCACCCCCCGGACGCACGACGCACACACCCCAATCGCGCCGGCACCACGCCCCTGCGGTGGTGTGCCACGCCCCTGGGACACACGCCACATGGGTGCATGCCCCCAGGATGTGCACCACGCCCCCTGGGATGCGTGCCAGCCACGCCCACCCGCTCTCCGCTCCCGGTGATGGAGCATGCAGCTCCACCACTTGCCTGTCCCTCCCCTGGCAGCCCACTACGCAAGGAGGACCGGGGGGGCGGAGGATGGGGAGCGGGGGCTGCCAAAAAGAAAGAGACAAAAGAAGGCTTCACCCATGGTGGCCTTTGGAATGCCAATGCAGCCTCTGGCAAATTCTCCAAAGGGGAAAAATGTTCCCTGCCCATTGATATCCTTTGTAATTTGAAACTGGCTAGAAAAGTAGAGACATCACCTTGCCAACAAAGGTCCGTATAGTAAAAGCTATGGTTTTCCCAGTAGTGATGTATGGAAGTGAAAGCTGGACCATAAAGAAGGCTGATTGCCGAAGAATGGATGCATTTGAATTCTGGTGCTGGAGGAGATTCTTGAGAGTCCCATGAACTGCAAGAAGACCAAACCTCTCCATTCTTGAGGAAATCAGCCCTGAGTGCTCACTGGAAGGACAGATCCTGAAGCTGAGGCTCCAATACTTTGGCCACCTCAGGAGAAGAGAAGACTCCCTGGAAAAGACCTTGATGTTGGGAAAGATGGAGGGCACAAGGAGAAGGGGATGACAGAGGACGAGATGGTTGGACAGTGTTCTCGAAGCTACCAGCCTGAGTTGGACCAAACTGCGGGAGGCAGTGGAAGACAGGAGTGCCTGGCGTGCTCTGGTCCATGGGGTCACAAAGAGTCGGACATGACTAAACAACAACAACAAAGAGGGTGGGGTTATAGATAAGAGGACTCCCTTCTCTTATATTAAATATAGACCATAAAAGATCAGATATCCTGTTACACATTAAGATAACAAAACTGAAAACTATTATTGAGGAGGCAGATCGGCAAATGAATATAAAATGCAGCAGGGGGAGGGGGCCATCAGCAACGCAAGGAGGCAGAAATAGCTGGTGATCCTGGGCGCAGGAATAAAATGTTAGGAGGTCCACAAGAATGTTCCTGTTTTCATCTATGAAATGCTGGAGGGTCGCCCGTAGCACCACACTTGATTTCTTAAAAATGGACTGGGCAGCAGTTATGTGTTATATATACAGTGGTACCTTGGATTGCAACCATTTTGGATTACAACCATGTCAAACCCTGAAGTGTGTGGCCCTTTTTTTTGGATTACAACCCATTTTCTTTTATTACAACCCCCCCCCTTTTTGGGGGGAAGCCACATTGGCGAAAGCGCGCCTTGAGTTACAACCTGTTTTGGTTTACTACCAGATCTTTGTAATGGATTATGGTTGTAAACCAAGGTATCATTGTATATATGTGTGTGTATGTGATGGGTTGATGCCTGTTGGACTGAGTTCATACAAGTTTTTTAAGTGTTTTACAATTTGAGGTTTACCACCAGCTTTTCCCCCTTAAGGTGTTAAACAAAGTGATTATCATAATCAGTGCTTTTTTTCTGGGGGGACGCAGGGGTACACATACCGTTGCTACCCCCAATGGCAGCCTCATTTCCTGTTACGGTATTTCCTGAGTCTCAGATGGAAGCGAGCGTTTAATGTGTGAAGTAGGAGTTGGAATCTAGTACAGTGATTGGTCAGGTTTTTTTGTTACCACCTCCGATGGCAGTTTCCTTTCCTTTCCCGGTGATTTTCTTGAGTCAAAATAAGGAAAAAAGCACTGACCGTAATCAAATTAAACACTTCTCTCTTCTGACCACATCTACATTTGCGTGTGTGTGTGTGTGTGTGTGTGTGTGTAATATAGGAATACTTTTGAGAAGGTACATAAGCATCAGAATTAATTCACTCCTGCATCTTTGTGCGAACACAAAATCAATGCACAGCCTCCAATCATGGTTTACCCATAAAAAAGCACAACATACAAATATGATATGTGATGACATAAATCCTCTTGTTCTGTAGTCTAATGAGAATCCTCCGGGAAAGCAAAGTAGTCTGTATAGTAAGGCAGTCCTTGGGATAAAATATACATTCATCAGGATTCCAGTATACCTTATTTTTCAATGTTTACCCTCTGCCCCCCACTACTTCCTGCTGTGTGCAGAATCCCTTATTTGCACATCACCGATACTGTTAAATACCCCCCCCCCAATTCTCTAAGGGGTTGCCACTGCCTGGTGTTACGTGGGGTGGTGGGAACGGTTTGAAACGGCATCCATGTCACTCAGGAGATCACAGCCGCAGAGATAAGAAGAGTCATCCCTTTGTCTGTAGGCATCACTTTCTGGTTCACATGGAGAAACCACTTTCAATGGAGCCCAGTGCCAGGAGCACCTCACTGTATTGAGGCAGCACCAGGTGTTGAAAATCGGGTCCTCCTCACAGGAGGAGTGAGATCATCAGGACTGACCTCATTGTTGTGTGGGTGTGATGGCCTGGGATTCGGACTCGGAGGCTGAACCTGAGGAATCCCAGCCTGCACAGGAGTCCCCAGCTCCAGAACCAGCTGAGCCAGGGCTGGGGCTTGAGCCAGCTAAGTCTGCTCTGGCTCCTGAGGTGATGGAGGACCCATTGCCTGCAGGTACTCCACTCTCAGCCCCGTCAGGGGAAGCTGAGGTTGCCTCTGGGTCTGGTAACCTTCCAGCCTCTCCTGAGCTGCAGAGGCTCAGGGCAGAGAGGTGGAGGGAACTAAGTTCCTGCAGGAGGAGTGCTCGCCTCCAGGCCAGGAGAAGCGAGTCACCTGTGGACCAGGGCCACCCTGTGCCTCGGGGCAGATAAAAGCCGGCCAGACCCAGTCCCAGGTTGCGGGAGCACCATTGTTGGTAGCCTGCTCCTGCCTACACCCTGTCCTGCTCCTCTGCCAGAGTTCCTGAGCTCACCCGACTCCCTGCCTTGGACCCTGCTTCAGCTTTGACGGACAGCCTCCATACCATACCATACCATACCATACCATACCATACCATACCATACCCTCGACCTCGGACTCTACCCAGACCTCGCCGCACGGTTAACCCTCGGGACCAGCACAGTGGGTGGGAGTTTTGACGTGCTTTTGAACTGCTAGGTTGGCAGGAGCTGGGACAGAGCAACAGGAGCTCACCCTGTCGTGGGGATTCGAACCGCCGACCTTCCAATCGGCAAGCCCAAGAGGCTCAGTGGTTCAGACTACAGTACCGGAGAACATAATGATAGTCAGCCTCTTCCCCAGCCTCCTGGAAGTGTCAACTGCTGGTGCAGTTTTTCTTGTTGTTGTTGTTTAGTTGTTTAGTCGTGTCCAACTCTTCGTGACCCCATCCGCAACTGAGTGACCTTTTGGCTTTGGCCCAGCCGCTTCATCAGCTCTGAATCTACTTGTGCTTGTCCTCCGCTCTTCCTCAGTAGCATGTTGGACGCCTTCCGACCTGAGGGGCTCATATAATAATAATAATAATAATAATAATAATAATAATAATAATAATAATTTATTTATACCCCGCCCATCTGGCTGGGTTTCCTCAGACACTCTGGGCGGCTTCCAACTGAATATTAAAAACAATACAGCATCAGACATTAAAAACTTCCCTAAAGAGGGCTGCCTTCAGTTGTCTTTTAAAAGTAAAATAGTTGTTTATTGCCTTGACATCTGCTGGGAGGGCTTTGCACAGGGCAGGCGCCACTACCGAGAAGGCCCTCTGCTTGGTTCCCTGTAACCTTACTTCTCGCGGGGAGGGAACCGCCAGAAGGCCCTTGGCACTGGGCCTCAGTGTCCAGTGTCTTCCAGCGTCATAACTTTTATATGCCTGTTGTCTTTGTCCATGGAGTTTTCTTGGCAGGGATACTGGAGTGGCTTGCCGGTTCCTGCTCCAGGTGGATCATGCTTGGTCAAGACTCTCCACTATGACCTGTCCATCTTGGGTGGCCCTGCACGGCATAGCTCATAGCTTCTCTGAGTTATTCAAGCCCCTTCGCCACAGCAAGGCAGTGGTACATGAAGGGGGGTGCAGTTCTTACTGCACTTCAAAACACCTAGGCAGCCTGCTTAGATACAGTTCAGAGGGGAAGGATCATCTCACCAGGAAAGATGGCGTACATTAGGCTTGGTACCCAGGTAGCGGGTGGTTGTTTGCCCAGGCTGTGGTGTGCTTCCTTGTTCTCCTTCTGGACAGCTCCTCCCTCCCTGCTGTCGGTAGTGACAAGTCCACTAGCAGGTGCAATCCAGAGGCAAAGGAAACTGCATGGTTGACCCCCAGTACAGTGGTGCCCCGCAAGACGAATGCCTCGCAAGACGGAAAACCCGCTAGACGAAAGGGTTTTCCGTTTTTCAATGCGCTTCGCAGGACGAATTTCTCTATGGGCTTGCTTCGCAAGACGAAAATGTCTTGCGAGTCTTGAGATTTTTTTTGCTCCCCACCCCCTTTTTCTAAGCCGCTAAACCGCTAATAGCCTTTTAGCAGCTAATCCGCTAATCCCTTAAGCCTTTAATAGCCGCTAATAGCCTTTAATAGCCGCTAAACCGCTAATAGCGCTAATCCGCTGAGCCGCTGAGCCGTTGCTTCGCAAGACGAAAAAACCGCTAGACGAAGAGACTCGCGGAACGAATTAATTTCGTCTTGCGAGGCACCACTGTAGTGGGCTTGTGGGCTCTGCTGCTCTTGTGACACATGAATAAACAAGGGACACAGCTGGTCGTTGCAGGTGTCGTAGATGTTAAACCAAAAACAGGGGATAAAATACTAGATGCCTCACGAGTCTTAATTATATTTGTATTCATTATATATTGCATTATTTATTTTAGTACAGTAAAAATAGCGTCAGAAATAAAAAAATCAATATGAACATTTAACATGATGGATGTTCTCTCTCCCATAAACCACAAATCTATGCTGTGGACCACCTGAATGGACCCGTTTGAGAACCCCTGATTTCTATTCTTATTATTATCACTATCTTATTTCCCACCTTTTTCTTCAAGCGGCTCAAAGTGGCATGTAGGGATGGAGGAGAAATTTGCTTCAGTACAGACTTAAATATGATATCTATCTAATTTTCGCTTTCTGAAACCATGTGTGAACAAAAACACACAGTTGTCCTTCCGAATTCGCACTTACGTGAATTTTGCAACGCTGTTCTCTCACCAAACAGTGTCTACAAAAATGTATATATATTTGGGGAAAGTGTGCATGAAAACGAAGATATCCATGAAAATAACAGACAAAAATGCATTACTTTGGGGGAATTGCTTGCAGAAATGTGTACATTAGTGAAAACTGCATACAAGACTGTGCTTAATAGCAGAAATTCGCACTAAAATGCTAACGATTTTAAAAAGAAAACTAATCACAGGTTGTCACAAAATGCCAGTAACTGAATTTAAGACTGGAGAAATGAGAAGCTGAGAGAACTGAACTTGACAGATCCTTCCGTCCCTCGCAGCATTCATAATTCTCTCCCCCCGCAATTTATTGTCCGAACAATGCTGAGAGACATTGTCTGGCCCACAGTCACCCAGTGAGCAGTGCAGCCGAGTGGGGAATGAGATTGTCGTCTCCTCGGTCCAGCATTCTAACCACTATCAGAAAGTGGAGTATTTATTCCCCCGGTTGTGAAAATGACCTTTTTTCATGCTGGGTGCCAATGAAATGACCAAATTAGGAAAACCATGACAGTAACTAGAAACAGTAGCTCACAGTGATTATCTACGGCTATCACACTTATCTATGAAGGTGCCTGCCTTGTGGAACAATCTTCCCCTGGAGATCTGGTAAGCACGGACTTTGGGATGCTTTTCCTGGCATGTAAAACCATACCTCTTCATCCCAGCTTTTTGCTGACTGCTAATGCCAACTCCTGGAATCTCTGGGGACTGTAATTCTAACTGACTTGTACAGTTTATCGTCCTAAAAACCCATCTTTTCTTTTTGCAATTAATATAAAGGAATTGAAAAGTGCTTGAAGTAATATGGGCTACACGTTTTAATTCAAAACAACAGCTTGGTGCAACCGTTGCATACATTTAAACAAATGCATCCTGTTTTCTAAAGCTATATTTCTAAAACAAGCAGCAAAGGGCCATCTCCTTCAGTTTAGCAATACAGTTGTGAATTAACCTTTTATGGTCAAAAAACCCATCTGTAACAAAGACTGGTATATGATTGTTTTAAGAATATTGTTATTTTATTTTGAGAATATCATCATTTATTATCTAAATTTATATGGCTGTCTCCACCAATAAAAAATTCTAAGTGGCATATAAAACAAATATAGTTCTGAGGGCACCTTTTAAAATACGTATTTACATATTTAGCTCCACTGGCTAGTTATGGTATTATTTAAAGGGGTCACACGAGAGGGCAGTACTTATTAAAAGAGAGAAAGAAGAGGTAAACTCATAATAGGATTTTTCATGTGGAACGATAATCTTATCTAATATGTCTGAAAATGTAATCCATTACTACTAATTACCACGCTGGCTTTGAAAAACAGAATCACACTTCCTCCAGGGCTAGGCAGGGGCCAAATTTCTCTCTTTCTCCTGTCTTCATTGTTCTTTCCCTCTCTCCCAGACTCTTCCCACCTTTTTCCTCTCCCAAGAAAAATGCAGGCCTCCGGACATTAGCAAAGAAGGGCCCGGGGTCTCCCTATCGGGCTGAAGCAGAAGCTAAACAATATTAGCCAATCATTTTTGATAGATGAAGCATGGAAATTAGTTCCAGAGTTTAACTGATAACTGAAACCACAGAGTTACATTCCATTATGGCAGCCTTAATTGATGAGCTCATTAAGCCCATTATTAGAGAAATTGATTTCAAATAGGCACTTAAAACTGGCTGGCAAAAGGAAAAAAAAGGTGAAGAGATACCACACAATGTGAAGAAAGTAACTAAAATACATAATGAAGCAAGTAATTTTATAGGTTTTTTTAATGAAAGCCTCAAGAGCATATTAGTTGCTGTGTGGATTTTAAACACTCGTTTTATGTACTAATAAAGCTTTTGTAGATTGTGTCCATTAGGGGAGTTCTGAATGCCTCCAATCTTTAATGCAGCACTGCTACTAATTAATTAATTAACCCCCAGCTGAAGCAATCAATTAGTCATGCAGGATCCGCACTGTAAAGCTACTCTAGGTATTGTCTGGCTGGGGCGAGAAATGGTAGAAATGTGGCCTTCGCTTTGAGTTTGATTATTTTTCTTCCTCTTGTTCGTCAAGTTAATGGAAACAAATCGGATCAAAGTCTTCAAGAGCTTGTGAATTGTCTTCCATGCCGCTAGGCCGAATGGCGATGGAGTCCAAGAGCGAAGCCTCTCTCATTCATAGTGAGCCACGTTTCGTGTGCGTACAAAGTACTGTACGAGTCCTCATTACACCATCGATCCTCAAAATCACACTACAGGTGAGAAACCACAGCTTGACCCATTGCTCCCACTAAACCGCACCAACAAGGGAGACGTCTGCCAAACCCATAATTTTAGTGTGTGTGCTGTAATGAGAGGTACATTTGCACCCTGGCACCTCTCAAAGAATCCATACTAATCACTGTATTAGAGGGCAACAGACTCTAAAAGTCTCTTTCTCCATGCGTCCCATCGCCAGAAGCTTTCGTGATCGCATTCACCCGGTGCTATACCAGCTGCACTGGCTCCTGTTGGAGTACAGGATCAGGTTTAAGGCGCTGGTTTTAACCTTTAAAGCCCTATACGGCCTAGGACCCTCGTACCTACGGGACCGCCTCTCCTGGTGTCCCACGGAGGACCTTATGGTCTTCAGACAAAAACATCTTGGAGGTCCCAGGCCACAGAGAGGTTAGGCTGGCCTCAACCAGAGCCAGGGCTTTTTCGGCTGTGGCCCCGATCTGGTGGAACGCTCTGTCACAAGAGACTAGGGCCCTGCGGGACTTGACATCTTTCCACAGGGCTTGCAAGACAGAGCTGTTCCACCAGGCCTTTGGCCAAGGCACATCCTTTGGTAATCCTCACAGAACTCTAGCCCAATGGTTGCCATTAATTTGATTTGAACTGATTTTATAATGAATTGATTTTAGAATGCTGTATTATTTTACTGTTGTTAGCCGCTCTGAGCCCGGCTTCAGATGGGGAGGGTGGGATAAATAATTTATTAATAATAATAATAATAATAATAATAATTTATTTATACCCCACCCATCTGGCTGGGTTTCCCCAGCCACTCTGGGTGGCTTCCAACAAAACACAAAAATACAATAACCTATTAAACATTAAAAGCTTCCCTAAACAGGGCTGCCTTCAGATGTCTTCTAAAACTTTGGTAGTTACCGTATTTTTTGTTCTATAAGACTCACTTTTCCCCTCCTAAAAATAAGGGGAAATGTGTGTGCGTCTTATGGAGCGAATGCAGGCTGCGCAGCTGTACCAGAAGCCAGAACAGCAAGAGGGATTGCTGCTTTCATTGCGCAGCGATCCCTCTTGCTGTTCTGGCTTCTGGGATTCAGAATATTATTTTTTTTCTTGTTTTCCTCCTCCAAAAACTAGGTGCGTCTTGTGGTCTGGTGCGTCTTATAGAGCAAAAAATACGGTATTTTTCTCTTTGACATCTGATGGGAGGGCGTTCCACAGGGTGGGTGCTATTATTATTATTATTATTATTATTATTATTATTATTATTATTAGCGGCTTCCTGCCAACGTAGCATGCCTTAGCGTGCAACTGCAGCATGTATTGAGGGCTATGCATTCACTGAGAATCTGCTTAAGACATCAGAGGTGTTGGGAAGTCTTGTAGGGAGAGGTGAAATGCAGAACATTCAAAGCCGCTGATTTCGGTGCAGAGAAATGGCCCCGAACGCCTCCCGATGATTAGCTGTGTTCATCTTAGCTTCTGCGAACTTGGCTTCCGCCTGAAACAGCCCCAGTTGGCATTTCAGTGAGACACTTCAAGGCAAGCAGGTGCTGATTACAGTCAATATTTTGTTAATTCCAGCAACGATGGCCAGGCAGTAGCGCTACACAGTAAAGCTGTTGATGTTTCATTTAAACCAATGGCATTCTTCAGCATACTCCCCAAATGCAGAATATTTTCCCTTCACAGTTCACGGAGTTCAGAGGGTTTAATGAGCACTGACCTGTCTTATTTTGACTCCAAAACGCCGGACAATTCTAAAATGTCCTGGTATATTTCAGATTAAATAACTGTTGTCGTTTTCTGCTTTCATTGTTTTAATAGTCAATTCAATTTAAAATGGCCCATTGAAACCACTCATTTGTACAATATCATCCCATAACCACTTTTTATTATTTAGCAGTTCTGAAAACACCTACCAAACTATTGCCATTTAAAACCTACTTAAAAGCCAATTTAGGCAGCATTTGTGCTTATGTAAATAAGGCTTGCTGTTGTGCTAAATATGGAATTGCACCAATTCTTCTGTTCTGAAGGATAATTCTCAATTGTAAATTGTACCCTCTGAAGGAATTGCATGTTTTTTAATCACAGCACTCACAAGCATAAATCAGGCGCAAAACTGTTTTCAAGTGTATTTCCTGTTATTCAAAAAATGCAGTGTGGAGAAAAATTACGGAAATGAAATGTACAGATTTTCACTTTTTAAGTCTCACCTTTTATTTAATGTACTAACTTACATAACAGAAGCCATTTTGCAGGGCTTTCTATAAATGAGTATGCCTCAAAGTTGTACCTAACAGCATGGTTTTTGAAACGTGCTTGTGTGTCAAAAATACATTATGCATTTTTCCGTTAATGTGACTCTCTAATGAAAGGGGTATTTGCACCCAGTGTCTTTCTTTAGGGTGTAATCATCCTCAAATCCACTTTTGTCAGGTTCAATTTAAATTTGACAAATGTATAATCAACCGATGTCTTTACATTATTATTTACTGTTACCAGCTAGCATACGTCTTCGCCGTATGCCTGTTTGATCTCATTATAACGGTTGGCCAAAAGGCTCCCATATGTGGCTTTTTGTTTACACTCACTTATATCTCTGCCCTGTGAAGAAAATAGTCAGTGCACACTGTGAAGGTTAAAGGACTCAGAAGGAGCCTGATATGTTCAAATACATCATAGTGTGATGCTGACTGATCACGAATATTGTACTTTCAGAGGATTCGAGTTCCCTCATTTACTGCCTGTTTGTTTCCCAATCAGATGCTGCTTTGGGTTATTTTGTCACCGCCCCCCCAGCCCCAGCCTGTTTAAGTTAGCATTTTCTTTCTGGGAGCAATGACATTATTACATAGCTAATCGAATTTTGCTGCATCAGGCGTGAGGAACCATCAGACCAGATATGGCCTCATCTGGTCCACGGTCTCCCCCTCCATGCTACAATTAGACTGGGGAAAAATTCCTATTGGCTCTGACGGGAGGATTTTCTAAGCCTAATTGCTACGTTGGGGCGTGTTTTCGGGGGAATCACAGCTGGGGATCCATTCAAATAGCCATAAAACCCCCCATAGAATTAAGAAATGGCCCCAGTGAACCCAGCAGAGCTCTGAACAAAGCTTCTAATAAGGGATATGGCTCACCATCAAACACAGTGCCATCGGAAGTGGATGAGTGAGGCTGTGTACATACTATAGTGTTAAAGCAGATTCAAAGCACATTCTGTCCCACAAAGAATTCTGGGCACTGTAGTTTATGAAGGGTTGCTGTGAATGGCAGCTCTGTGAGGGGAAAACTTCAGTGCCCAGAATTCGTTGAGGGAAAGGATACGCACCAACATTTCTCGGATGAAAAGAGGGATGCCCGATATTATTATTATTATTATTATTATTATTATTATTATTATTATTATACCCCACCCACCTGACTGGGCTGCCCCAGCCACTCTTTGTGGCTTCCAACACATATAAAAACATAATACGACATTAATCATTTAAAAAGTCCCAAACATAGCATTCCAGGTTCAAATGAGAAATTGGAATGGCTTCTATAAATCTGGAACTATCCCTGGAAAATAGGGGCACTTGGAGGGCCTGAGGATGTGCTTTGAATGTGCTTTAAAGGTGTTGGGTGTACAGAGTCTGAGCATAGCTGTCAACCGTCCCTTATCTGGCGGGAAACTCCCTTATCCCAGCGCCGTATCCCGCTGCTGTCCCTTATTGATGATGTCCCTTAAATTTCCCGGGTTTCAAAGGAAGCAGCTCCTCTCCCTCCCTGCCTGGCGGCCAGGGAGGCTCCAACTGTGTTGCTTGGCTGCGTTGCTCACCCAATAAGGAGTCTAAGAACAACTGGGGGGTGGAGCTTGCATGCCTTGTGCAGAGCAAATCGGCCGCGTTGCCTGGGGACTCGCCTTTGCTCAGCGCTTCCCAGCGGAGAGGTGACGGTGGTTTTCCTTGCTGCATCCCCTTTACCGGGTTGCTGCGCTGTGGGAACCACCGCTTGAGGCTTCGTTTGGCTGCTGGCTAGGCTTTCTGCCTTTGGCCCAGAGGGGCTCAGAAGTTGAACCTACCTGTGCCTGGAAAATCCCTTATTTTGGCTGCTGATCCCTTATTTTCGAGGCTGCTGGTCCCTTATTTTCAAATCTGTAAGTTGACAGCTATGAGTCTGAGAGTAGTACAGTAAGTTAGCCACTCAAGGGCTGAGTTCATAAACCATAAAAGATTTTTCTCACAGGCTTCAGCCTTTCCCGACCCCCCAAAACAACAACAACGGGTAACAGCCCATGGCACACATTTGTATATACAATTTATATGTCACCCTGCAAGCAAAATAATTTATTTTAATGGGTTTTAAAAAGGAAGGAAGGGGCAGTAGACCCAGGGCTTGGGTCCACTGGCTTAACCGTGTCCCTGCTGCTCACATACTAGGAATATAATATCATTTATATATTTACTTCAACATGTTAAGAAAAAGAGAATTTCAAAATATTAAAAAATAATACCTTTCCCCCCAGGTGTCCCAGAGCCTGCTACTGATTTTACATGTGAGCGAGTACAACCATCCAGGTCTGATTGTTCTTGATAACAGGTCAGCCAATCGGATGCATGCCTAATTTCTCTTCTTGCGTGGTTTGGCAAAGCGATCTCAGCGTAATTAATTGATCCAGCGTATTTTTTATTTTATGTTTGCTCTCGTTCCTGTTACTTTTTATCCAGTCTTCTGGATTAGGTCTCTTTCTTCTTGTTGATTTGGGGTGGGCCAGGTTCTGGGCCAGGGGGAGATTGGAGCTGTGGAGGCCTTCAGCCTCGAAGGGACTTTGGAGCATGCCCTGAAACATCTTTTGGACTTTAGTTTTGACTATGGAGTATGGGCTGACCTGTCGACAAGGAATAAAGGAACTGTCAAGATGGAAGTAAAGTGAAAGCATAAATTTGAAGAAGACCTGCAGAAGGGACATGGAGAAGAGTTAAGAGCCTCGGATAGAAGATCACCAGGTTGATGGACTATATAGAACTGATAGAAAGGACTGACAGAATCCGAGACCAGGGAGAAGAGACGGTGGAAGAAGATTGGGGGGGGGGGGGTTTAAAAATCTATTCAGAGAAATATTGTAAAATTAATGAATGTTAGGAAATGTTGGAATGAAATTACATGACTTTAGTAGAAATATTATAAGGAGTTAAGAATAAATAAATTTTAAGGTTTTGATGGTAAGATAAGGTTAAAATAAATTAAGATAACTAAATGATAGACAGCAGTGAAAGACGGAAAGAATTTGTTGATACAATTAATAACTGGAATACAAAAATGGGAGGTGTGAGGAGGCCGAGGAAATAAGTTAATGAAAGATAAGGATAAATATTGGATGTGTTCTTAATTGTTTTTCTGTTTTTTTCTTTTTGTGCGTGTGTGTTTTGATGTATTGTGGGGTTTTTTTGCTTTCTTTTTATGTATTTTTTTCTTTTTTGTGCAACCTTTAAACTTCTAATAAATATTATTTTTTTAAAAAAAAGATTTGGGGTGGGGTAGGGAATAATTCAGCAGGTTTTTGTATGAAAACCTCTGGATGAATGACCTTATTTTGTTGTTTTCCAGTATCTGTGGGGGTTTTTTGGCCAGGTGTCCCTCAGGATTGCTCTCAAGATTGCTGCTTTAATTCGGAGTGTAGTGGAAGTTATCAAAATGTCCATTGGCTTGTCTAACCTTATTGCAGTTTTAGCACCAATCTGTACTGCAATCTAAGCACAGACTGCCTCAGGACCACCGAGGTTAAGATATTTAACTAATATGTCTGCCACAAATCCCACCAGGTCATTCTTTTCTATTGGGTGGTGGATGCCTCTAAATTTCAAAGTTATGTTTCCATATTTCTGTTTGAAGCTCTTGTATCCTGTCTTCTATTTTATTTGCACCAGCTTCATGTTGATCTTTTTGCTGCCTTGTAGTTCTTGCTTAGAAGATCAAACCTCTCCATTCTGAAGGAAATCAGCCCTGAGTGCTCACTGGAAGGACAGAACCTGAAGCTGAGGCTCCAAGACTTTGGCCACCTCATGAGAAGAGAAGTCTCCCTGGAAAAGACCCTGATGTTGGGAAAGATGGAGGGCACAAGGAGAAGGGGACGACAGAGGATGAGATGGTTGGACAGTGTTCTCGAAGCTACCAGCATGAGTTTGACCAAACTGCAGGAGGCAGTGGAAGACAGGAGGGCCCGGCGTGCTCTGGTCCAGGGGGTCACGAAGAGTCAGACACGACTAAACAACAACAACAGGTCTTGCTTTTCTTACACTTCTCTTATTAATTTATCTTGGGTTTTCAGCTTCTCTTTCACAGTTTTCATATGACCAGCTATTTTCTCTAGTTGTTCTTCCAACCTTTTATCTCTCTTCTGACAATATTCCTTGAATTCTAGATCTCATTTATGTAATTCTTCTAAGAAATTCTGATCTCCCTGTTCCAAAAAAACATGTGTAATAGTGTTTGTGAGTTCTTCTGTTCTTTTGTTCCCCATTCTTATAGATGCTAGTAGGGTGAGAGATTCCTTTTTCTCCATCAAGTTCTGTTGAGAAGTCTGTAAGATGGTCCAGAAAACTTTATTTCTTGCTAGCCTCCTGCTCTTTAGAATTGCTTGGGTCAGAATTTGTTTGGGTCAGAATTAGTTGTTTCTTCTCACTACTTTGTTTTGACAGTGGTTCTTTCCCCTTATTTGGGAGATTTCATGACCGACCTTGAAATCTTTTGTAATTAAAGTTTGTTTGGAGTCTTTACTTTTGCTAGATTCCTTTCCCATACTGACTGTTAAGTTGTGGGTGAACATATCAGAAGACACAGCGATTCTTCAAACAGCTCTTGTTTATTCACAGGCCAGAACTGAACTGAGCTGAAGGGTTCAGTCAGCCTGCTTATATAGAGCTCCAGTACAACGTTACTGTAACAACTTTCTAAAACTATCCAATCACTGAACGTCACTTTCGATCCTTCATTTGCATAACTATCTACAGTATCCCCCTGCTGGCCCAGGGTGAGAACCTCATTACAGAACACTGAGGTGAGCTCCTGTGCATTTATTTATTTATTTATTTATTTATTTATTTATTTATATTTAATTTCTCTTCTGTCAGTGCATCTATCTGTGACTTGGCCTTTCAGACTGTGCTCAGAGCCCCTTGGTTGTTTTTGCTACTCTATCTTGATTCAATATGTAATATAACCATTGGCGTTTACTTATTTCAGAAGGATATAATTCATTTAACCTAGGTTAATCAGTGAGAATTCATTCAAGTTAAAGTTTTTCAAAATTGCTTCATTCCACTGTGAGGCTGCTGGTTTAATCAGTGTTAATGATAATTTCCATTTCAATCCATATAATTCAGTATAATTCAGTCATTAACTATTAATCAGTAAAGTTCCTTCAGGATGACTCTCCTAAGCATAATGTTTAAATCATTTGTATAAATGTTCACAATTGCAATGCTTTTTGCTCAGATGGCTTATTATTTGAGTTCAGTTCATTTAGACCAGCATGGACCAGTTCATTTAGACCAGTATGGTGTGCCCTTTTCCCATTTGGAGTTGCTTTTAGAATACAGGTTTGGACAGAAGGCTGGTAATATGAGTTCAAATCTCCATGACGGGGTCCCGTTGCTCTGTCCCAGCTCCTGCCAACGTAGCATTTCGAAAGCACGCCAGTGCAAGTAGATAAATAGGTACCGCTCTGGCAGGAAGGAAAACGGCATTTCCGTGTGCTCTGGTTTCCGTCATGGTGTTCTGTTGCACCAGAAGCTGTTTAGTCAGAAAGATGTCTGTGGACGCCAGCTCCCTTGGCCTGAAAGCGAGATGAGTGCCACAACCCCATAGTTGCCTTTGACTCAACTTAACCGTCCAGCAGTCCTTTATCCTTACCTTTTTTAAATATGAGTGTACTGATGTTCTGATTTTTCCTTTATCTTCATCACATTACCACTTCCCAGATTGGCAGATTTATGTTCATCTATTTTCTCTCCTTGGACTCGGGTGGTGCTGTGGGTTAAACCACAGAGCCTAAGATTTGCAGATCAGAAGGTCGGCTGTTTGAATCCCCGCGACGGGGTGAGCTCCCGTTGCTCGGTCCCTGCTCCTGCCAACCTAGCAGTGCGAAAGCACGTCAAAGTACAAGTAGATAAATAGGTATCGCTCCGGTGGGAAGGTAAACGGCATTTCAATGAGCTCCTGTTTATTCATAGGCCAGGACAGAACTGAGCTTCAGTACAACGTAACTGTAACAATTTTCTAAAACTATCCAATCACTGAACATCACTTTCGATCCCTTATTTGCATAACTATCTACAGTTTCCCCTGCTGGCCCAGGGTGAGAACTTCAGTACATAACAGGCCCCCCTCACCTCTCACACTCCTTTCTACAGCATTGGTTCGACTTCCCCTGCAGCGTGGTGCCGAGTGCAGCCGTACTGGTTGTGGCACCCTAAAACCGCCTCTGAATCGACTTCTCGCCCTCCAGGCCTTTTTCATTGCAAAATGATGAATTAACGGTGCTAATGATGATATTTCCTGACTCACTTTTGCAATGTTAGATTGGAATCAGATGGGACACCTGGCAGCTTTTCTTCATTATCAGTTGCAACAGACACAGCCGACTGCCGGGTATTACAAAGCCCCTTGTGAAGGGCAAGATCTGTTGTTTAGTCGTTTAGTCGTGTCCAACTCTTTGTGACTGTTCTGTACTGAAGTTCTCACCCTGGGCCAGCAGGCGGATACTGTAGATAGTTATGCAAATAAGGGATCGAAAGTGACGTTCAGTGATTGGATAGTTTTAGAAAATTGTTACAGTTACGTTGTAATGGAGCTCTATATAAGCAGGCTGACTGAACCCTTCAGTTCAGTTCTGTTCTGGCCTGTGAATAAACGAGAGCTGTTTGAACAATCGCTGTGTCGTCTGATATGTTCACCCACAACTTAACAGTGACCCCATGGACCAGAGCACGCCAGGCACTCCTGTCTTCCACTGCCTCCCGCAGTTTGGTCAAACTCATGCTGGTAGCTTCGAGAACACTGTCCAACCATCTCGTCCTCAGGGGTCGCCTTATGCTACTGTAACACCAGGTGACTGATTTGTCAAACGTGGCCCGTGAAATGAGGCGGTGATAACAATCTAGCCCCCTAGCCAGACCAGATCCAGTAGCCCACTTCTATTTAATTGGGTTGTTTTCTTCGTCCAGTAGGGACTGAATAGTGGCACTAATAGCTGCAGACCACAAATCTGTTTGGCGTAGGCTACTGGGTAAAATGCAGTTGCGGCTCAGTTATTCCTAGTGGCGCCATCATTATTCCTATCTTCCTGGAGAATCACAAGCTCTCTGGACTGAGATATGAGACATCTGAAAGGCCAGGGAGAGACTGTTCCTATATAAATGCCTCAGATGCTGCTAACATAAATTGAAGGAACAATTCCCAATTCTGCCCACAGTATGCAGAGACTTTCTCCAGGGCTTTGGTTATCTGAGCTTTAATCACCTTTCAGTTGGGCTCTTCAGCAGATTTAGCATTCAGTATATTCAATGGGTCAAGCTCAGAGCTAGGGCTGTCTCGCAAAATCACAGAACCACAGAATCATAGAGCTTTCCAGGGGCCTTGAGGGTCACCAACCCTCTGCATCGCGGGGCCCTAACCTAGATAACCTAGATAATCTAGTTTAGAGCAGGGCTCTAAACTAGATAATACATGACAGATCCAACCTCTGCTTAGAAACCTCCAAGGATAGCTTATTCATAGAGTGTGTTGTGTATAGGATGGTGTGTGCATATGTTTGGTGGTATTGCATTCATGTGTGTGTTTGTGATGCGTATGTGTGATTTCTGGACCATAAAGAAGGCTGATCGCCGAAGAATGGATGCTTTTGAATTATGGTGCTGGAGGAGACTCTTGAGAGTCCCATGGACTGCAAGAAGATCAAACCTATCCATTCTGAAGGAAATCAGCCCTGAGTGCTCACTGGAAGGACAGATCCTGAAGCTGAGGCTCCAATACTTTGGCCACCTGATGAGAAGAGAAGATTCCCTGGAAAAGACCCTGATGTTGGGAAAGAAGGAGAAGGGGATGACAGAGAACGAGATGGTTGGACAGTGTTCTCGAAGCTACCAACATGAGTTTCACCAACCTGCGGGAGGCAGTGGAAGACAGGAGTGCCTGGCGTGCTCTGGCCCATGGGGTCACAAAGAATCGGACACAACTAAACGACTAAACAACAACAACAACGTGTGATTTCATGGTGTGTCCATGTGTATCCCCCCTCCCCTAACCACTGCACAACACTGTCACAACCCACAGCTAAAGGAATAGGCATTGCACATGGCATCCACTAGGTAGCTCCCTTTGCAAACATTGGAGTGCCGGTAGAATTTTGCTTCAAAAACCGATGTTCTTATGCCACGTGGGCTTCTATGATGCACGGAAGCCTTGCTAACTTTGAAGCACTGCTCAGAACTTCACGGAAGCAACGAAAGGCTGTCTTCCCCCATAAGCTTGAATCAATGAGTAGATCAGTTGTTTTCACTGAAATTGCAAAGAAATATATAAAATACTTGTTCGAAAATGGCAGGTGTGTCAATATTCAGCACTTTTAACTTGTACCTGTAGCACTTCTGATTGGATTGGTTTGGAAATATGTCATGCTTAGTAAACCTCATCCAGCAGATCATATGTGCCAAATTTTGAGTTGTTAGCTCAACTTGGGACACCTTTTCATAAACTATAGAATTTTGAGGCCCAGAATAGTGCAACTTTTTCTTTTTCTTTTTGCTACTCATTTTAAGTTGGTATTGTAAAACAATTGGCACCTCAGGAGAAACCACTTCTTATTTTAACTTTGGTGAGGTAATACATTTTCTAACCACTGGTTTGCGGTGGATCAGCAAAACCATAAACATGATCGTGGCGCCCACCTGAGAGGTGCAGTGTCAGGGAACTGCCATCGGAGCTGGAGGTGGAGAGAAAGCTCCAGAGGGATGCCGGAGAGAGTCCCAGTAGGGAGAGAGGCAGCCCATCCACTGGGGAAGGAAATCAGCGTAACACCAGTGGAGAAGGGGGGCAGATGGGGGAATCGGAGAGGTGGCTCCAGGACTCCTCGCCGGAGACCAGCGGAGAGAGTACGGGTACTCCGCTGCCCACACCCACTTTGCGCAGAAAACTTCCGCGCAGGCAAAGGGGGAGGAGACTGGGCGTCAAACAGCTTTTATGCTGGAAGAGGTTCAAGAAACGGCCACCGACGGATTCTGCCAGCGACTGAGGCAGCCACGAAACTTGAGGCTGTCCAGACAGAAAGGGTTCAACCAGGTAACCTAGCCAGGAGTGGCGGCAACTTACGCACGAGCAACCCCTAGAACCATTACATGCAGGAACTGAGTTCCGGCAAGTTCCAGCTGAAAAAAAAAGCCCTGGCTTTTAATGTGCTTTTAAGGTACAGTGTATATACAGCCATTCTTTCCCTCTTCATGCTTGATTCAAATAAAATAAAAAATGCTCCCCTTTTGGAGTTCTCAGTTTATCTGACCATCAAGAACACCCAGTAACAGTATTAAACATCCAGAATGGTGCATTTCTAAAGTTGCCTATTTAAGAATATGGATGAACCGCTCCCTTATTTATTAATTTTTTAAAAAAGAAAAAGCAATTCAGTTATAAGCCATGGGTTATATACTTTTAAACAATCTTAGCTATAATATGGGTAGCATGGTAACCACACACCTGATTTATTCTGTTGATATTTAAAATAGCATCGGCTTGATCCTTCTTCGTGATATTGTGCACATTTAATCCTTTTCACAACGCGGAGAAAAATGTACCAATAAATTATTTCTTCATTGAAGTCCTTTTATCAGGGAAAAATAAAATCCTTCCCAGTTTGATGGCAGATACTTAATCAGTTGCGTGATTACGGCTTCCCACCTTGTCCTGTTAAAAGACAGATTTCCAACTATTTGCGCTCTTTTTAATCCATAGGAAGTCAATTTTCCACTCATATATTAGTTTATTTTATATTTTCAAATTGATTCTACTATATATTGATTTCCTGTTGTGTGTATTGTGCCCTGATCTAGGATTATACGTTTAGTAGAAGTGGATATTCCTGCCACATAAAGGTTGCTCCAGCTCCATAGGACGCTTATCTTGAAAAGGGAGAGTCCAATTTTATTGAAACAGCTAAAATCCCACTTAATTGAATTTTTTTTTTCTAAAACGTACAAGCTTAGATACTTTTGGTTTCCAATTCAACTTCAGCTGTATGGTGTTTAAATTTCCAAACCTATAAATTCCTTTGTGAAGGAGCACCTACAAATATTGTATTTTTGATATGGTGAATTACTGTAGAAGCTGAAAGTAAGAAGCAGTGAAATATCAATACTTTGTAGAACATCTTTTGATCATGCTGGCTTTTCATGGCCTGTTTAACACATTCCTATGGAAAAAGATCATGTCTGAGGCCGCATTTAGAGCGCTGAAATACTGCAGAATAGAATTAAGGCAGAGCACCGGAACAGAAGAAAAGCCCTCTAGCAGAAGATGAGGAGACGAGCCATTTTTCAGAAAAGTGCTGGGTTTTTGGGGAGGGAAGGGGTGCTGAAATTGAGAGCTTTTCAGTTTGTTTGGACTTTTTATCTCAAAGGCAACCTCTGGGTCTCCTTAAAAAAATATCCCCATCGTGTGTCCATTTTGCACAATGAGGCTGGTGCGGTAAGAAACATTTTCAGTTGATGACTTTTCCAATGTGCTCAGCAGCTCTTTTGTCTAAGGCAGCAATGCCAGGTCTGTATAGATGTTTAAGCAAATAAGTGGGTGGCGCTGTGGTCTAAACCACTGAGCCTCTTGGGCTTGCCAATTGGAAGGTTGACGGTTCGAATCCCCACAACGGGGTGAGCTCCCGTTGCTCCGTCCCAGCTGCTACCAGCCTAGCAGTCCGAAAGCACGCCAGTGCAAATAGATAAATAGGTACCACTGTGGTGGGAAGGTAAACGGCGTTTCCGTGCGCTCTAGTTTCCGTCACGGTGTCCTGTTGCGCCAGAAGTGGTTTAGTTATGCTGGCCACATGAGCTGGAAAGCTGTCTGTGGACAAACGCCGGCTCCCTTGGCCTGAAAGCTAGATGAGTGCTGCACCCCATAGTCACCTTTGACTAGACTTAACCGTCCAGGGCTCCTTCACCTATACCTTTTTAAGCAAAGAACTGGATGGAGGCCTTGTGCAAATGAGACACTGAGCACAGGTAGGTTGGTGGTAGGGCAGACACAACCCTGTTCACTTTTGCAGACATTCAGTTATACGCGTAAGGCGAAAGGAGGCCCCTTTGGAAACACCACTGCAGTTTGAGATACAGCAAGCTACAGGGCTTTTTGGTGACGCGGGTGGCGCTGTGGGTAAAAGCCTCAGTGCCTAGGGCTTGCCGATCAAAAGGTCGGCGGTTCGAATCCCCGCGGCGGGGTGCGCTCCCGTTGTTCGGTCCCAGCGCCTGCCAACCTAGCAGTTCGAAAGCACTCCCGGGTGCAAGTAGATAAATAGGGACCGCTTACTAGCAGGAAGGTAAACGGCGTTCCGTGTGCTGCACTGGCTCGCCAGAGCAGCGATGTCATGCTGGCCACGTGACCCGGAAGTGTCTCCGGACAGCGCTGGCCCCCGGCCTCTTTGAGTGAGATGGGTGCACAACCCTAGAGTCTGTCAAGACTGGCCCGTACGGGCAGGGGTACCTTTACCTTTACCTTTTTACAGGGCTTTTTGGGAGGTGGTGTCATAGTTACGAAACCTTCTGCCGGTGGAGGTGCACCTGTTTGCCTCTTTGCTACTCTTTAAAGATAAAGGGACCCCTGACCACTAGGTCCAGTTGTGCCCGACTGGGGTTGCGGCGCTCATCTCGCTTTATTGGCCGAGGGAGCCAGCGTACAGCTTCCGGGTCATGTGGCCAGCATGACTAAGCCGCTTCTGGCGAACCAGAGCAAATGCCATTTACCTTCCCGCCGGAGTGGTACTTATTTATCTACTTGCACTTTGACGTGCTTTCGAACTGCTAGGTTGGCAGGAGTAGGGACTGAACAATGGGAGCTCACCCCGTCGCAGGTATTCGAACCGGCGACCTTCTGATTGGCAAGTCCTAGGCTCTGTGGTTTAACCCACAGCGCCACCCACGCCCCTTGCTACTTTTTAGAAGGCAGCAAAATGTGATTTTCATTTAGAGAGCCAGTTTTTAATTGGGCTGCATGCATGCCACACATTTAAATCACACGCACACACCCTAAAATCCTGGGGACGGTAGTTTGTGAAAAGTGCTTGAGTGATGTGTAAACTCCCAGGATTGGTTTTTCGTATGTGTGAGTGTGTGCTTTAAATATCCTTCAGATATATGGTTTGTATGCAGACTTGCTTTAAAATGGAGAACTGGCTTTAAACTTTGTGCCTTGTGTCTAATGATGTTATAAATTACACACACTCAAAAATGATGTATGCTGGCTGATTTTGATTTAAATATTTATTGTTCGAAAGCTCTTTGCTCTCAAGAAGAATTTAAATAAAATAAGTAAAGTCCTTATGATTAAATTAGTGTTTATCATACATATTGGGATCTATATCTGATTAAAGTTATACACTGGTACCTCAGGTTAAGAACTTAATTTGTTCCGGAGGTCCGTTCTTAACCTGAAACTGTTCTTAACCTGAAGCACCACTTTAGCTAATGGGGTCTCCTGCTGCCGCCGCGCCGCCAGAGCACGATTTCTGTTCTCATCCTGAAGCAAAGTTCTTGACCCAAGGTACTATTTTTGGGTTAACGGAGTCTGTAACCTGAAGCGTCTGTAACCCGAGGTACCACTGTATGTGTGTATGTATATATGTATGTGTGTGTGTGTGTGTGTGTGTGTGTGTGTGTGTGTTGGAAGTCACCCAGTGTGCTGGGACAACACAGTCTGATGGGCGGGGTACAAATAAGAAAATTATTGTTATTATGATTAAAATTAAACTAGTGCTTCCTTGGCTGTGTGTGTTCACAGTTTTCAAGATGAAATCCTAGGCTAACCTTAGTCAATACGGACACCAATTTTTGTAGCTCTCTGACTTTAATGCATTCCACACCCCCAGCAGATCACATATTGCACTAGATACCTGTAGCGACATTAACCAACTACTGGAGTTTGATGCATTCTCACTACAGTGGTACCTTGGGTTAAGTACTTAATTCGTTCTGGAGGTCTGTTCTTAACCTGAAACTGTTCTTAACCTGAAGCACCACTTTAGCTAATGGGGCCTCCTGCTGCCGCTGCACCACCAGAGCACGATTTCTGTTCTCATCCTGAAGCAAAGTTCTTAACCTGAAGCACTATTTCTGGGTTAGCGGAGTCTGTAACCTGAAGCGTATGTAACCTGAGGTACCACTGTACTGTTAAGAACGTCTCACATTCTTCCCATTCTTCTCCCCTTGCGCAGGAATAGGAGACACTTGAACAATCTTTACTTCTCCAAATTTTACAGTGCTGCTCTCCAACCAAACAACATTCACAAAAATGCATACATTAGAGGCAAGTGCGCCAAAAGAAAAAAAAGAATATATATTTGTGAAAATAACATACGGAAATGCATCACGTTAAGGGAAACGTCTCGCAGAAATGCGAACATTAGACAAAAATGCATATAAAAATGTGTTTATTGGGAGAAATTTCCACTAAAATTCTGAAGAATTTTCATAAGGATTAATTTTATTTAATTTACCTCTTTTTTACAAATTGCAGCAGAAATGTTTAGAACTGTAAGACTGGAAAGATAAGAAACGGAAGGAAGTGAAACCGACCAATTATTCTATCCCTAGTGAAGATCAAAGATTTCGAAACAGAATTTTAGGAAGAATCTTCTAAGCATAAAAGTGGTTGGGAAATGGAGCGAATCGCAAGTGGGCTTTCGCATCAACAAGCTTTAGTGCAGAGTGCTCTTGTTAAGGGTTTTCAACCAGCCAGCCATTTTCTTCCAATTGACATCTTGCCCATGTGCTCATCAAATGCCAGGCAGTATTCTACGGCTGCTATATATGCACACCTTTACATATATGCAAGTATAAAGTGCAAGTAGATAAATAGGTACTGCTCTGGCGGGAAGTTAAATGGCATTTCCGTGTGCTGTTCTGGTTCGCCAGAAGTGGCTTAGTCATGCTGGGCACATGACCCGGAAGCTGTACGCCGGCTCGCTCAGCCCATAAAGCAAGATGAGCGCGCAACCCCAGAGTCGTCCATGACTGGACCTAATGGTCAGGGGTCCCTTTACCTTTATACATATATGCATCTATTACTTCAGCAAATGTTGAGCCTTTGGCTACATAAGGGATCTGTACTAAGAACAGGAGTTCACTAGAGTTGTTTTCGATTTAGGCTGAGACACATTCTATTCATAAAGGAAAACATGCCTCTTCTTCATATCTGACGTTATTGTAGAAAATACAAAACATATTAATCATAGAAGCCTTCAGTTTTAACCTGAAGATGGCCACTTGTCCAGTTTTAATTTTAATTTTAATTTGTTTGAATTACCGTATTTTTTGCTCTATAAGACTCACTTTTCCCCTCCCAAAAAGTAAGGGGAAATGTGTGTGCGTCTTATGGAGCGAATGCAGGCTGCGCAGCTATCCCAGAAGCCAGAACAGCAAGAGGGATTGCTGCTTTCACTGTGCAGCGATCCCTCATGCTGTTCTGGCTTCTGAGATTCAGAATATTTTTTTTCTTGTTTTCCTCCTCCAAAAACTAGGTGCATCTTGTGGTCTGGTGCATCTTAGAGAGCGAAAAATACGGGTAATTGTGGGAGGTATCTTAATTTATTGATAGCTTGATTTTATGCGTTGTCTTACTTGTATGACGTTAGCTGTTCTGAGCCCGGCTTTGGCCAGGAGGGCGGGATATAAATAAAATGGAAAAATAAAAAGCAAGGAACACAAGTGCTCACTATGTTTATTTTCAGCATACTATATAAGCCATACCTGGGTATGTGTATTGAAAGCAGTGCTTGTTTCTTTCCATTGCTGTTTCCCTATAAAATTATTCTTTTAAGATCCGCCTGAATACAGTTGCATCACAACTCACCCCAGCTTCTTGGTGTGAATAAATAACACTAAGTCTCCAAATGCAGAATTGTCCATGTTAAAATCTAGGGGCATCCCTTTCCCAGAGTCTTCGCCCTCGTCCCCCGCCACCCAGCACCACGGCTCAGCTTTCTTATTGCTTCTTACATTCGCCACCTTGTTAAGCCCCCCACGGTGGTAAATAAAACATGAAGAGAAATAGAGAAAAGTGTGAGGCTTTTATTTACTCTCATTTTTTGGATATATTTCTCTAGCCGAATGCCTCTCCCTTTAATGAAACCCTTGACTGCTCCACTGGTGAATGTGATTTAAGCCCAGGAGAGACAGCCATGATTCACAAACTGTGTTCTGCTTCAGCACTGACCGTTATCTGATGCCTCTTCATGCACAGTTGCCTAAATGACAGTTTAATGGCTCACTGTAAAGCCTAGTTATTTTGTATCTCTATCCAGTGAAAATGGCTAATGGTGATAAGGAAAGGGAAAAAACAAAGCAATTGCTCAGATCTTCAGGCTCATCCAAGCTACTTAGCACGTGCTGGGAGCCTTCAATTAATTATTTCTTCAGTCCACTGAAGCACTCCAAAATGATTTTCAAAACTCACCAGCTGCACTAAGAGTCCGTGTTAACAGGCCACAGCAAAGTGAGGCTGCGCATAAGTAGAACTGACAGACTTTTATGGGAGACCCATAGTTGCGAAAAGAATATTTTAGCATGAGAAAAATTAGTTGCGGGGTGTGCGTGTGAATGATTACATAGGAGAGAGTTGCTTACTGGATGCAGAGCATTCTGATCTAAATGAGGAGCGTTGGAGGCACTCTGCAGTGTTTGGGTCCCGATTCTCTTTATTTCAAGGAACCACCGTGACAACGTAAGCCTTAGCAACTGCATTTCTTATAGTTCATTTTCAGGGGGGGAAAAGTCAATAGGTCTCCCATTGTGGGAAAGCTGTGCTGGCTTAAATTCCCACCTCTGAACAGTTGTTGTCGCAGTCCGGGTTACAGGCAGTTGGAGTCCCGGCTTGGTACGTCGGGACCTGGGTAAAAGTCGGGAAGCAGGAATCAGCAGTCCAGGGGTCAGGAAACCAAGAGTCCATGTTACGGAAATTACCGGGGGGGGGGCACATCTTTAAAGTTAAATATTACAAATATTATGCCTGAATATATCCTTTCAACTTGACAGCTCAGGGAAGTTACCTAGCTTTAAAAATAATATAAAATCATCTCCTTTCCCAGTTTCCTCCATTCCAAAGCTATTTTCCCCTTGAAAAAGGACTCCAGGAAGTTCCCAGAGGTGACAATTGCTGGGCTCATTGTTAGCCAAAGGAAGCCAAATCCCATCACCTGACTCGCCTCAGGCTCCAGACATGCAAAGGAACTTCTATTGTACTTTTGGGTGGTGGGTACTTAAGACATATTTGTCTATGCTCATCTTATACCTGAGTCTTGCCCTGCCATGTCTGCTTAGGCTAATCTTGTACCAAGGACTTGTCTGGACATGTTTGCCAAGGTGAACCCCTCCCCTTTTGTGACATGTCAGTGATGTAGCAATGATGCTGTATGAACTGTATTGTGGGATATGGTGGGAAAGTTTAAAAAGTCTTTGTCACCCTATCCTTGGGGGTTCAAATTTGCTCTTTGAACCTATTGCGCAATAAACTTTGGTCTACAACTATTTGCTCCAGTTGGCTGGAATCCTTCCTTTATTCCGCAGGAACCCACGGGCTCTGCCCAACGAGCTGGGTGACTGAGCAGCCTCGCACCTAGATTTTTCCGTAACAGTCCACGAATCAGGAAACCAGGAGTCAAGAAGCCAAGAGTCTGAGGTTCAGGATACCAGGAGTCAAGAAACCGAGGCACAGCTAGGTGGATAGCGTGTTGCTGTGGCAAAGAGCCAGAGGGAAAGGATGGTCTTATATACCCCTCCTGGCCCTTGCCACCAGGTGTTATCAGTCTAATTTAGCCAGCTAGCCCTGGTGATCATCTAATGTTTATTGGATGGATTTCCCCCCTAAATTGATTTTTGAATTCTGAATTTCACATTTCATACTGTATTTTATGCTGGTTTTTGTTGCACCAGTTAAGTGTTTTAAATTTGTTGTTAGTTGCCCTGAGCCCGGTTTTCTGAACCACGAAGGGCGGAGTATAAATAAAAATTTATTATTATTTATTATTCTGTCAAGCCTCACCTGTGCGGCCGTGACGTGCCCTTCCAGGCCAAGCCCAGGGAGGCCCCAGTCCTGCGAGGCCCTACCAGTCACAGGGCCTGGCTCCTGCACGCACTCCTGACAGTTGTTAAAAGTCACAGGAGGAGTCCGTTGCTTTTGTGTACTGCAGCCACTGAACTCTCTCTCTTTTTTTAAAAAAAATATTTTTATTGATATAAGAAAAAAAAACAAAAAACACAAATACCAAATTACACCCAAGAATAACCATAGAGACATAATTTTCTTAGCAAACAATAAAACATATATTGGTCTTAACACCAAAGACCCAACCTCCTGTCTATTCCATATTTCAATTTCATATTATTTATTGCCAATGCACACTTTTATCATAATTAAACTTATTCTTAATAAATCTAATTTCTTATATCTACCTTGCAACTATTACTGAAGTTCCTCGAATGCTGCAACAGAATTTAAACTACTATACTTATTTTTCAGATATTCTTTGAAAACCTCCCATTTTGAAACAAATTCCTGTTTTGATTTATTCTTTATTTTTTCTGATAGACCATCTAATTCGGCATCATATTCTGTCAGCTTTTGGATCCAATCTTGTATAGAGGGGATTTCATTACTCTTCCATTTTGCAGCGATCAAAACACTTGCTGTCGCCGTCGCATATAAAAAGATACCCTTCCTCTTTTGTGGAATATCCAAATCTGTTATTCCCAGGAGGTAGGCCTCTGGTGCCACTGAACTCTCAAGAAGTACATTTTCCTGGCTGAGAAAATTGCCCCATCCTGAGACTAACTAGGTCCATCATATTCACTAAGCCTCTGGCAGGTACCACTATGAACTCCCATGATGTTGCTGAGGTTGTATGATTAGGCTCAGTGGTGAAAAGTGGCTGGCAACATGGTAGATCACATCATGCGCCCCAAATATTTGCAATGCTCTAATTTTGTCCTGAGGTCTACCTTGCGTTGCATAAGACCCAGTTGTATGACCCAGTTGTAAATTACAGTTTTCAAGACTGGCCACCGGAGCACTCATGATATGTTCATTTATCATCAAGAATTAGCCCAGTAAAAGCTGCAGCAAACTGCACAAAATACCCAATGTATTTGGAGATCTTACAGGGAAAATGGACTTTTTAAAGTGAATACTCTTTTTCTAAGAATATAGCTGATTGGTTCAAAATTGGGAAAGGAGTACGACAAGGCTGTATATTGCCTCCCTGATTATTTAACTTATATGCAGAATTCATCATGCGAAAGGCTGGGCTGGATGAATCCCTAGCCGGAATTAAGATTGCCGGAAGAAATATCAATAACCTCAGATATGCAGATGACACAACCTTGATCGCAGAAAATGAGGAGGAATTAAAGAACGTTTTATTGAGGGTGAAAGAGGAGAGCACAAAATATGGTCTGAAGCTCAACATCAAAAAAATGAAGATCATGGCCACTGGTCCCATCACCTCCTGGCAAATAGAAGGGGAAGAAATGGAGGCATTGAGAGATTTTACTTTCTTGGGCTCCATGATCACTGCAGATGGTGACAGCAGAACGATATTAAAAGACGCCTGCTTCTTGGGAGAAAAGCAATGACCAACCTAGACAGCATCTTAAAAAGCAGAGACATCACCTTGCCAACAAAGGTCTGTATAGTTAAAGCTATGGTTTTCCCAGTACTGATGTATGGAAGTGAGAGCTGGACCATAAAGAAGGCTGATAGCCGAAAAATTGATGCTTTTGAATTATGGTGTTGGAGGAGACTCTTGAGAGTCCCATGGACTGCAAGAAGATCAAACCTCTCCATTCTGAAGGAAATCAGCCCTGAGTGCTCACTGGAAGGACAGATCCTGAAGCTGAGGCTCCAATACTTTGGCCACCTCATGAGAAGAGAAGGCTCCCTGGAAAAGACCCTGATGTTGGGAAAGATGGATGGGAAAGATGGATGTTGGGAAAGATGGAGGAGAAGGGGACGACAGAGGACGAGATGGTTGGACAGTGTTCTCGAAGCTACCAGCATGGGTTTGACCAAACTGCAGGAGACAGTGGAAGACAGGAGTGCCTGGCGTGCTTTGGTCCATGGGGTCATGAAGAGTAGGACACGACTAAACGACTAAACAACAACAACAGCCACAGACAGTGCTGTAGTGATGCCATGGAGTCCATTCCTATGCATATTTACTCAGAAGTAAGTCCCACTGGCTCCAATGGAGCTTCCTCCCAAAGTAAAACGTGTAAAGGATCACAAACTTTATCATCTTGCACGTTGGCTTGGAAAAGTCCTGAAAATCGTAAACCTGCAGATTGTGCTGAAAGGTTTTCAGTCAAATGAGATCTGAAATTTGTCAATCGTACCCAAGTACAAAAAAACAGCCCAGAGTTTAAAGAAGCTCCTTGACATTTCATCAGAAAAGACGAGGCTTTATATGCTAGCTTGAGAAACAAACCGGAGGGGGAAAGCTTTGTATCTTTGTTTCATAAAATCTATCCTGCAAAGTGCAGCCATTTTCAAAAGTCAACAAGTCTTGCTCGTTGTCAGCCAACTGATTAATTATGAGGAAAGGTAGGATTTAAATCTAAGATTAAAGCTTAAGTTGATTAATTGCTCCAATTAATTGATCAAAGTGTTTAGCTCTAGGTGTACAAATTATACATTCCTATTTATATATGGTTGCATATGCTACCAACAGCAAACGCAAAATTCACAACCAAGGAAATGCATAGGTTCTATGAATATTTGCTTTTGTTGTCATGTTTTAAAGTCCCCATTTGACATGTACCCATAACTCAGGTATATCCAGAAATGCTGTTTCATTTCCCAGCCAATTTTTGTTGGGAAAGAGGGACATTTAGAAACCCTCTGCTGCCAACTAAAATTTTACAGTACAGTGGTACCTTGGGTTAAGAATTTAATTCATTCCGGAGGTCCGTTCTTAACCTGAAACTGTTCTTAACCTGAAGCACCACTTTAGCTAATGGCGCCACCGCTGCACGATTTCTGTTCTCATTCTGAAGCAAAGTTCTTAACCCGAGGTACTATTTCTGGGTTAGCGGAGTCTGTAACCTGAAGCGTCTGTAACCTGAAGCGTAAGTAACCCGAGGTACCACTGTAAGTCACTCCGAGGAAAGGATAAACCAGGAGCCCTAAAATGGAAAGATCCATCTTTTAGTTTATACTACAAAAGTCATTAGGCTGGGCTGGATGAATCCCTAGCCAGAATTAAGATTGCCGGAAGAAATATCAACAACCTGAGATATGCAGATGACACAACCTTGATGGCAGAAAGTGAGGAGGAATTAAGGAACCTTTTAATGAGGGTGAAGAGGAGAGCGCAAAATATGGTCTGAAGCTCAACATCAAAAAACGAAGATCATGGCTACTGGGCCCATCACCTCCTGGCAAATAGAAGGGGAAGAAATGGAGGCAGTGAGAGATTTTACCTTCTTGGGCTCCATGATCACTGCAGATGGTGACAGCAGCCGCAAAATTAAAAGATGCCTGCTTCTTGGGAGAAAAGCAATGACCAACCTAGACAACATCTTAAAAAGCAGAGACATCACCTTGCCAACAAAGGTCCGTATAATTAAAGCTATGGTTTCCCAGTAGTGATGTATGAAAGTGAGAGCTGGACCATAAAGAGGGCTGATCGCTGAAGAATTGATGCTTTTGAATTATGGTGTTGGAGGAGACTCTTGAGAGTCCCATGGACTGCAAGAAGATCTAACCTCTCCATTCTGAAGGAAATCAACCCTGAGTGCTCACTGGAAAGACAGATCCTGAAGCTGAGGCTCCAATACTTTGGCCACCTCAGGAGAAGAGAAGACTCCCTGGAAAAGACCCTGATGTTGGGAAAGATGGAGGTCACAAGGAGAAGGAGACAGCAGAGGATGAGATAGTTGGACAGTGTTCTCAAAGCTACCAGCATGAGTCTGACCAAACTGTGGGAGGCAGTGGAAGACAGGAGTGCCTGGCATGCTCTGGTCCATGGGGTCACGAAAAGTCGGACACGACTAAACGACTAAACAACAACAACAAAGACAGACGTGGATGCTTGCAAGTCACAGTCATTCTTGAAAACCTAAGGCAAGAATTGCTGTGTGCACATCTGTCTCTGAGAAAAGACCTGTGAATTATGCAGGTAGTTCTAAAGTTCTGCTGTATATGGATTTTCCCTAAAAAGCATGCATCTGTTGCCCATGTTGGATGTTGGGTTTTCTTTACAGTGCTGCATTGCTCGAACAACCAGATGCTTTATAAATAATATCACTACTTATTCAACCTATTTTCTAGCAAAGTTCAGAGTTCTGACTGTGACTAGTGTGTATTTTAAGAGTGAGGCTGCGCACTGTCTCCAGCCTAATCCTGGATCCTGAACTCAGTTGGCATTATTTGAGTCATAGCTGTCAACGTTTCCCTTTTTTAAAAGGGAAATTCCCTTCTTCCGAATAGGATTCCTCGCGAGAAAAGGGAAAAGTTGACAGCTATGATTTGGGTGGACCTGGGACTTTGCCACAATGGGTTGAAGAAGCCTCAACTGGGTAGAACTGGGTACACCAAGAAGAATCTGGAACTGCCAGTGGGGAAGGGGGCTGGACCGTCAATGGGGTGTTAGCGTGCACCATGGAGGCGCAGATTGCAGCTATAACAAAGGCGGCATTTTCCCATCTCCGCCAAGCTAAGCAGTTGGCTCCTTACCTCTCTTGCCCTGACCTAGCCACTGTGATCCATGCGACGGTCACCTCCAGACTGGATTATTGTAACTCGCTCTACGTGGGGCTGCCCTTGAGACTGACCCAGAAACTCCAGCGGGTGCAGAATGCTGCAGCGAGACTCCTTACGGGGTCCTCGCTGCGAGATCACATCCACCCGGTGCTATACCAGCTGCACTGGCTCCCGGTGGAGTACAGGATCAGGTTTAAGGTGCTGGTTTTAACCTTTAAAGCCCTATACGGCCTAGGATCCTCGTACCTACGGGACCGTCTCTCCTGGTATGTCCCATAGAGGAATTTACAATCTTCAAACAAAAATATCTTGGAGGTCCTGGGCCACAGAGAGTTTAGACTGGTCTCAAGCAGAGCCAGGGCTTTTTTGGCTGTGGCTCCAATCTGGTGGAACGCTCTGCCACAAGAGACTAGGGCCCTGCAGGATTTGACATCTTTCTGCAGGGCCTGCAAGACAGAGATGTTCCACCAAGCCTTTGGCCAGGGCACAGCCTGACTCCCTCCTTTGGCAATCTTCACAGAACTCTAGCCTAATGGTTGCCATCAATTTGATTTGAATTAATTTTAGAATGAAATGATTTTAGAATGTTGTATTATTTTATTGTTGTTGGCCGCCCTGAGCCTGGCTTCGGCTGGGGAAGGCGGGATATAAATAAAAAATTATTATTATTATTATTATTATTATTATTAAGGAGATGCATGCAAGGTAGCCTCATTAAAGCCTGCAAAGCCCCCAATTCGGATCGGGGTTTGAATAAGGTTGGGTCAGAACTGGATTATCCCAGTTTGGAGCAGGGTGGCTCTGAAGTGCCCATTCAGGCCCCGAATCAGATCAATGGTGAAATATACTCAGAGTCGAGAGTGGATTTCATGCTCTTTATTCAGCTCATAGTGGGGAGGAGGAATGCCAGTTCCCACAAAGTATCTGCTTTATATACATTATTTACACAATGGGCCCCACGTGATTGGCTAATTCCGGAATTCTCCTGTAGGCCAATCAGGTTGGGGATTCACTTCCATCTGGAGCTGGATTGGGTGGCTCCTGTGGACCAATCCTACTGCTGCATTGTTCTAGGACCAATCAGACTGCTGCATTCTGAATCCTATTGTTCTAGGACCAATCAGACTGCTGCATTTTGGATACTATTTAACTCAGTACATAACAAATAGGCAGTGCATATCCCTGTCACAGGGATTTGAACCGCTGACCTTCTGATCGGCAAGCCCTAGGCTCAGTGGTTTAACCCACAGCGCCACCCGCGTCCCTCCAAGTCAGAATTGTTGTTGTTTAGTCGTTTAATTGTGTCCAACTCTTCGTGACCCCATGGACCAGAGCACGCCAGGCACTTCTGTCTTCCACTGCCTCCCGCAGTTTGGTCAAACTCATGCTGGTAGCTTCGAGAACACTATCCAACCATCTCGTCCTCTGTCGTCCCCTTCACCTTGTGCCCTCCATCCTTCCCAACATCAGGGTCTTTTCCAGGGAGTCTTCTCTTCTCATGAGGTGGCCAAAGTATTGGAGCCTCAGCTTCACGATCTGTCCTTCCAGTGAGCACTCAGGGCTGATTTCCTTCATTCTAATAGGTTTGATCTTCTTGCAGTCCATGGGACTCTCAAGAGTCTCCTCCAGCACCAGAATTCAAAAGCATCCACTCTTCGGCTATCAGCCTTCTTGATGGTCCAGCTTTCACTTCCATTCATCATACAAGTCAGAATAGAGTGGTACTATTACTTCTCTTGACCTGGACACTATGTTTCCGTTGACGCAGCCTAGAATAGCATTAGTTTTTTTCTTTGCTGCTCCTGCATCACACCATAGACTCATGTCCAGCTTGTGATCCTCTAAGACCCCTAGCTACTTTTCACATGTAAGTCAAGCTTGTGTGTGTTTGTTTCTCTCTTCCCTCCGCATACTTTTTCCTTTTGTGTTGTGTCTTTTTTTCTTTTCTTTTTTTTACAATGGAAACCTGATGGCCGTGACTGTGTTGACTTCACCAATATGCAAGCTGGCCTGAGAGCGTTTCCTGCCAAAGGGTAGGATGAAAATGCTTTGAATAAATATAATAAAATGATGCCTGGAACCTCACACAACCGTCTCTGTGTGTGGAAGAGCTATCGTACACCAAATGCCATGGGTGTATTCAACACAGAGAGAAGAACTGTCAGCAGATTCACTTCATCGGTTCATCTCAAGTGATGAGGTAAAGGAGGCAAATGGTGTCTCATTGTACAGGAACAGGAGCTTAACAGAAATATCCATCTTGTGTTCTGCCATATCAGGATGCCTTCATCATTTTATTTCAGAGCTGTGGCAGTCAGAAACCGGGCATCAATACTACTTGTTAGCCTGGCAAAAATGTTTAGAGATAATTGTGCTGCTTCAGGTTCTCTGGAATATTTGACATGAAGAACATCTAACACTTTGTTAATCTATTTGAAGAGACAGAAATATATACAGTTGAGCAGGTGATTCTCAGAGCCATTTTAGAAGCAGAACGGAATTCCTCAGCGCTAGAACAATGGAAATGAAAGGTCTATGAATTATTACGAACTCACTCCATCTTGTCTAGCCATGCAAGAGTGCTCTGAACTGTAAAGGCTTTTTTTCTTGTGTTTAAGTTACCATGGAAGATGAAATAGTCACAGAGATGGACTGGCCAATAGAAAACATTATTGCTAGCGGTGCAGACCATCAGTAAGCCTTTTTTTTACAAAAAGTTTCTGATTTATAACCTATCCTTGCCCCACAATCCCACACCTAGAGCTATTTTTAGGGTTTTCTTTTCAGGCCAAAGTCCCCTTTTCTCCCAAATTGTTGGATGTCAAACCCACATTGAGCAGATATGGTTGGATTTCTGTTTATACAGGGCGGCGTATAAATACGACCCCGCAAATCTTGCTTGCAACCCACTCTGTCAGAAACGTCTTTTTTAAAGCTTATTTCTCTCTGTGAAATAAGAATTTGAGAGCTGAAACCTTAGAGATGCTAGTCATTCCGAAAGTGCAGGATTCAGTCATCTGATTTATACCACTGGATTAACAGCTTGTAACTGAGTTTTTTGCAGGCAAGGTGAGGCGATACCCTCAAGCGCCAGGCTCCACAGGGGCAGCAGATCCCAATGTAGATCTTTATCCCCCTCTTGTTCCTTTTTTTTTTTTTGAATAATTTTTATTAAAAATTTCAGCATAACAATTTATCAAAGACCTATCATCCTCATCCCCCCCCCCATTTCCCCCTCCCCTAAAAAAACCCACCCTCCCACCCCCACCCGGACTCCCCTCAGCTCCTCTCTCTGGTTTTTCAGCACATGTTATTCTCTGCATGTTATAAAATTGTAAAGATCCTTAAATGATCTGTCAATATGTTACCAATAATAAATTTGTGTTTGTTCATTCAAAACCTGCCGAGGAGCCCAGTTCATTTTGTTGTTTCTTTAAATACTCTGTAAAAGGCTTCCATTCTTCTTTAAAGTCACAGTTGTCCTTATCACACAGTTTGTGCGTCAGTTTCGCCAGTTCCACATAGTCCATCAATTTCCCTTGTCACAGTTCTTTTGTTGGGATTTCTTCGTTCTTCCATCCTTCTGCTATTAAGACTCTTGCCGGCGTTGTCGCAGACATGGAAGATGTTCTTCAGTTTCCTTGGCAGGTCTTTTCCTACAATCCCTAACAAAAATGCTTCAGGCTTTTTTACAAATGTTAACTGGAACATTTTCTTCAATTCATTGTATATCATTTCCCATAATTTTTTAATTTCACCACATATCCCCCCCCCCCTTGTTCCTGATGCAGATCTTTACTCACCTCTTCTTCCCTGGTAGGGAGGGTAGCAATATTTTGTGGTTTGCCTCAGGTGCCAAAATATCTTTTTTTAATATAATAATATTTATTAGAAGTTTAATAATTACAGAAAAAAGAGAGAAAAAAGAAAAAGACAATAAAAAACATTTAAAAATTTAACAATCAATGCATCAAAAATAAAAGAAAAAAACAGAGGGGGGGGAAACAGTACATTAAAACAACAACAAAAAACAGCAAAATTTAAAAACATATCCGATGTTTCCATATCCTTACTTTTCATTTACTTGTTTCATCGGCCTCCTCACACCTCCCTTTTTTGTATTCTAGTTCACAGCTATTTCAGCAAATCCTTTCCATCTTTCTCAAATTTTTGTTCTATAGTTAATCTTAACACAATCTAACTTTAAATTTTCCACTTTGGCCCATTGCCAATCAGTTTTCACTTAATTCCTTATAATGTTTCTGCTAAAACCATATAACTTCATTCCAGCATTCTTCTAACATTCATTAATTTTACAATATTTCTGTAAATACACTCTGAATTTTTCCCCGTCTTCTTCCACCGACTCTTCTCCCTGGTCTCGGTTTCTGCCAGTCATTTCCGCCAATTCCATGTAGTCCATCAGCTTCATCTGCCATTCTTCCCGGGTGGGTAAATCTTGTGTCTTCGCAGGTGCCAAAATATCTTGGGCCAGCTCTGGGTGTTTGGAATTCAGTCCTGGCTGTCACAGAGTAGTAGAGTTGTAAGGGATCCTGAGGGTCATCTAGTCCAACCCTCTGAAATGCACGAATCTCAACTAAAAGCGTCCAGGACAGGTGGTCCCCCAACCTCTGCTTAAAAACCTCCAATGAAAGACAGTCCACCACCTTCCAAGGGACTCGGTTCCACTGTCCATATAGTATTCCTCTTTTCTACTAACAATAAACAACATAATCAAAATGGCGGCAGTTGAAGATCTTCCTTAATCAAGGGTTCCACATACGTGTTTCTGAAGTGAATCTCAATAAGCGACAGGACTGAAAGCAAACTGGATCCATCATGTATAAATAATACACCCACTTCATGACAGTTGATCATTCAAAACGAGTATAACCTAAAGGCAATTTCTGGGAGTTAGACATATTAATATGATTCTGCTACCTCTTCCATCTCCCACAGGGCATAGAATGATAGAATGGACCAGGACTTTCTCTGGCAGGGGGTCATGAGGCTTCATAGTGGTAAGGGGACATGATAGGGGCAGTGACTTCTGTTCCTTCTTAGTTCATTTGAACCTGAGATGCAGGTGTAAGTAACAAGGACCGTTTTTGTTCTTTTGTTTTTTTGAGGGGATGTGCTATCAGTTTCAGGGAACGTTAATATAATTTAGCAGAGTTTAAACAATCCCCTGTTTGAGTTTATGCAGTGACAAGCGGGTTGCTAATTCGTTTGAGTCCTATCAATAATTATACCTTCCTGGTTGATAATCCCTTTCTATCCCTCTTAAAGAAAACACACATGAATCTGAATCATATGAACATAAACTACGGTGGTACCTCGGGTTAAGAACTTAATTCGTTCTGGAGGTCCATTCTTAACCTGAAACTGTTCTTAACCTGAGGTACCACTTTAGCTAATGGGGACTCCCACTGCCGCTGCCGCGCGATTTCTGTTCTCATCCTGAAGCAAAGTTCTTAAGCCAAGGTACTATTTCTGGGTTAGCGGAGTCTGTAACCTGAAGTGTCTGTAACCCGAGGTACCACTGTACTTTACTATCAGATTCATTCAGGTTTACAGAGTTGTTCCTGAAGGTAGGCTTAAGTTACATAACAGATAAACAATATACTAGATAGTAGTGAGTCATGAGAAGACTGCATCCGAGCAGTTACCAGTTAACACTCCTTGCAGCAACCGACCAAACGACCAACTGACAAAACTGCCTGCCACATAGAGGCAGTTAGTCCTCTCAGAATGTTGGACTTGACTGACAGCTTTATATCCCACATTTGGGTGGATTGCAATAAAACATTCAGAGTCTTATAATATTAACTACGCTTGCATGGTTTGGCCATAATTAATTTGCATCTTGGTGGTGGACCATATATTGAGATATTTCACCTCACTCTCATCCTCTACTTTTCTGCCATTGTGGTTGGCTTTGATGATTCTCATAGTTTCTTGATTCCATGTCAGAATTCTGATTATTGACTTTTTTAAAAACAGGTGCAGGCTTCGGAATGTTTATACTGGGCCACATCTTTTGAGAAGGCTACTTAGAGGGTTCCAGCCCCCTAAGTGCTGCAATCACCGTGGGATGACGTGGAACCACGTCCTAGCTCCCCTGTATTGATGAGGTTCAACTTCTACTTCTTCTTTGGCAATCACTCGTAGCTGAGTAAGACTGTCTTCCATAAACACGGTTTTAACAGTGAGTCCGTAAGTGACTGTGGAGGCCAATTCTAGATCCACATGCCCTTCCACAGTGGGGACATAGGTGGGAGTTGATCACGGTGTGGATTTGCCAAGCGTGCCTTCCTCTTAGCATGTTTCTCCCTTGCGTTCTGAGTTTGAGTGTCTTCAAAGCCCATGGTAAACACTGTTCTCCAACTGGAGCACTCACAGGCCGGTGTTTCCCAGTTGTCAGTGTTTATACTACATTTTTTTTTATTTGCCTTGAGACAGTCTTTAAACCTCTTTTGTTGACCACCAGCATTACGCTTTCCATTTTTAAGTTCGGAATAGAGTAGTTGCTTTGGAAGACGATCATCAGGCATCCGCACAACATGACCAGTCCGACGAAGTTGATGTTGAAGAATCATTGCTTCAACACTGGTGATCTTTGCTTCTTCCAGTACACTGATATTAGTTCGCCTGTCTTCCCAAGTGATGTGTACAATTTTTCAGAGACACCATTGATGGAATCATTCGAGGAGCTGGAGATGGCGTTTATAAGTGGTCCATGTTTCACAAGAATATACTAAGGTTGGCCGTACAATAGCTTTGTAAACAGTGGGGACATAGGTGGGAGTTGATCACGGCGAGGGTTTGCCAAGTGTGCCTTCCTCTTAACATGTTTCTCCCTTCCATCCTGAGTGCAAGCGTCTTCAAAGCCCATGACACCTTTGATGAGGTTCAACAGACAGCCTCAAGCCCTTATGATTCATCTTGAAGATGAGGGGGGTACTAATTTGTGTAAAATATATGGCAAGCCTCTCTCTTAACAAGCAGATGCAGGCAATCTTGTTTGATTTCCAGTTTGCCTGGATTAGGTGTTAGGTCTGGTGGGGAAATTATTGGAATCCCATGAGAGTTGATATGCCCTGTAGAAAGGTAATGAGAGACTTGTGGTAGGTTGTGGTGTGCTTGAGGGTAGTCAGTGTCTCAGTCGGGTTTCAGATGCCTCACTTGTTTTAGGAGGACAGAGTCTACTACCCCATAACATTGTCTAACAGCTGTTCAAGTTATGTGGTCTGGGATCACTGGCACCCAATATCCAAACATTTGCAAAGCCCACCGCTCCTGCCTCAGGAACCAAGTTTGGTGATAGCTCAAGAGGTGCCCAAATCCATCGAAAACAGCTGGCCAGACTGACAAACTACTTTCCATAGTATCCAGATTCCTTAATACCCTTTTATAGTATGCATTCCATTTTCACCCTGCTTGGCTGGAGTATGTGTATTGTAACTTGTTTGGGGTTAAAAAGTATTTTAGAAACTTCTTCACATTGGTTTTGGTCTGTGAATTTTTGAATCATCTAGAGAATATGAGCTCTTTGATGAAAAGTACTATTTTGTGTTATGAACCAGAAAATAATGGCCTATCTGACTACAGAAAGTGGTCTAAAGCATCTATCTTTAATCTTCTTGTGTAAGTGTTCTAGACACAGTAATTTCCAATAACAATAATGGAATAAATACCTCATTAACCCCTTTAAAGCTCCCGATACCATGACAATATCTAAATGAACTGACAGAGAAATGGGCATTGTTCAAATCAGAAAGTTAACACTGAGTTGTAGCATCCGTGAGGTCAGTAATATATTTTTATTCCAAACATCCAGATGGGTGATATGCTCTTGCTAAATAAAAGGAGGAATGCAAAGCAAAACCAGCCTCACAGATACATAAATAATTTCACCTCTGAAATCAGCTTGAAACATAATACAAAACAGCACTTTCTAATTTTTTGTGGGGGGAGGGGGAATGCTTGTTTAGTCATAGTTTAACTCACAGAGCCAGCATCACCTGAAACATCATATTTATGCATTTCTGATAGATAATAACCCTATCGATATTGCACCATTCTAGTCATAAATTAATAGCCTGACATTCTAATACCCACTGCAGCAGCGAATGTCATGGATATTTATTGAATGGGAAATAAAAGTGCAATATCTAGTTTGAGCAGAATATTCCCATAACAATAAAAAGTATAGATTTGGCTTTAGGGAACAATTCCCTTGGCTTCAATGTCTCAGAAAGAAAGCAGGTCAAAAATATGAAGAATGTAATTATTAAATAGGGTTATATGGGTAAAAGTGTGTAGATCAAAATCAAAGTGCAGGGGGAAGGGGGGGAGAGATAATACTGTGAAGTATATTAGAAAGTGTGCTTTGGAAGCCCATTTACATTTCCAACATAGTAATAGTATGTGCAGTAAATCCAGTTCAGGAAAATAAAATGGAGGAAAAGCAATGTATCCTGTAGCTTCATGTCTAAAAGGACCTTGTAAAATCACATCTACACTGATCATTTGTGCAGGCTATTTACCTGATGTATCCTAAAGTCTCTGAATGGATGCAAATTACTTAATTATTTGTGTGTTCAGACCCAGAAACCTCCCCCTTAAATAAATTCACACTTGACTCAAATTTTGGTTTTGGTTTTTGGCAGAATTTAGGCTACAACTTTATTGATTACAGAAAGTGACTGGTTGCATAGGCTCTGGTTTAACTAGCTCCCTGCCATACAGGTAGCGCTGACCCAGGGTTCCGGCATAGGTCAGCCAAGGGTGAACACCTGGATAAGCGGAAAGCTGGGAACGGGCTAACTCCGCCACCCAAATGTCCCCCTGGACTCAGGCACAGGCACAACCCCCTCTCAGGGGTTGACCAAACCATCAAGTCCCTGGATTTCTTTAACGGAATACCCTTCACATAGGGATGGCGAGAGTGTTCTCCCATCCCTATCACCTGAACCAGTGCCTATCCGCAACCTTACAAGTTGTGATGATTTGCTACATGGCAGGCGAAACCCAACTGACAACAGCCAATCAGCCAAGTGGGGAAAATCCATGCCATGCCCCTGTCCCAACAGCACACGACGGCATAGCAAGCTCAAGCGCAACAAGCCCTAAAAGTAGGGAGAGGTGGGCGGGTGTTCCGATGCACGCACCGAAAGAGGAAGCTCTGGGTCACATGCATGGGTATATATAGGTCCCTTGATCCATTTAGCCTGAGTCCCATTGGCCTGATTGAACCCAGCTTCGAGGGACCTACCAATGGGATGTTGTGGCTGACCAATCATACCCATCCACAACACAGGGTGCCGGTTTCCAGGTCTCACCGCAATGCGTGCCCTCTTTAAGGGAGGACCCGATACACCACATCCCATCAAATTTCAGTTAATATTTTATTTAAAACATCAGAAATATAAATCGTCCTCCGTGACTGTTCAGCTGCTTAATTCTCGCCTCCAAAATTACTACAGGAGGGAAATTCTTCTGCAAAGCTTCCCAAAACTCAGGTGCAGACTTTCAAGAGGAGAAGGCACCTCTCTGGTTTTGGGCTTTTGGAGTTCTCTATACCACCAGCACATTACAACCTGTGAGATCAGTGTCACTTGTTTCAGCCTGATGGTGAAGGGAGGAGGCTTGCAGCTGTGATGCCAACAACATCTCGATCCCTGACTTGTTAAATCTAGGAGGAATGCATTGACTGGAAGGGATCTCAGAGTAGTTAATGCACCACTAGAAGAAGGAGTTATGCTCACTGCTCTGAATGAGGTTGTGGCCCCTCTTGAAGTGGCCCCCTCTGAATCCAGAGACTTTAGAAAGCTACCATCCAGCCTCAAATATTGCCTTCCTGGTCAAGGTGATTGAAAGAGTAGGGGCCACACAACTTCAGATTTACCTACAGGAAGCAGATTATCTAGTTCCATTTCAAGGACTGTTGTTGTTGTTGTTGTTGTTTAGTCGTTTAGTCGTGTCCTACTCTTCGTGACCCCATGGACCAGAGCACGCCAGGCACTTCTGTCTTCCACTGCCTCCCGCAGTTTGGTCAAACTCATGTTAGTAGCTTCAAGAACATTGTCCAACCATCTCCTCCTCTGTCGTTCCCTTCTCCTTGTGACCTCCATCTTTCCCAACACCAGGGTCTTTTCCAGGGAGTCTTCTCTTCTCATGAGGTGGCCAAAGTATTGGAGCCTCAGCTTCAGGATCTGTCCTTCCAGTGAGCACTCGGGGCTGATTTCCTTCAGAATGGAGAGGTTTGATCTTCTTGCAGTCCATGGGACTCTCAAGAGTCTCGTCCAGCACCAGAATTCAAAAGCATCCATTCTTCGGCGATCAGCCTTCTTTATGGTCCAGCTCTCACTTCCATACATCACTACTGGGGAAACCATAGCTTTAACTATATGGACCTTTGTCGGCAAGGTGGTGTCTCTGCTTTGTGTATGTCTGCGTGTGTGACTATAGAGTTTAGTTTTAGAACTCTCTGCTATGGGGAGAGAGACAGGGGAGGAGGAAGTCACTTGGGCACCTGGGGCGGTGTGCCCAGGTGTGGGGCAAGCTGCCCATAGGGACAGGGCACACCACAGGGCCTCTGGAGTCTGCCTGCCTCCTCCCACTCAGCCGCCCTAGAGCTGAGGGGTAGGCAGCTAGTGGACCATTTGGGCAGCGTGGGAGAGACGCATGGCTTGGGCGCGCTGCAGGTCCCGTGGTGAGTGCCGCCCGGCATTTTGTCACCCCCCTCCGTTGTGACATCCGGGGCAGCCCACACCTACTGCACCCCCTTCCTCCGCCCCTTCGGGAGTGTGATCCCATTGGTTCTCCATGATCTTTCAAGAGCTTTCAACACAATTGGCCATGGTGTTCTTCTGGAATGGCTCCTGGGTTCAAGGCATTGCGATATGGTGGTTTTGCTTGTACCTGCAGGGATATTATCAGAAAGTAGTACTGGAAGAATGTTGCTCAGCCCTGTGGTTTTTGAGTTGTGGGATTCTGCAAGAGTTCATTCTGCCTCTAATCTGTTCAACATCTACATGAAACAGTTGGAATCGGGCATTCAGAGATCTGGAGGTCAGTATCATTATACTGATGACATTCATCTATTTTTAATCATTGTAAAATGTTTTAAATATCTTTTTATTTTATTCTCAATTGTATTGTTTTAACATTTCAGTGTTTTCGACTCTGGGATCCTTTGGGAAGAAGTATGGGGTAGAAATGTAAGAAATAAACAGACAGATAGATAAAGTAACATAGTTTTCCCCAGTACAGAAGAAACAGCTCTTTCAGAGGCATGCTTCTTTCTATTCTGTGTGTAGAATTCTGAGGGTTCTTTTTCTGAGATGGAATTTTTATTTTCTAAAAAAGTTATTTTGACATTTATTCCCCATTTAGCTAATTGCATTAAAAATAAGAAATGGGGGAAAAACAAAAATATGGGTCTTTGCCTATGCTGAGGTCATGCAGGACCAGATGTTGTGTAAAAATTGTGCTTCTGAATATATCAGTTCAAAATCTGTCTAGCCCACCGACCATTCTTTACCTTTCTTTAGTTGCATTGCTTGCAAATAACTCTTTCATTCGTTGAGGGGTAAATTCTTGAGAAGGGCACATGACAGAAGTCTTTCAGACTTTCCCCGGTCTATGAAGATGGATGGAAGGATGAAGAAGAATATTTTTCCTGAATTCTGTGACTTGGTCAATAAGCAATTAGGCATTTTATCATAAAGTTTAAGTGGCGATACTAATAGAGGTTTGTATGCACATGGACACGTGAGAGCAGAGGATAATTTTTATGACTCCAGCAGAGATGTGCGAAACAAACAGAAGTCAATTTTACGAGCTTAATGACTACCTGCACCCTCTCAATTCCCACAGAAAATAGCCTTCCTCAAATCAGTTAATTAGTACAAAAGAGCAGTTGCTCACAGACTGTTCAACTGTTAGAGAGAGCGCATGGGAATCTTTCAAACCGGCGCATGATTAACACATTCTGGGGGGCAAACCCACAACAATTATTAGTGGCTGCTAGAAATGTAGAACATAAAGAGCCAGCTCTAAAGCACACGTTAAAACCTTTTATTATCTTACAATTTCATAAGTCATTAGTTTTTAAACTTAAAAAAATTAAAAGGAACCCCGGCAGGAAGCTGACAAAACAGATTTAGTTACTGCAACAGACTCACAATACTTCCAAGTGGAAATTTCGAACTTTTACGATCTGTGTGTCAACATTACCTACATTTTTCTCACTCAGCAATATCCCCAGAGCAAATGAGCTACGCTTTCTTACAAGGCTGCTACCATTTTTTCCTTTCTAAAAATCATTATTATTATTATTACTATTATTTATTGAATTTATATATTGCCCTATACCTGCAGGTCGCAGGGTGCTTCACAGAATAAAATCAGAATATAAAACCACAAAATATCAACAAGAACCCAACACGTTTTTTTTAAAAGAGCATAAGGTGCATTCCTCATGTGCTAATTTAAATCAGCCAGAACTGCCTGTAATGTCCAAACTCTAATACATTTCACCACCCTCATATTGTGGCCTGCCAGGAGAAGAGCAAAGAGTCTCTCCTTTCCCTCCCCTATCTCAAAATGGCAAATGGAAACAGGAAGTTTATTCAACCACTCAGGATGCCATACATTGCTGGTGAACTCTATTCAGATTGATGGGTCCCAAGTTGTGGATGCTGGTGCTGAATGTTTCCTCCCCTTTCCAGACTGGCCCGAATTTAATGCCCATTCTCTGCAAGCACAACCATAATAATAATAATAATAATAGTCTTTTTTAATTTCCTACTCATATTGAAATACTGCCCCTCAATGAGGCCAAACTTAGATTCACAAAATGTTTAGGGGTGTGCTTACCCCTGCGTCCCCCCAGAAAAAAAACACCAGAAAGCACCACATCCCTTCAGATGTAAGAAGTGATGTGGGTGCTCTAAGAATTCTCCAACTCTCCTCCTCCCCACACTGCTAGTGAACCCAGACTTGAATCTAATTGATCTTTTTTCGTCTTCAGTTTTATATAACAATAGATAAGGCATTCATTCCCTTTTAGTCTTGGCCTTTATATTTTTAGTCATCTGTCTATCTAGAAGTGACATTTGTTTTAATGCCTTTAGGGTTGGTGGCTGAGGAAACCCAGCCCAATGGGCAGGGTATAAATAATGAGTTGTTGTTGTTGTTGTTGTTGTTGTTGTTGTTGTTGTTAAATCATGCTTGATTTATGTCACATGCAAACAAAATATATGGAGCCATCACTATTTCTGTGATTCTGTCTTTATCCCACTTTTACCTACAAAGCTAAAGCTGTTCTGCCTGCCCTTTGGTTTGGACTCAGTCTGACCCTTATGTTTCCCTCCCCTTATGGTTTTGATTTATGGGCTACTATTAAAATGAGGCTGCATTTTAAATTGTATTTTAACCCGTATTTTAATAAACTGGGTCTGTTTGTTTGTTTCCCCCCATTATGCTTTATCGTAATTTTATTGGTGTTAGCCGCCCTGAGCCCGGCTCTGGATGGGGAAGGCGGGGTATAAATAAATTATTATTATTATTATTATTATTATTATTATTATTATTGGCATCCATCTGCCTCAAGAGACAGGGATGAAGTCAAATCACTGTGTTAGTAGCACTCAAATCAGCTCCCTCGGACACAACATTCCTTGTTTTGCTAGAGTGGACATGCAAGGGAATGTTTGGTCCAGCCAGTCAAAACTTCCTGTTCCTCCTGGCCTGGAGCATCCTTCTTTGCATGTGACTAGTGAGTGGGCGTGGCCTTTCCAGACCTGGTAAAAGGCCAAGGCCACTCTCCCTCTTTTCCATCTTCCTTTTGTCCTGTGAACTTCCCAGACTGCTAACTGCAGTCACTAGGTCAACCCACATATGGGGTAGACCTGTTTGCATATGCTTATAACTTTAAGCCTTAAGCCTGCCTTCAGGGATCACACTGTGCTCTGCCTGATCGTGAGTAAACGTCATTTTTATTGATGATGATAATAACAACAACAACAACAATAATAATAATAATAATAATAATAATAATAATAATAATTTATTTGTACCCTGCTCATCTGGCTGGGTTTCCCCAGCCACTCTGGGCAGCTTCCAACAAAGATTAAAAATACATTAAAATGTCACACATTAAAAACTTCCCTGAACACGGAAGAAGAATAAGACTGTGGTATCTTTATTTTTTTAGGAGGGATTCAAGGGGTCTTACCAGGAAAATATGAGAACACATTTCAGTCTGGACAAGCCAGATTTAATTGCGTATTGTCTTAAGAAACTCACACAAGTTTGCAACAAGTTTTCTGCTGTGTAAATGCACTCTGCTAAGTAAAGAAACTTGCTAACGCAACTTAGGAAGGATATCAATAAACACTATATCCTCTCCTGCCACCCTGAACATTCGCACAGGAACGTGCCTGGGAAGTGTGGGATTTACTCATTAGCCTTTTCTTATTCCAAATATGTCCCACAAGACAGCAGAGGTTTAGGATCAGAGGTTTCCTTCTCCCAGGCAGGCTTCCTTCCCAGGCTGACAAGCCCTATTGGCTCCTCACATCCCTCTACAGCACATTATGCTATTCAAGACTGCATCAACAGAAGTACGGTGTCCCGATCAAGGGAAGTAATATTCTCACTCTATTCTGCCTTGGTCGGACCACACCTGGAGTCCTGTGTCCAGTACTGAGCAGCACAATTTAAGAAGGATGTTGACAAGCTGGAACATGTGCAGAGGAGGGCAACCAAGATGATCAAGGCTCTGGAAACTAAGCTTTATGAGGAATGGCTGAGGAAGTTGGGTGTTTAGCATGGGAAAGAGGAGACTGAGAAGATATATGATAGCAAATTTCCATACCCTTCCCTTTACTGTATGCTACAGGCCTAAAGAGGGACGCAGGTGGCGCTGTGGGTTAAACCACAGAGCCTAGGACTTGCCGATCAGAAGGTCGGCGGTTCGAATCCCTGCGACGGGGTGAGCTCCCGTTGTTTGGTCCCTGCTCCTGCCCACCTAGCAGTTTGAAAGCACCTCAAAGTGCAAGTAGATAAATAGGTACCACCCTGGTGGGAAGGTAAACGGCGTTTCCGTGCGCTGCTCTGGTTCGCCAGAAGCGGCTTAGTCATGCTGGCCACATGACCCGGAAGCTGTATGCCGGCTCCTTCGTCCAGTAAAGCGAGATGAGCACCGCGACCCCAGAGTCGGCCATGACTGGACTTAATGGTCAGGGGTCCCTTTAGCTTTACCTTACAGGCCTAAGGAGGGAAGCTTCTGCCACATCCAGTGGTATCAACTCAAGCTGCTGCTCTCAACTCCCATTTCAGCAGCTTTGCAAAGAGCTGGATAGCAGTGGGCACCACACCCCCAAAGCAGGAAGGCGAGCTCCATGATATCACCATCCTAAAATAAGGCAGGGCCAGATTGGGAGAATCCCTAGGAGTTTCTCTAGGTCAGGAGTGGGGAACCTATAGCCAAGCGCTGGATGGAATGAAGCAGTGGTCCAAATCTGGTCTGCAAGCCGTAAGCTCCAGGCTTTTTAACTATCAAGTGGTTTAGAAATACTTTTGAATGAATAGATCTGCTGCCATGTGGAATCCTTGCTTTAATCCCACTTCCTCCTGTCAGTGGAACAGGAACGTTTTCAGCAGCAATTAAGTAAAGGTAAAGGTACCCCTGACTGTTAGGTCCAGTCGTGGCCGACTCTGGGGTTGCGGTTCTCATCTCGCTTTATTGGCCGAGGGAGCCGGCGTACAGCTTCTGGGTCATGTGGCCAGCAGGACTAAGCTGCTTCTGGCGAACCAGAGCAGTGCACGGAAATGCCTTTTACCTTCCTGCTGGAGCGGTACCTCTTTTCTACTTGCACTTTGAGGTGCTTTCGAACTGCTAGGTTGGCAGGAGCAGGGACCGAGCAACGGGAGTTCACCCCGTCGCGGGGATTTGAACCACCGACCTTCTGATCGGCAAGCCCTAGGCTCTGTGGTTTAGACCACAGCGCCACCAGGACCTAAAGTGGAAGCAGCCCAACCCATAATGCAAGTCCACCGGTAAAATTCCAGTTGTTTTAAACAAGAACTTATATTACCCACCTGTAACCAGTGTCATTAAGAGGATGCATACTCATCAGACCATATTCCTGATCCCTAAAAATAAGCTTCATTTATTAACCCGCTACAATGGTACCTCGCAAGACGAATGCCTCGCAAGACGAAAAACTCGCAAGACGAAAGAGTTTTTTGTTTTTTGAGTTGCTTCGCAAGACGAATTTCCCTATGGGCTTGCTTCGCAAGACGAAAACATCTTGCACCTTTTTCTTAAAACCGTCAATGCATTCCTATGGGAAACCGTCAATGCATTTCCCATGGGAAACCGTGCTTCGCAAGACGAAAAATTCACAAGACGAAAAAACTCGCGGAACGAATTAATTTCGTCTTGCGAGGCACCACTGTACTTAATTTAAATATAATTAGTGGCAGAGATGAATTGCATCGGTTTTACGTATAAGGCTGTCTCTGCTCGATCACATTAGTGTCTCAGGAGAAGCCCCTGGACATGGCTGATATTACGAGGTGGAGGTCCTTTTGCTTCATTCGTTTGTGTGTTTCTTTCAAGAGAAACCTTGCAGGGACTTGACCTGCTAAAATAATGCCATGCCGCCGTGGAAGCGATCCCAGGTCCCCTGTCAGACAAATCATGGCTCAACCCTAAATCCCTCCCGTTACATCGGAAAGCCTGAACTCCCGGCCGCGGCTCCTCTAATGGCGCCTCTGACAAAAGCCGGGGAATAATCCCCAGGCTGAGCTAATCAAAGGTGAAAAGGCAGAATCAGTAAGTGTCGTATCCTTTTGCCACTTTCATCAATCCGACTAACTGAATTTGAGCTAAAGCTTGGTAAATTTTCTGCAAAGGGAAATTAATATGTAACACATCTGAGGCCTGGCGCCAGCCTGTAAAATTGGAAAGGCTGCATTATATCACAGGGCGATTATTGAGGGGGAAGAATGGCCGAGGACCAGATAATCAGAAAGAAGCTCCGGCGCATCTCTCCGGCGTTTTTTTTGATGGTATACTCGCCCACCACCTTTGAAGCAGAGGTGAAATTCTTTCAATCTCTCTCTTTCTCTCCCCTCTCCACGTCAGGAATATATTCCATTGCCCATTTCTGTTGCCCACACATGATTGAATCAATTCAATTACCTCGGAAAATACATATTCAGGCCATGAAGATGCTCGGGGTGAAAGTGGAGGGGGGGAGAGACAAAGAAATCTGTACTTACCCAATAATAAGTTTCATTTGAAGGAGGTTTGAAAACAATTCTCCCTCGCATTTGTCCCTGTCAGGTCACATTATTCACAAATGAAGTTTACAAAATATCAATTCAATTTCAATAAAGGGAGGCTGAATCTCAACACACGAGTGTTGAATTTACCAAATCATAATCCTTGAGGGGACCCTGGTGGCTTCCAAATATTTTCCAGTCTGAGGTAATCAAAAGCAGACTGCTGAATACTAATACATTCAATTTCACCCCTTTTGTTCGCATCTGTTCCCTTATAATACTATTTTTCTACACTTTCAAAGCATTGATGATGGCACTGTATTCTGGAATAGGGATGGTTTGACTGTGGAGCAGAGGGTATCCTGTAACTTAGACAGCTCTGTAAAATGGAATATTTCTACACCTTTTCTATTTTAAAAATCAATTTGTTGATTAATAAACTAGGGGGCAGCCTGGCATGACCATCCCACTAATTTTCTAATTCACAGTATTTGTTCACCAAACTAGATTCTTCCATTGCCATCTTAAAAGAAGACAATTTCCACTTTTTCCTCACTTTTACTGAATACAGCAACTTGAAGAGTCATAAGCCATGCTGACTTCAGGTTCAATCCTGTGAGAAACTGAGCTCCTTCATCCGAACAGATCCTGCTCTACCCCATGAGAGAAATATTAATTGCCATTAGACTCAGACATAGCAAGCTACCTGCAGAAAATCATCGAAGCTCAGAAAGTTGATTTTAAAAAGACCTTGTTCAAGTTCAATTCCAAAACAGAACCAAGTCCAGTTAAGTTTGGCTCATGTGCAGCTGTTCCGTTCAAGTTCGTTCAAATGATCTACCAAAAAATAAGAAGACACAAAAAAAGAATCAGCATTCAGAAAGTTATAAGCTGCTGTGCTGAACTATAAAATATGCATAAACAGATTAAGAGAATTCATAACACACAAATAAATTGTTTAATTTATTTCCTCCCAACAATTAGGATATCGAAGCTTAAAGCCTCAAAAGAGTTTTAAGGAGTAAAAAAACAATTGCAAGACAGCAAACTTGGAATTGAACTAGAAATTGTTCAAAGTTCTACTGCAGAATTTCAGCTCACCTGACAATTATGAGAACTACATTCAGGTATAGCTTAGAGATTGTCTGCACTAATTCAGTGAAGGTGGTTAAATCGAAGTAGCAAAGAGAATTATCCCCATTTGCAGAGGCGCTGAGCACTTGTTTTTTATACCTGCAAACAGAGAACGTATTTCCAGCTTCGTTTTGGGAGATTAATTAGTAGATAAACATGCGGAGTATGTGGTTGTGCAAATCATGTCACCCGAAGTACACAAACATTAAATACGGCGAAATCATCCGGAAGGCCCTTTCTAACCTGTTTCAGGCAAGGCGACTGAGAAAATGGTGAGGCAGGTGAGCAGCAACAGGGGAAATCAAACCAGTGCAGCGCTTGCGGGAAAAGGGAGAAAAGGGTTACGAATGTAAATAAAAGGGTGAGGGGCAAGGGGAGAAATCCATCATGGTCAGTGTCCTTCAGGGTAGAGACCCAATCTTGGGGTCTGAGGCACACTTGATTGGCATTTTCCTGCAGGACTGTCAGTTGTCATTATCTTTATGAAAAATGCTGTTGCTGCAGGAATTCCAGGAAAAAAATACATTTCTGACTTTCTGGGTGGGAAAAGGTATAAGAAGTATGACCTTGCCTATAGCCTGGAGCTTGAAGGAAGAAGCTCTACTCTGGAACATGAGGAACATGCCATAATATCCTATGCCATGAGAAGGAAGGGCTGTTTTGCTACTTTTAAGTGACGGTGTAGCTTCATACCTTCATAAATCAGCAACTATCAAATGACCAAGGACCACATAAATTTCCTCCTTCGTTTCTTGCATTTTAGCTGAAGTAGCCCATCTTTAACCCCAAAAGTGGAGGTTGCTTATTTGGGGACTGCGGAATTTCAGATTGTCCGAGAAAGCCTTTCTCTTTGTCTTCTTTTTAAAACCTTCCTCACCTTGTATCTCAGGTGAAATTGGGCTGTGGCCATTTGCAGCAAGAGGTTTTATATAGGCGATTATTGAATTATGGCCTGTATACTTCCATGATGGACTTCTGGTAAGAGATGGTCTTGGGAAGAAAGTGTTTGGCAGGGGGTCTCATAAACCTGATCAGGAGGACTATAAACTTAACTCCTGCAGAATACTATGATACAAGCCTAGGAGTGGCATGGCACTATATACTGAAGAATGTGTGAAGCCAGGCCAACCATGTGGGTACCCACTGATAATAATAATAATAATAATAATAATAATAATAATAATAATAATAATAATTTTATTATTTATACCCCACCCAGCTGGCTGGGCTTCCCCAGCCACGCTGGGCGGCTTCCAAAAAAATATTAAAATACTATAATACATCAAACATTAAAAGCTTCCCTAAACAGGGCTGCCTTCAGATGTCTTCTAAAAGTCTGGTAGTCGTTGTTCTCTTTGACATCTGCTCGGAGGGCGTTCCACAGGAAGGGCGCCACTACCAAGAAGGCCCTCTGCCTGGTTCCCTGTAACTTGGCTTCTCGCAGTGAGGGAACCGCCAGAAGGCCCTCAGAGCTGGACCTCAGTGTCCAGGTAGAACGATGGGGGTGGAGACGCTCCTTCAGATATACTGGACCGAGGCCGTTTAGGGCTTTAAAGGTCAGCACCAACACTTTGAATTGTGCTCAGAAACGTACAATGATATGCAAGAAAAACAGTCAGGTCTGGTTGGGGTGTGCAATCCAGGGTTTCCAAGACACAGAGCATGGGAAATAAGCAGAATACATTCAAAATATAAACAAAGGAAGGTAAATATGATGTAACTGGCATTATTGAAACCTGGTGGGATCACATCACTGGAATGTAGGGAACATTTACAAGCTGTTACAAAAATATAATACAATTTCTAAAACAAAAATAAAATAAAAATATAAACAACAGAGGCAATTGAAGTACAGAGCCAAGATATTTATCCTTTCCAGTAGCTTCAACATCCTAAAATGATCTCTAAAATGATACTGTCATAATTAGCCTTCTAAAAACAATAAGGGAGCCAGCCTGATGGGCCTCCTGTGGGAGGGAATTCTAAAATGAGGGTATAATCACTGGAAGAGCTCTATTCTGTTTTGTGGAGTAGTAGAAACGTTGTATTGCTTAGGTATTAAGCACACTTACATAGAAGTGCATTTTGCTCTAGTCAGTGGGTCGTGATTCTGTGTAAATGTTTTGGATTTGTGGTGCCAGTGTAATAAATTACTCAAAATGGCTGGAAACAAATTTTATTCATAGCCAACAGTAGTGGAAAATTATGGCACAAATTGCATAGCATGAAATCTTGCTGTTGACCTCATTCCATTATAAAAGAACCACTGAGTGCAATCCCAAACAGCCTAGCCTGGCATTACATGAAACAATATACAGTATATTAACCTCATGCTGTTGTAAAAAATGGTTTGATGCTTTGTGAAATTATGCTCAGACAAAAACCAAATAAGTCAACATAATGCAACATTCACTGCTTATTGCGAGTCATCAGTCCAATACTTTGTGAGCAAAATCATATTAAAACTATGGTTAATTTAACCATTTAGAAAGTGTACCATTTTAAAACATTTCGGTTGTTTGAGTTAGCTCTCTGGTGACAACATACTGAGAGGGCAACCGTTAAGTAATACTAGCTTTTCTTTCTTACATTAGGGAGCTGAAAATGTCTAATTGAAAAAGAAAGTAAAAGACGCCATACAAGGTGATTTAGCACAGGCATATACACCCTAAATGGATTAGTTTAGCAATTTTACCATGTAAATACAGCTCAGGGTTGTGGTTGGCATCCTTCTGTCTCGAGAGACAATTGAGTGCGCCTCCGAGAGTGAAGATAAACCACTGAACTGTCACAGCGCCTAATGTGGCTGCAGAGACCGTAACTTGTGACCGCTGCCTCCTGTGCTGTTTTTGATGCATTAGCACCAAAGTGACCTCTCTGGGGGTGCAAGCCCAGGCAGTGTGGGTATAGAGGTCCTGGGCTACCCAATTGGATGAACTTGAACTGAACTAGTTTGCTTTGTAAAACCAACAGGAATCTTTTGCCAGAATGAACATGAACTAGAACTCATATTGGCACCTGTCTCAAGAGACAATGGAGTGTGACTCTGGGGCACAAGCCTGGGCAGTGTTTGTGGAGGTCCTGGGCTGCTGAGATGGCAAGACCCCCATCTTGGCTTCACTGATATGGTCCAAAGGGAAGCAAAGCGGTACGTTTGGCATCAGCATGGCTGCAGGGGTTGCCGGAAGGAGGCGTACAAGGCACCACCCAACCACTTTAATAATAATAATAATAATATCTTTATTGTCATTGCCCCCTTCGGGGACAACGAAATTACTTGACTGCTCCATAAAAACACTAATTAAACAATACAGTATAATACAGCAAGGGAGATTAGATGACTTTCAAAGTCCGGGCTTCCCATTCAGGGCCGAGATCGCTCTGGAGAAGAAGCTGTTCTTCAGATGGCTCGTTCTTGTCTTTATTGTCCTGTATCTCCGTCCCGACGGCAAGAGCTCGAAGAGACAGTGACCAGGATGCGATGGATCTTTTACCATGTCCAGTGCCTTCCTATGGCACCTTGTGGCATAAATCTGCTCTAAGGTGGAGAGTGGGCAGCCAACAATGCTCTCTGCTGCCTTAACAATCCTGCACAACCCCATCCTGTCCTGGGTAGTACAGCTTCCATACCACACACATAAGCCATAAGTGAGCACGCTCTCAATGGCACAGTGATAGAAGGCAAGCAGCAGTTTCTGCGGAAGATGGTTTTTCCTTAGTATTCTCAAAAAGTACAGTCTCTGCTGCGCCTTCTTCACAAGCCCCCTTGTGTTGACACTCCAGGACAGATCCTCTTGTAATTCAATGCCCAGAAATCTGAACGTTGTTACCCTCTCCACACAGACCCCATCAATCAAAAGTGGCTGGACGTTGCTCTTCTGTCTCCTGAAGTCAACCACAAGTTCCTTTGTCTTCCTTGTATTTATGAGCAAGTTGTTAGCTCTGCACCACTCTGTCAGCCGCTCCACCTCATGTCTATAATCCATTAGGGACCCTACTCTGGATTTGTGGAGCCTCTTCTTCTTCCAAAGATATCCTTTTCTTCTTCCAAAGTCCACCCTCTCGGCTTCACTTCATTGTGGTCCTAAGGAGAGCACAGCAATACGTTTGGCACCAGTCAAAGTACAGGCCTTGCCTGAAAGAATGGAGGAAAGGTCAGTGGGAAAAGCCCACGGACTGATGGAGTGAAGATAGGAGTCCTCTGTTGGTACACCTGTGACATTTACATTTCATAGAATTATAGTGATGTAGAGTTGGGAGGGACCACGAGGGTCATCTAATCCAACCCCTTGCAATGCAGGAATCTCAGCTAAAGCATCAATGACAGGTGGCCACCCAACCTCTGCTTAAATATCTCCAAGGAAGGAGAGTCCACCACCTCCCAAGGGTGGTCTGTTCCACTGTTGAACATCTCTGGCTGTCAGAAAGTTCTTCCTGAAAGTTGGAATCTCCTTTCTTGTAATTTGAAGCCATTGGTTGCGGTCCTACACTCCAGAACAGGAGAAAACAAGCTTGCTCCACCTTTGATGTAACAGCCCTTTAGATATTTGAAGATGGCTATCATATTTCTTTGTTTTAGTCACTAAACTGGACGTGAAGTGTCTAGCACAGATTGTACAGCCTATCCTAATTTTGAGGTTATACAGTTGAGCATTCTCACATTGGAATGTAAAGTATGTGGGAATGTTCAGGGATGCAGGAGAGGATATATATTGTTTGATTATATCCTTTCCAACTTGTGTTAACAAGTTCTACAGTTTAGCAGAGTAACATTCCCCTTTCTAAACTTGCATAGCGGATGTGTTTGCTCAGGCTTACTAAAGCCTCTAAAATAAGTTACCTAGTAATTTCCCCTTTAGTCCCTCATAACAGAAATAGACACAACACAGTTTTCTATAAAAGTATAAAAAGAGTTTACTCACATTCTGTTCACAGATGGATCTCAGAAGGCAGACTTAAGTTACAAAAGTAATATACCTGGAATCTATGCCCATAAAGAGATGGTCCCTTTGTCCTCTCTGCCAAGAGAGCATCTTAGGCTAAGCAGATGTTACTTCTTCGATGAATGTAGTCAGAGAGAGAGAGATGGCGGCCAGTCCTATGCTTTTGTTACCTGCACAGGTGAGGCCACGCCCACCTCTGGTCACATGTAGAGGAAGTGTGTCCCAGCCTAGGAGGAAACAGGAAATTCTGACTGGCTGGACCAGACCCCCCCTTTTTATGTTCACTCTAGGGATGTTGTATTTGACTGCTCTGTGTTTCACAACCCACAAAGTATGGTACCACTTTCCTTCTCATTTCGGATCTTTACTCGTTTGAATGTCAAGTTTGTTTTCCTAGCAAGTTTCAATATCCAATATACAACTGAATCACTTTATTAAAGTCATGACTCTGCCTCAATAATGCCTAGTTAACAGAACACGGCAGAGACTGTTTCCCCAAACTGTATCATATGTCTTGCCAGTTCAAGCGGATTCCCTACTATATAATGACATTCCTAAAACTGTTGTCAATCTGCAGTTTGTGTGGCCACCAGTAGGTATAATAATTATTATAATAATAATTTATTATTTATACCCCGCCCACCTAGCTGGGCTTCCCCAGCCACTCTGGGCGGCTTCCCAAAAAATATTAAAATACTGTAATACATCAAACATTAAAAGCTTCCCTAAACAGGGCTGCCTTCAGATGTCTTCTAAAAGCCTGGTAGTTGTTGTTCTCTTTGACATCTGGTGGGAGGGCGTTCCACAGGGAGGGCGCCACTACCGAGAAGGCCCTCTGCCTGGTTCCCTGTAACTTGGCTTCTCGCAGCGAGGGAACCCCCAGAAGGCCCTTGGCACTGGACCTCAGTGTCCAGGCAGAACGATGGGGGTGGAGACGCTCCTTCAGATATACTAGGTAGCCACGGCAACACCAGCATGATGACAACACAGCAGGCAAGCGAGCAAGAAAGCAGCATTGAGGGGCAGGAGGCCAGGTGAACCGTTTAAAAGAGGCTGGGAGGCACATGAGAGAGCAGCTTGGCAAATCTCTCTCTGAAGCAGCTCCCACCCTCCTTTAAAAGACGTTGGGGCAAGCTGGGAGGGAAGATTTGGGTGAGCAGTTAGGTGACAGGCGAAGGGGTAGGTGAGATGTTAAAGAGAGAAGTTTGATCAGGTGATGGGAAAGGAGGTTGGAAGGGGCCAGCCCCCTTAGAATCATAGAATTGTTTAGAATAGATTTGTGAAAGATTTTGAAAACATATTGATTAGAATATTTGTATGAGATTTTATGGGGAAATCACGGAATAACAGATACAATTTTGCTTAAAATGTATATAGGAAATGCAGTGTAAGCGATGGAAGTCAATCAATGAAATTTTATTATTGAGATATTTGTAGAATAAATTTGGAAGAAATTCCAATTTTTCCTCTTCTTCTTTTTCTCCTTTTCTTTTTCTTTTTTCTTTTCTTCCTTTTTTCTTTTTTTTATATGTGTGTGCTTATCTGAAATATATATATATGTATGTAGGTATTTGTATTTTGTAATAATTATGTTAAATAAAATTTAATTATTTTAAATTTAAAATAATTGGTGGGTTTCTGGATGAAACATCGGCTCTGGATCCATTCCAGTCCGGCTTCCGCGCTGGTCATGGGACCGAGACGGCTCTGGTTGCCCTAACAGATGATCTTCGTAGACAGCTGGATCGAGGTGGGTCGGGGTTGCTGATTCTTCTAGATCTGCCAGCAGCTTTCAACATGGTCGATCACGAACTTCTGGACCACCGCCTTGCTGACGTGGGGATCCAGGGCACAGTCCTTCAATGACTCCATCTCCTCTTTTCTAAGCTGAACATACCCACCTCTTTCAACCTTTCTTCATAAGGCTTGGTTCCAGACCCTTGGTCATCTTGGTCACTGTCCTCTGCACACATTCCAGCTTGTCAATATCCTTAAATTGTGGTACCCAGAATTAGACACAGCATTCCAGGTGTGGTCTGACCAGGGCAGAATAGAGAGAGAATATTACTTCCCTTGTAATTTCATAGAACTGTAGAGCACCCAAAATCTCTCAGTAGATCAAAAGAACATAGTAAATCAAATGAGAACTTGACTGCTATGATAATTCTATCCTAGTGTGGTAGGGATGGAACTATTGGGCTGGCAGTTTCTGCAGAATATATGTCCACTATCATTAATCCATGTGGTTAGAGTTTTGCATTAATTTGTGGGTTGCTGTTTCTATATGAATATCTATTTGGGCTGGGTCCACAGCTGCAAACTTTACTCATAGCTGCCTGTTGCTATGCCTCCTTCTCTACCCACTCGTTTAAATAATTTGCAAAATGAAACCCCACTTCAGATCTCAGCTATTTTCATCTGGCTAGCCTAGAACACTTCTCATTTGCATGTAAAGTGCAGTCAATGTGAATTGATCAAAACCAAATTAACAGCAATTGGTTCCAATACTTTCCCTGTTTACACATTAGTTTTCTACCTTTAACATATAGATGTATTGAATTCAGCTTAGCAACCTGAGCATGAATGCTTTGGCCTTTAAAAGAGAAACTTATCTGTAATTAAAATCATGCACAAGTTTTAGTGGGAGCCTGTTTACTGCCCACAAAGAAAGCTGATTTAAAAAATGAATAGATTTCCACAGAGCAGTGGATATGTTTCATTCTGAGTTAAATCCTCTAAAATTATAGCATTTGATGTTAAACAAGCACCTGACCATATAAATGTCATCGAGCTTGGGTTCAATATAGTTTTTTTAAGCCGATATTGATTGTTTCTAAAAAATAAGATTGCAACCAGATGCTACATTATTCCGGTGATAATTATTCTACTGTGTTTTTGCAAAAATGTATATAGTTACAATATATACCTGCAAGTACCTGGCATATGTAATTTCCTACAGTGCTGAGATGAAAAGTAATATAGGCTTTAGAATTAAACCCAGTCCTAGATATGCTGCTGGCTATAAGAATATGATTTACATTACAGTGCATTGTGACGTGTTTATTATACTTTAAAATGGTAATTACTAGGACTCCCTTATACTTTTTATTCACTACAGTGTGCTGATGTGCACTACAGAAGTTGCAATAACTTATCTTGGTGTACAATGTACGCATAATCAGTACTGTAGGGGTTTTTGCTGTTGTTACAACAGATAATGTGTGGTGCTCACTAGACCCAAATAGTTTCTTAGTGTATTGATTGCAATTAACTGCATAAATATGAAAACCAAGATAAGGCTTTTCCAAAGATGCTACCAAAGTACAGTCACAAAATTAAACTTTCAGTCATTTGAGGCTGGTGTTCCTAGAAAGTAATTATGGGAACAGAGTTGCTTAACTGAACTATAAAAACAGCAAAATTCTTGCCGGTGAAACCAAGATTTTGACATCTGAAAATCTGTTTCTGAACTTAAAATCCAAGTTGAACACCACAGCTGCAATAGTGTTAATGAAACCTTGCTCGTTTCTGCTGATTACCTGAGGAATAACCAAATTTTTCAGACTGAGCACATAGATTTCCTCTCCCCCTGGAAATTGTTTGGGGGCAGACACCCAACCCCAGACAAGGGATCACGTTATGGCCCACCTTCACCAATGACAAGCCTCCCACCCAAGCTGAAGAATCTGGCAGCAGCTAATACAAAATCAGGATGGCAGAGTCATAATTTTATACAGCCCTTTCCTCCTTTGCTTTTTCAATATAATAGCTTGCCTCTGCAACCAACGATGGAGCTACAGTTGGTGGCATGATGGAGACCATTTCCCTCCATGATGCTTCAGTTGGAATGATGCCCCATCCTAGCTATTTTTAGGTGCTTGCCTAAGAAAATAAGACTGGGAAATGTGTAAAGAGGTGGGGGTGATGTTTCTAAGCACATTCTGTGTCACCCCTTTATGATCAGGAACCCTGCCTTAAAGGTAAAAGGGAAAGGGACCCCTGACCATTAGGTCCAGTCGTGACCGACTCTGGGGTCGCGGCGCTCATCTCGCTTTATTGGCTGAGGGAGCCGGCGTACAGCTTCCGGGTCATGTGGCCAGAATGACTAAGCTGCTTCTGGCGAAACCAGAGCAGCACACGGAAACACCGTTTACCTTCCCGCCGGAGCGATACCTATTTATCTACTTGCACTTTGAGGTGCTTTCGAACTGCTAGGTTGGCAGGAGCAGGGACCGAGCAACGGGAGCTCACCCCGTCGTGGGGATTCGAACCGCCGACCTTCTGATCAACAAGTCCTAGGCTCTGTGGTTTAACCCACCATGCCACCCGCGTCCCCTGAACGAATAAGACTGGGAAATGTGTAAAGAGGTGGGGTGATGTTTCTAAGCACATTCTGTGTCACCCCTTTATGATCAGGAACCCTGCCTTATCAATGTGCAAAAATCTGGCTGAAGCCCAAACATTCTGTGCAAATTCTTTACCCTCCTCTGTTCAGGCAAATGCCTGCCGAGTAATCTCTTGTGCCTTGTCACTTCAGAGACATTGCTGGAGGAGGAGAACTGGGGGCCCACACTGTAGGTTTTCATACCAAGGGGGAAATAAAGGTTGGTGGTACTGCAAGTTTCTTCTTTCCTCAAGGCAATGTAGGTGTTTTGTTTGGCAGCGACGTCTGGTAGATTCCACATGGCAATAACTTCTTCAGGTATATGAGAGAGAATTCAAAGGCCTTTCCTCTCGTGAAGCTAGCACTCAGAAGTGAGGTTGGCAGTCTATGAAACATAATTGTCTCCCAGGAGCAAGCAGCGGGGGGGGGGGGGGTGTGCAGAAAAAGGACCACCTCATTATTTTAGTATTCTCCATGCGGGATTATGAGGTCTCAAGGTTTCTGGAGCTCACCTGAAGCTACTGTGTGTTTTCTGCTACAGAAATCCTTATCCACATTCACAGGGATCCAGGGACAGATCTACTATGAAACTAATGAAGTTTAAGTTTCAAGGCCCGTAATCTCAGAGGGGCCCCAGAAGCAACTTTAGTTCACAACGCTTTTAAAAAATATGGTCTGCTGGTTTTTTGTTGCCTATATTTCTACAATTCCAAAGTTTGAGAGTCAGTAGCATAGGTGTTGTAAAGGTTGTTGTAAACAACTCCATCGAAGAAGGTAACAGTGGTTACCCAGACCTCACTGCTGGTTGCGAAGGCCGCCCCCCTCAATAACAGTTCAAGTGTGAGGGCCCCCAAAATGTAGGTCTACCACTGCAGGGATCCATTAAAGATTTGTGAAGAACCAGACTTAAGTTGGCCAATATTGTTAAAGATTGGTCGGCTTGACTTTACTAACTTTTAAAAGGTAAAACTCTGTTTTGGGAGCCAGCATGAAGAAGGCTGATTGCTGAAGAATTGATGCTTTTGAATTATGGTGCTGGAGGAGACTCTTGAGAGTCCCATGGACTGCAAGAAGATCAAATGCATCCATTCTTAAGGAAATCAGCCCTGAGTGCTCATTGGAAGGACAGATCCTGAAGCTGAGGCTCCAATACTCTGACCACCTCATGAGAAGAGACGACTCCCTGGAAAAAAGGACGAGATGGTTGGACAATGTTCTTGAAGCTACTAACATGAGTTTGACCAAACTGCAAGAGGCAGTGGAAGACAGGAGTGCCTGACGTGCTCTGGTCCCTCTAATGCTGCTGCAAGGGATTCCGTTAAAGGAATTGGGGGTTAGCTATTGCTTGTCCACTCTGTCAAGGGGGCTCGGGCCATAGCAATGAGCTCCTGGCTGCATTTGGGGAGGGCTGAGGGCAGGTTCCCTGCTCCATCGTTACCCCCAAGTGTATTCCCCTATTCTGACTTTCACATTGTGTGGAATGTCAGTCTGTCCCCCATGGTGGGGGCAGATAGTTGCAACCAATGCCTAAGCAACCACTCACAAATTTGTATTTTAATAAAGTTGTGGCCAAAATTATTCCAAAAATCTTAAACAAAAAATTCTGTGTGATGTGTGAGTTATTGGGGTGGCCCTGGGGACCTCGACACGCAAGGCTGTTTGAAAGCAGTTTTCCTAACAGCCCTGAGAAGGAACACTCCGCCTTCCAACAGCTGATGGAAGGATGGGAGTGTGCCTTTGCACCAACAAAAGAACTATTGGGAGCTCACATAAACTCCTGATTGTTCTACCACCCCAAACCTGACATCTTGTATCACGTCAGTTGTAGGACAGTGTGTGTGTGACTTCCTCAAGAGGCCTGGTGTGGCCCAGAGGTTTCCTACGCTCTCCTAGTTTTTCCTCAAAATATATTTATTTGTTGTTGTTTTTACATAGTGTGTTCTCCATAACAGAGAGCACGTGTTGCGGTGGGGGCCAAAAAGGCCACCCCACTGTTGTCAGGCATATTGGCCACATGCTGTGATTGGGCAAGGAGTGTTGCTGGGGAGAATGTTATGTTACTAAAGTGTGGGAGGGGTCAGAGGTCTTAAATACAGGGCTCACAGCCTGGGGCCTTCTCTTGGGCTGCGTGCACCGGATCACCCGCCCACCCTCCCTGAAAAGGGGGGGTTGTTGTCCTCTGACCTCGCTATGCCTGTCATGGGGTCGTCTGCCTTGGGGCAGGGGCCTGGTAGGAATTTTTTCCATTTGGCTGATTGGCTGCTGCGTAGCAAATAGTCACAACTTGTAAGGTTGGCGGTTAGGCATTGGTTAAAATTGGTTGGTGGAGGGGTAAGTGCCTACCCCTCCAATGGTGTTGCAGAAAGGGAATTCCGTTAAAGGAATCCAGGGGCTTGCCATCCCTTTCATCCTAGTCCCTGGCATCGGACTTGGGCCGTGCAAGCCCCAGGGGGCATGAGGGTGAGAGATGAGGGACTGATGTCCACCTTCATTTCTCCCCAATATGGTTCTCCCTGACTGGCTTCCGCTGGAATCCAGAAGTCAATCCTGTCCCTGGGGCAAGGGCTTCCACTAGAATCAGGAGGTCAGTCCTGTCCCTGGGGCAAGGGCTTCCGCTAGAATCCGGAAGTCAGTTCTGTCTCTGGGGTAAAGACAGATATTCATAACCAATGCCTAAGCAACCAATACTACTGGCCCAAAAATGGAAGCAGGAAGAACTACCATCGATAGAAGAATGGAGAATGAAATTAATGGACTACGCAGAATTAGATAAATTAACAGGAAGGGTCCGGAACCGACGAGATCACAAGTTTACCAAGGACTGGAGTAAATATGTGGACTATATGAAAAGCATATGTGATACACAAATAACGTTTGTGAGTTTACAGGAAGCTTTGTGAAGAAATAATATTAGGAACACTGTAAAAAAGGGAACAAGGGACGCGGGTGGCGCTGTGGGTTAAAGCCTCAGCGCCTAGGGCTTGCCGATCGAAAGGTCGGCGGTTCGAATCCCCGCGGCGGGGTGCGCTCCCGCTGTTCGGTCCCAGCGCCTGCCAACCTAGCAGTTCGAAAGCACTCTCAGGTGCAAGTAGATAAATAGGGACCGCTTACTAGCGGGAAGGTAAACGGCGTTTCCGTGTGCGGCTCTGGCTCGCCAGAGCAGCGATGTCATGCTGGCCACATGACCCGGAAGTGTCTTCGGACAGCGCTGGCCCCCGGCCTCTTTGAGTGAGATGGGCGCACAACCCTAGAGTCTGTCAAGACTGGCCCGTATGGGCAGGGGTACCTTTACTTTTAAAAAAGGGAACAAGGGAATAGGTTTATTTAAAACAAAAGGCAATGTTAAATTTAGAATTGCGGATAGAAGATTAGAAAACGGAAGATTTGTGGATGAGCTGAAGGAAGTCAAAATTATGTATCTGTGATAATATTGAAAATGTATGTTTAAATCTTGTATTGGAGATTGAATAAAAATAATTTAAAAAGAAAACAAAACCAATGCCTAAGCAACCACTCACGTTTGTGTATTTAAATAAAGTTGTGGCCAAATTCATGCCAAAAACCTTAAACAAAAATTGATGTGTGAAGTGTGAGTTATTGGGGTGGCCCTGGGGGACCTCAACGCGCAAATAAGATGGCAAGGAATCCCTGGGCATGCAGGACAATGTATGTTTAATATACCATGCAAGATCTCCCATTTCCACTTCATGGACTTTCTGAAGTTTCCAAATACTGCTAGAAAACATTGATGTGATGTTCGATAAATGTAGCATGCCATCTCTATGATTGTTTGTGATCATGACATTTTAAAACTGTGGCTTTTCTGTCATTTCCTAAAGTATTGTTTTAGAGGGTTGTGACAGAGGTAAACAAAAGGAAAGGCAGAAATGTCACCTGTCTCCCTAGACTACTCAGAATGAAAAATGGAAGTTAAACCTATTTGGATGAAATCATTGCAGATGTTAACTGTGCACCTGTAAAATCAGAATTAGTTTCCAGGCTACTGAAAGAGAGATGTGGTAGCTTGAAGCAAAGATTACTGGAATAGTGTTGGAGCCTGTTACCAAAATGATAGGTGACCTTTGGCTTCATAGTATTTCTTGTGGGGCTGATGGATGGAAAGAAGCGTTGGCTTAAATTCTTGAGAAGTAACAGGGTCACATAGGGACGCGGGTGGCGCTGTGGTCTAAACCACAGAGCCTTGGGCTTGCTGATCAGAAGGTCAGCGGTTCGAATCCCCAGGACGGGGTGAGCTCCCGTTGCTCGGTCCCTGCTCCTGCCAACCTAGCAGTTCGAAAGCACCTCAAATTGCAAGTAGATAAATAGGTACCGCTCCGGTGGGAAGGTAAACGGCATTTCCGTGCGCTGCTCTGGTTCGCCAGAAGCGGCTTAGTCATGCTGGCCACATGACCCAGAAGCTGTATGCTGGCTCCCTCGGCCAATAAAGCAAGATGAGCGCCGCAACCCCAGAGTCGGTCACGACTAGACCTAATGGTCAGGGGTCCCTTTACCTTTAACAGGGTCACACTCCCACTGTGCCAGACCAACTCTGGGTAACAAAGATGTCTGCAAACATAACATGAAGGCTGGCAACATCAACACTGCCTAGTGGAAATCCCTTGCAGACAACCGCAGTGTGTGGAGACAGGCAGTTAAGTTGAATATTCAGAGCAGTGACCAGAGGAGAAATGACTGCTGGGACGAGTGCAGGCAGAAGAAACACCATGGTGCATCTGCAGCAGCACAACTGGACGCCTTCACCTGCTCCAGCTGCAACAAAACATGCTCTCCCGCATTGGTCTCTGCAAGCCACAGCAGGTGCTGCAGATTTCCAACACCTTGATCTCACCCCCAAAGGTGCACTCCTCCATTGTCTCCTGAGACAGATGGATGCTAGCCAGGTATATTATCATTCTCAACACTGAAAATGAGTTAGGTAAGGGTAAATGGTCCCCTGACCATTAGGTCCAGTCGTGGCCGACTCTGGGATTGCAGTGCTCATCTCGCTTTATTGGCTGAGGGAGCCGGCGTACAGATTCCGGGTCATGTGGCCAGCATGACTAAGCCGCTTCTGGCGAACCAGAGCAGCGCACAGAAACGCCGTTTACCTTCCCGCCGGAGCGGTACCTATTTATCTACTTGCACTTTGAGGTGCTTTCAAACTGCTAGATGGGGAGGAGGAGGGACCGAGCAACGGGAGCTCACCCTGACACGGGAATTCGAACCGCCAACCTTCTGATCGGCAAGTCCTAGGCTCAGTGGTTTAACCCACAGCACCACCCGCGTCCCGAATGAGTTACTTGAACACTAACAAGTTTTGAACCCATTGTACTCCTGAGTTTGTGATGACTGTTTATGAAGATGCTGTGTTCATTTAGTTGAATTAAGGACATAACCTGTGAGAAGGAAGATAAGTGAATATATCTAAAAGACCTGAGGAGGCTGCTGAGCTGAAGTAAAGGGAGGTCCAACGCAGAAAGCAGTGACTGATTCATTCGCCAGCTTTATAACTGGAAGAAAAGACATTTACAAACCTTTAAAAACTGTCAGTTGCTCAGTAGTGTCCAATTCTTCTGCATCCATCAATGATAACCTGCAGCCAGTGTAAGCTTTGTTTTGTTTTATGAGGCGACTTTCATTTTCAATTTTTATAAGGGTTCCTCCCCATGCTTCCCTACCCATTGATAGTTAATTGCTTTCTCTGAGTGGTGTATTTAAAGTGGCAGAATAAGACTTCTAATTAATAGATAGTGCTACAATTGTGGAGCAAGTCTGTTTTGAAAACTGCTGTTAATTAGCATGGCTCCATATTTAACACAGTGATTGTTTTACTCTGATATGTCTTGCAGCAGACATGTAAACACATTACTGCCACAAATCAGAAAATTAAGCATAATAATGAAACAAGGTTCTTAGTACAATCCTTTAAGATATGTTCTGACTAAGGAACTACACAAATTCAAGTACTAGAAGCAAAAATCTAGCCTACAGAGCTTCTGCTGACCAGATGTCTGTATGAGTGAGTCAGTCAGGAAGGCGGACTGGTCAACTGAGTGACCAATATGCTTCAGATTTTCTCGAGATTTAACTTAACAATGAAAGTCTGTTTTGTTGTTGTTGTTGTTTAGTCATTTAGTCGTGTCCGACTCTTCGTGACCCCATGGACCAGAGCACGCCAGGCCCTCCTGTCTTCCACTGCCTCCTGCAGTTTGGTCAAACTCATGCTGGTAGCTTCAAGAACACTGTCCAACCATCTCGTCCTCTGTCGTCCCCTTCTCCTTGTGCCCTCCATCTTTCCCAACATCAGGGTCTTTTCCAGGGAGTCTTCTCATGAGGTGGCCAAAGTATTGGAGCCTCAGCTTCAGGATCTGTCCTTCCAGTGAGCACTCAGGGCTGATTTCCTTCAGAATGGAGAGGTTTGATCTTCTTGCAGTCCATGGGACTCTCAGGAGTCTCCTTCAGCACCATAATTCAAAAGCATCAATTCTTCAGCGATCAGCCTTCTTTATGGTTCAGAAAGTCTGTAGTGATGTCATAAAATATGTACATTTTGCACCTGGCTGATGAAATTCTCTTCCATACTTTCTAAAGCTGCCTATAGAATTCCTACTGATGAATCAGATAGTAAATTGACCCAATCCATTTTTTTTCCATAGGGCAAAAAGGCCATGATAGAGCATGACAGAAAACAGAGCTGCCAGGTGTTGTTTTCCTTCAAGAAACCAATAATAAGGGTGATAAGTTGCTGTGACATCACTGAATCACTCACCATTATTGAGCTGCAGGATCCTCAAAATCACAGGCATTATTTGCGCGGACAGGCGGAGTCCCCCCAACCCCAGGCAACCCCCGAGTGGAATAATGACTTAAGACAATGGGATTAAAATTGGCCACAACTTTATTAAGTTTCAGATGCAGGGAGACCTTGGCTCAGGCATTGGGCGTTTATCCTTCCCATTCCCCAGCCGGGGACCTGGGAGACTTCAGGGTTGTCCAGAACGTGTGGGGATTGGGCTGGCTCTGGAGAACTTATGTTCAAGCGGCGGCAGGAGGCCCCATTAGCTGAAGTGGTACCTCAGGTTAAGAACGGTTTCAGGTTAAGAACGGACCTCCTGAACGAATTAAGTTCCTAACTCGAGGTACCACTGTACAGTCCAAGAAGCCACTTCCCATATTGATAAGGGCATACAAATCCCTATAACATTTGGGATTGAACACAGCTGATGTCCATTTGAGGTGGGGGGGGGGTCCATTCCCAGACCCATTATGCCCTGTTCCGCCCCTTTTTAAGAAATAATTGTATATTTTATTGTTGTAATCTGCTCTGGGACCTCACGGTGAAGAGTAGGTCATAAATCTAATAAATAAATAAATAAATGAATATTATTACTAGGTACTTGTAAGGCCTTTGATTTAATTGAATGGACCTTTTTATTAGCATTGAGGAAAATGGACAAAGACAATAGTGTATAAAAACAATTGCCCAAATATATGTGTGTGACCCTGTTTAAGTGAGGGTGCAAGTGAACTAATTGGATTTATCCAAGATCCAAATAGGATGAGATAGCAACCAAGGCTGTCAACTATTCCTGCTGTTTGGTGTCATATTGATGGCACACAATATAGCATAGATTTAAGGGGTGATGATCGGGTCATCATTAATTGGTGACTCTTCAGGAACTCCCAGTTAATATGACAGTACAAAAACTCCAAGAAATAGTGCCCACAATCCTCTGAAAAATTCCTGTGGGGCTGCATTGCCAGACAGCAGTCATAGCGGATAATAAACTGACTTTCACCTGGAGATGCGGGATTCACCCATAAATTCACAGTGTAGTCTTGGGCAGATCGTTGTGTCAACCTTAGGTCTCTCTATAAAAATGAGAGCAGGGGACCGGTTTGGTTATGAATTTGAGCATTTGGTATAGAGATGATAAATAACAGTAACGGGTTTGGCTAACACATTTGAACAAGGAGATTGATTAACTAGAAGGGATTCAGAACTGAAGAAAATCATATAAGGAAAGACTAAGAGAATAAATGATGTTTTCCCAATATATAAACAGATTATTGGTAAGGAGAGATTACTGGTATACTGGTTCATAGTACACACAAAAGACAGATCAGGATGCACTGCCAAGACTATAAGAAGGCCGATACAGTTAAATATGACAGTAAAGGCAACCTCTGGCATATTTTTGAAGGCTAATCCCTTAAATATTTTCAAAGAAGGTTTAGTAAAAATGTGAACAACTTTTAAAAGGTTAGAAGACCTTCCTATATGAACTGGCTTTCAGGAAATTAGAATTAAATCTTCAGGAATTAGAATTAAATCAGCTGAAAGTAGCTTTCTATACAATGGAGTTTCTGCCGGAATGGTGGTTCTCAGTAGCTACTTTCAGCTGATTTAATTCTAATTCCTGAAAGCTCTTCACAATCCCAGACTTGATTCAGGGCCCAATTCAGTGATTCAGATCAGCCACAATCCTGTATTTTTCGAACCCAGCAAGATTATGGGCTAAATGGTGATACTGCTCAAAGTGGACCTGACCCAAGGTGATCCAAATTCCTGCATGTTTTAGATGGTGCAGAGCATTCTGGGGTTGCTATGGGGCTCATACACAATTCATGGGGGGATTTTTGGGTCCCACCATTGCTTCTTGTATGATGATCTAGACTATTTCCAACATATCCCCGTGGCTGCCAATTGCAGAAGAAGGCAAGCGAAAGGTTGTGTTGGCCATCACTACTGACCTCACTGCTGTTCCCTGAATGACAGCTTGGAAATGAGCAATGTAACATATTTGACAGTATTTGTTGGTTGACACAAGGCCATAGTTAATATCTGATGGCAGATACATTATATGATATTTTTAACTTACAGCGTTTGATTGTTAGCATGCAATGGTATTTAATTTCTGACAGCCTTTGATAGATAACATGCCATTATAATTGGTTTGTATGACAGATAATAGCTTATAAGAATTCATATTTGGAGTCCACCAAAATCAAAATACTCAAGACCCCTGCCACATCTAAAGCATTTGAACTTACAGCTTAAAGCATGGGTAGGCAAACTAAGGCCCAGGGGCCAGATCCGGCCCAATAGCCTTCTAAATCCAGCCCACAGACGGTCCAGCAATCAGTGTGTTTTTACATGAGTAGAATGTGTCCTTTTATTTAAAATGCATCTCTGGGTTATTTGTGGGGCCTGCCTGGTGTTTTTACATGAGAAGAATGTGTGCTTTTATTTAAAATGCATCTCTGGATTATTTGTGGAGCATAGGAATTTGTGTACCCCCCCCCAAAAAAAAAAAACAGTGGTACCTTGGGTTACAGATGCTTCAGGTTACAGACACTTCAGGTTACAGACTCCGCTAACCCAGAAATAGTACTTTGGGTTTAGAACTTTGCTTCAGGATGAGAACAGAAATTGTATGGCGGTGGTGCGGTGGCGGGGGCTGGAGGCCCCATTAGCTAAAGTGGTACCTCAGGTTAAGAACAGCTTCAGGTTCAGAACGGACCTTCAGAACGAATTAAGTTCTTAACCCAAGGTGCCACTGTATAGACCGGCCCCCCACAAGGTGTGAGAGACAGTGGACTGGCCCCCTGCTGAAAAAGTTTGCTGACCCCTGGACTAGACCATATGAAAAATGAACACAATATTTTAGCCACAGTTCATTCATTTCAGCTTTGTATTTTTGTTATTAATAAAGCATGCCTAGACATTCCGTTGTTGCACCCATAACCTAGGTTTAAGGTGCCCTTTAGCTCCTCGCTTCCCTATCTGAGTTTCTAACACTGCCACAGACACACTGGAAGTGAGATCTCTGGTGATTTTGGTGAGGGAGGTTTCAGGAGAGAGCAGACGGTAGACGCCTCATTAAAGAGGGTCAAGAGCAAAGTTGTGGGGAAGAAAATGGAAACACAGGAATAAACAGCACACGCTAGAGTTCAGTCATGGAAGGGTGCCAGAGAAAATGGATCTTGAAGCAAGCCATAGACGAATTTGTGACTATCTCCAGTTGACTTAGGCAGCTGAAGCCCAGCTGTGGGCGCCCCTCCTGCCTTGTCACCTCCACCATCAGCACTAATTATGTTTTGTTTGGGGGGGGGGGGGTTGGTATAATTTTTATTGATTTTCTTTTCTCATAACAAATGTTCAATATCATTACTTAACATTCATTTCCCAGTCCCTCCCCCCCCCCCGTTGACTTCCCCCAACTTCCATTTCTTGTTTGTTCCACCAAATGTTACAATCTGCTGTTTATACACAATATTATGTTGTCACCTGTTATATTTCTCTGTAAAAAAAATTGTAAATGTTTATTTAAATCCTGCCAACGAGTCCATTCTTTTTTTGTTTTTGTTTCTGCAAGTAAGTTGAAAAAGGTTCCCATTCCTTTTCAAAGTCACTATTGTCCTTTTCACGCAATTTGTCCGTTAGCTTTGCTAGCTCTGCATAGTTCATCAGTTTTTCTTGCCATTGTTCTTTAGATGGTATTTCTCCAGTCTTCCAGTTTTGTGCTATTAGAATTCTTGCTGCTGTTGCAGCGTACATAAATAGTGTCCGATTTTTCTTCGGCAATTCTTGTCCTAACAAAAATGCTTCTGGTTTTGGACATGGTCGCGTCCGAGATCTTCCAGAGCATGCAAGATCTCATGCGATTTGGTGTTGCCCCAAATCACCACAATCTTGCCCCAAATCTGCATCAATAGCAGTGCCAATATGTTTTAAAAATGCAATCTTTCTGTGCATGGATGAAATCATGCAAATTTGCTATGCTAAGAAAGTAAGAAGTCTCAAAAACGAAAGAGGAAACACAAGACAATGGCCAGAAAGACGAAAGTTGGAGACTTTTGCACAGACCAGTCATTCAGATGCATGTACTAATTTAATGAGTTGGCATGGGGGGGGGGGTTATCTCACAAAGCGGAGCAAAACCAGTGACATATCGTGGAACGGGCTGTAGTCTTTGCACCCTCCACGTGCAATTCTTTGTAGTGAATTGTGTGAAAAATCGCCCATCTGTGTGCACCATAAAGTTATAGAGTGTCTGCAGTAGGTAGTAGAAAGGAAATTGTGTAATAATTCAATATTTTCATGCTTGCTGCATTACAATTATGATGTTAATTAATTATCTGCCTGGCAGTTAACACCATCCAGAGGCATGGTTGCGGTCGACTTGGTGCTGTTCTGCTAGCAGTGAGTAATTAACCTCTCCTCTTCTCTGGGATTCTCTACAAGATGATCATCATGTTGATGATATAATTATTATTAATTCAGTTTCTGTGTTTCGTTGACATTGTTAATTACTTGTCGGTAATCAGCTAATGTTTAATCTTCATTGTTGGATAGCTTCTTAAAAGGCTGCTTAAAATGGTTCAGAGGGGCTTCCAGCATAACCTCAGTGCCTGAAGTGCCAGGAAGATCAGCAGTCGGAATAAATTACCTAAATTATCTTCAAATCAGGATTTCTGGATCTAATTAGATTGCGGTTTGCTTTGTTATATGCAGGATACGAAGCTACCATCAATAAATCAAGGAAACAAGCTCATGTGCTTTTTTGGTGCCAACTTTAAGAATTGATCCCAATTGCAGACTTGCCAATATCACTTAAAGAACATCATTTAATTTAGTGTTTCTTTTTGTTTTGGAGGATCCCTGATTCTTCACAAAAGAACTGGCCTGCGCACAGTTTCTTTCCTAGCAAAGTTTTCTTATGTCTTAATCAGCAGGTGAAACACCTGTATATGGTTAAGAAAGTTGCAATGTGACACTTCCTAGAGCGAAAACCTTTCTTCTTCTTCTTGGTTATCAATTCTGTTAGACCAGTTTTCCAGAAAGTTACTCTAAAGTTTGTGAACCTTGATACAATATTTCAGTTACTTATAAATCTAAAATATCTGAACCTTGGAAAGTGTGTCCCGTGACATTACTTACTTTTGCAGTTGAAACTCACCCTACTGGAACGCAGTTGAACTCCCCTGCCCTGTTCTAAAATGGCTGATACTAAAACAGGCAGCCCAAGAATAATTCATTTGAGGGAATGAAGGGCTGGTGAAATTCATTAGCAGGGGAGCAAGGAATTTATTTTTGTTACGCATTCCACATAATTTGTACAACTGGGATTTCATTTGGTAACGCATTATTTAGCTTAGTGAAGTTGTTGTGAGCATACAGCAAATCTGTCAAACAATTCTCTTCAGATCCAGAGACTTTGACAACTCTTTTTCCCCTCTCCAAATGCAAGGGAAGCTAAATCCTTTAACTAGTCACTTGTCATGCAATTGCTCGCAGAATATATGCCTACTCAGAAGTAAGCCCCATGGAATTTATTGAGGTTTATTCCCAGCTAAGTGGGAATTCAGCCTCTTAGACTCCAAACTGCTACTGCGGCCAGGGCCGTCTTTACCCGGGGGTGCTGAGGGTGCAGGACACCCGGTCGCCGAATTCTGGGGGGGCGGCAGGTCCAGCTACTGAAGCTGCCTAAGGTGAAGGCGAAGGGCGAGAGGACAGAGGAGCGAGCGAGCGGAGGACGAGGAAGTGTGCCGCTGCTGATCACCACTCCACTCCCCACCAAGCAGCCATCGCTGGGTACATCACGTGACACCTGCTTGGTGCCAGAATGGTGGTCATAGTCATAGCAACAACTCGACGTGACACAGAGAGAGAGCGAGGCCCGGCTGCCTGGCTGGCCACGGGCGCGGGAGATGGTGGGTGGCAGGAAGGAGAGGAGGGAAGCAGCAGCTTTGGGTTTCTCATGACATCCTCTTCTTAGCGGCCGCCACAGAGCACGCCATATACTTAAGTATAAGTGTATTGTCAGTGAGAGCTGGACCATAAAGAAGGCTGATCACCAAAGAATTGATGCTTTTGAATTATGGTGCTGGAGGAGACTCTTGAGAGCCCCATGGACTGCAAGAAGATCAAACCTCTCCATTCTTAAGGAAATCAGCCCTGAGTGCTCACTGGAAGGACAGATCCTGAAGCTGAGACTCCAATACTTTGGCCACCTCATGAGAAGAGAAGACTCCCTGGAAAAGACCCTGATGTTGGGAAAGATGGAGGGCACAAGGAGAAGGGGACGACAGAGGACGAGATGGTTGGATAGTGTTCTTGAAGCTACAAACATGAATTTGACCAAACTGCGGGAGGCAGTAGAAGACAGGAGTGCCTGGCGTGCTCTGGTCCATGAGGTCACGAAGAGGCAGACACAACTAAACGACTAAACAGCAACAATAACAACGTTGTCAATAAATTGTCAACATTGTCAATAAATGAGGAAATAAAAAACTTTCTTTTTCCTCCCTTCTTTCGTAAACAAGAGATAAGGCGTAAGCGTGGTGTCTGACATAAGCATAATAAAAGTTAATTTGGGGGCTGAACTAAATTTGGAGGCGCTGGATTAAGACCTTCTGGGAAATGATATATAATGAAATGAAAAAGGTATTTAAATATACCTTTCTGAAGAGACCAGAGGCCTTTCTCCTGGGCATGGTCGGCCAATTGGTGTTAAAGAAAGATAGAACCTTTTTTATGTATGCTACAACAGCAGCAAGAATACTCATCACAAAGTATTGGAAGACACAAGAACTACCCACCCGGGAAGAATGGCAGATGAAACTGATGGACTATATGGAAATGGCGGAAATGACTGGCAGAATCCGAGACCAGGGAGAAGAGTCGATGGAAGAAGATTGGGAAAAAATTAAAGTATATTTACAGAAATATTGCAAAATTAATGAATGTTAGAAGAATATTGGAATGAAGATACATGGTTCTAGCAGAAGTGTTATTAAGAATTATATGAATAATAAGGGTTAATGTGATAAAGTGGAAAATTTAAAGTTAAATTGTGTTAGGATAAATTATAGAACAAAAATTGAAGAAGAGGGAAAGGATTTGTTGAACCAGTTAATTTGAAACAGAATACAAAAAAGGCAGGTGTGAGGAAGTCGTGGAAATAAGCTAATTAAAGATATAGATATAAAATTTGGACGTGTGTGGGTTTTTTTTATGTTGTATTGTTTTATTGTACTCTTTTTATTGTTGTATTGTATTGTATGTTGAATTCATGTATTGTTTTTCTTGACTGTTTTTTTTTCTTTTTATAATTATAAAATATCTAATAAATATTATTTTAAAAAATAAATAAATAAATTTGGAGGTGCTGGGCAGATCTTTGCCCCCCGGCGGTGCATATGCTAAAGATGGCCCTGACTGCAGCCATCAAGGCTCTGCAGAACAGCCAAGCTGTTGCCACACCTGCAGTCTGACCACTCATGATGCTGACAGAAGGTGGCGTTGGGTGTGATCTCTGTGGCAGCTTCAGGCTTGCACAGAGATCAGGCCAGGATCAGACCCGGTGACAGCCAGGGCCGGTTGTGGGGCAGCTCAGGATCCAGTGAGTCCCAGGCCGGCTCAGTCCTACCCACAGAGCACCCCATTTTGCAGCTGTCTGCTAGGTTCTGCCCATGGTGCTACTGAACCTGTATGTGTTCAAGAGGAGGTATGTGCTGGTGGAGAGATACAAGTTCGGAACCAGCATAAGCAAGCAGAGGCATGCCTTCACTCAATCAAAACTCGCTGCAACCAGGCGTTGGGGGTGTGGGGCTTGGATCGCAACCTTAATCACAGAAATTGTCAGTTTCAAAATTCTGTTCTTTACAGCAAAGACTGAAAACCTGCCTCATTTTCTAAGTTTTTAATTCTGATTAAGAGGTTCCAAATTTGCATTTTGAATGTGATACTTTTTCAGCAGGGGGCCGGTCCACTGCCCCTCAGACCTTGTGGGGGGGCGGACTATATTTTGGGAGAAGAAGAAAAAAAGAACGAATTCCTATGCCCCACAAATAATCCAGAGATGCATTTTAAATAAAAGCACACATTCTACTCATGTGAAAACACCAGGCAGTAGCAAACCCACAGGGGATCCCATATTCTACTTCACTGGGGAGAGCCATGCATGCTCTCCAGATTTTTCAGCTCTCCCTCTCCCTACATCACTTTGTAAATGAGCCTTCTTCAGCTTCATGGGGAAAGGCGAAGGAAGGGGCTCGTGTCTGCCATTCACTTTTTCATCTTTCCTGCTGAAGCCCAGACATGCTGGGAGGCTGGGAGCCTCAATGGCACCCCCTGGAAGCTTCACCCGGGGCCGAAACCCTGGCTAGACACTCCCTAGCTATGAGTCCGTCTAAATGTTCCCGGTAAATTAGAGTATTAAAGCCTGGAGCCTCCTTCCCAAAGCCCAGGAAGCTTCTGCCTGGCTTAGGGGTCTTCGCTGCGAGATCACATCCACCCGGTGCTATACCAGCTGCACTGGCTCCCGGTGGAGTACAGGATCAGGTTTAAGGTGCTGGTTTTAACTTTTAAAGCCCTATACGGCCTAGGACCCTCGTACCTATGGGACCGCCTCTCCTGGTATGTCCCATGGAGGACCTTACGGTCTTCAGACAAAAACATCTTGAAGGTCCCAGGTCACAGAGAGGTTAGGCTGGCCTCAACCAGAGCCAGGGCTTTTTCGGCTGTGGCTCCGATCTGGTGGAACGCTCTGTCACAAGAGACTAGGGCCCTGCAGGACTTGACATCTTTCCGCAGGGCCTGCAAGACAGAGCTGTTCCACCAGGCCTTTGGCCAGGGCACAGCCTGACTCCCTCCTTTGGCAATCCTCACAGAACTCTAGCCCAATGATTGCCATCAATTTGATTTGAATTACAGTGGTGCCCCACAAGATGAAATTAATTCGTTCTGCGAGTTTTTTCGTCTTGTGAATTTTTTCGTCTTGCGAAGCACCAATTGTCCATAGGGAAATCTGTCTTGCGAAGCAACTCAGAAAACGAAAAACTCTTTCGTCTTGCGAGTTTTTCATCTTCCGAGGCATTCGTCTTGCGAGGTACCACTGTAATTTTAGAATGAAATGATTTTAGAATGTTGTGTTATTTTATTGTTGTTAGCCGCTCTGAGCCTGGCTTCGGCTGGGGAGGGTGGGATATAAATAAAAATTATTATTATTATTATTACTATTATTTATTTATTTATTTATTTATTTATTAATTAGGGAGGGAGGGAGGCACAATGCTCACATGCTTGACGTCTCGTCCCCCCCCCCAATCGCCCTTGATAGCTGGCGCCTCTGGTCCCCACGGAAAAATTCATCACACGCCCCTGAAACCATTGCTTTGCTACAGGAAACTGAAGAAATTAATACCAGTTGCGTATTGGATGTGAGCCTCCGTAAGTGTCCGTGAGGAGAGGTGTTCCCATCAAACTAACCCCAAATATAAAAATCAGGGCACAGCTATTGGAGAAGTGCTCCTTTGTGTGTGCCTCTGCAAGATTTTGCTAATTTCCATGAAGAAGAGGATCACCTGAAATGCAGCCGCTGGTTAATTAAAATTAGAATGCTCTAGATGGCTACTAGATTGTTCATTTTATATAATGAATTGAAAGTCTAATAGGAAAACTCATAATACCAGCCCTCTTAACATTAACAATTACCATGATTAACAATGATACTCACAACTCATTTTTCATTGAAGACTATGGGCAGAGATAAGCTTGTTTATATAGACTAGCTTTTGAACCGAAGAACCATTTATCACCTTGAAAGCCATGAAAGGACAGAACAGCACCCAGCAATTAAAACTTACAAAGTGACCTTGTGACAATTAAAGACCCAGCCTCCTGTGAAGCAACAGCAAAGCAATTGTTTTTAAATCAATTAGAAATGGAAAGATAATTTGTTGGTTTGTTAAATCATACATCTTAGCCTAATGGAAAAACAGAGCACATTCCCCAGTGTGTTGAGAGACACTCTCCTAGGCCAAAAAGGTTTCCTTGTACACACATGAAGATATTCAGATTAAATCAAAAGCAGCAGAACAAATACATGTTGAGGGCGAAATATGCTTTGTCCTCTGCCTATCTGCCTTTTGTTTTTGCATCCCATCCTCTTCAATCTTTGATAAAGCCAGCTGCCACCTCTCTAATATAGAAGGGGAACTACTGAATATGATCAGTTTAAGATGCCTTCTGAAGTCACACAGAGTCTTCAGGATACCAAGAGTTCCATGCAAAATGGTTCCATTTATAGCTGCTTCTGACCTCTCTCCCAAAGGTGGTACTCCAACCCCATCGCTGTTCTGCCCAAGCCCTCATCACACACCCCAAGGCCCACCCCTGCTTCAGATCCACAAGTCATATGCTAGGGGTGACCTACCATCATGGACTGTGTAACCCAAATCTATCAGGCATGGGCACTACCCCCTCTCAGGGGTTGACCAAACCGTCGAGTCCCTGGATTCCTTTAACGGAATACCCTTCACATAGGGATGGCGAGAGTGTTCTCCCATCCCTATCACCTGAACCAGAGCCTATCCGCAGCCTTACAAGTTGTGAGTATTTGCTATGTGGCAGGCAAAACCCAAATGGCAACAGCCAATCAGCCAAGTGGGGAAAATTCTTACCGTGCCCCTGTCCCAACAGCAGATGACACACGAAGGCATAGCAAGGTCAATCACAAAATACCCTAAAGATAGGGAGAGATGGGCGGGTGTTCCGATGCACATGCCGAAAGAGGAAGCTCCGGGTCATGTGCATGGGCATAAATAGGTCCCTCGAACCGTTTAGACTGCGTCCCATTGGCCAGATTGCACCCAGCTTCGAGGGACCTACCAATCAGGTGTTTGGCTGACCAATGTACCCACCCACAACACAGGGTATCGGTTGTCAAGGTCTCACCGCAATAAGTGCCCTCTTTAAGGGAGGACCCGATTTACAGCAATGATACAACATCGAAGGTATTCTGAGTAAATGAAATGGTGGCATCCAAGAATAGTTAAAGAAAGGGAGAGAAAATTAATGTAAAGATGAACTGAACATGATCTCCATGGATTGTTAACCAATTGTTGGACAAGGGTCATTGGTGACGGGTGGTTTAGATATTGACAAAATTTAATAAATAATTAAAACAAAATGAATTTTACCTTTAAGAACAATGGAGTAACAAAATGGAGGCCAGGGAATTCTATATATCTCTAATAGACATGCAAGTTTAGGATAATGACGATGATGCATGATGCATATAATCGTGTCCAGAGGAGGGCAACCAAAATGGTCAAAGGCCTGGAAACGATGCCTTATGAGGAACGGCTAAGGGAGCTGGGCATGTTTAGCTTGGAGAAGAGGAGGTTAAGGGGTGATATGATAGCCATGTTCAAATATATAAAAGGATGTCACATAGAGGAGGGAGAAAGGTTGTTTTCTGCTGCTCCAGAGAAGCGGACATGGAGCAAGAAAGAAGATTCCACCTAAACATTAGGAAGAACTTCCTGACAGTAAGAGCTGTTCGACAGTGGAATTTGCTGCCAAGGAGTGTGGTGGAGTCTCCTTCTTTGGAGGTCTTTAAGCAGAGGCTTGACAACCATACGTCAGGAGTGCTCTGATGGTGTTTCCTGCTTGGCAGGGGGTTGGACTCGATGGCCCTGGTGGTCTCTTCCAACTCTATGATTCTATGATTCTATAATCAACCAGTTGAGAATACTGTGAAATTATTGGAATATACAGAAACAGCAAGAATGACAGGAAGAATTAGAGATAATACAGAACAAGCATTTATTGGAGAGTGGGACATTTACAGAAAATACCTTAAAGAGCATTGTAAAAATGTGAATTCTTTGGTAGGCGTAGACTTAGACAGACTCCTGGGAAATCATATGAAAATTGGGGGAAAGTTTGGAGTGATAATGAAAAGTGCGCTACTCATAAGAAAACTAGGACCCCTGATGGGATGAATGGAAGTCATAATAGAAGCTGTGTTGTAAAAAATTAATTTATCTTTTGTAAATTGTAATGCTCTTTGGTATATATATATATATATATATATTCTTTTTCTTGATAGTAATTTTCTTTTTAAAATCAATAAAGCAATAAAAAGCTTTGATGGTTTGAGTTTTACCTCTCATGTTTTTGCAAGTATTTATAGATCAGCTTGGACACTAAGCCGAATGAAGCACAATTTCTGAAGACCATGGCAGTTTCCGCTTTGAGAATCCTGACTTCAAAACTCTGTTGCTTGTGATAGAATCCCATCATTTAACTGGGAGGAAGAACAGAAGAGAATATTTTAGCTTAAGGTATAGCTGATTAATCATGCAAATTAATCGGTTGTAGGTTGAAGTTCCAAAAAAACACCACAATGAGGTGTTGTTGTTACTGTTGTTATTTCAAGTATTCAAGAAGAAACAATAAAAAAATCAGAGAGTCTGCTTTGGGAAGCAGCGCTCATATTTATGGGAGCGCGGCAGCTTAAATTCGTACTATTGAGTTGCTGTAGGTGTTTATTAATCAAACTAATTTACTATTCAATTACACAAAGCGAATTAGAAAAAGTACCATTATACCAGCTGAGAGCCATGCTAACACACGGTCTTTTCAGGTAATAAAAGACCAGGGAAGTTTCAGGTAAAATATAACAAGTGCTTTAAACGTGTGTTTTTCCATTTGCTGATTTAAAAATAAATAACAGGGTTGCAGCCTTTGTAAGTGCAATGCTGTACAAAGGAGAAGCCTCTCCATTCTATGGATGTTTCATTGGGGATTGCTTCCTGACACAAGCAGCAGCAAAGGGGGAACTGGTAAAAGTATCATTTGCACTCAGAACTTTTCACAGGAAAGCAGGAAAATCAGAAAAACAACAACAATCTTTATTACAGTCCAGAGACCCAACAAATCGTTACAAAGCAATACACAATTCATACAGCCTACCTCCAGATTAAACAAGCATTTTGTTCAGAATATAGGGATCATTGGTTCTTGCAACCACCGATAAAAACTTTGCCACTGCTAATGTTCTAGCATTTGTCCGGTCTTCCAATAGGAACCTGACATAGTGAGCCTTTGATTTCCCCGGGAAAAGTACCAGCAAGGGTAGTATCAGTTCAGCTCTGGCTTGCTCAAATTTTGCACAGTGCAACAAAATATGTCTAATGGAATCAATGTCTTGAGCACACGAGCAAAGTCTGTCCTGGTAGGGAACTCCTCTCAACCTGCCATCCAACACTGCAGAAGGAAAGATGTTTAGTCTGGCTTTGGTGAAAAGCCTTCGATAGTTTGGTACTGTCAGGTTTTTAATGTAAGATGTTAACTTAAAGACATGCCCATATTGTACTCCTACTGCCAGCGGACTACAGACTGCGTGTGATCGAGATCGCAAGTCACTGTGTGCATTATCCCATTATCTTTGCTTTAACATCTTTTGGGCGCCTTCATAACCCAGGTAATACAGTTGGGGGGGGGGTGACAGACCAATGGAGGTGGCTTTGTTAGCCATGGTTTTCTGCCATTTGCTGACAAACTCCTAACTGGTCAGGTGTTGGTGCAAACCCTTCCCTAGATCAAACACTGAAATCCTGAGCCAATGTTTTAGGGCAGCCCACCACGCTTTAGTTGAAATTGGGCATTCACCAGCTTCTAACAGAAGTACGGAGTTGGGGACGCAGTTGGGTACCTGCAGCAGAGATCGTAGAAATTTTTCCTGAAAGCCATCTAGCTTTGGCAGGTCCCCATTATGCCAGACATTTGCAGCGTACAGGAGTTGGGAAACGGGTTTTGCGTTGAAAACCCTTAAGGCTGCTGGAACATATTTGCCGCCCTTTGTGAAAAAGACTCTGAGTATGGCTGAGTGGGACGCGGGTGGCGCTGTGGGTAAAAGCCTCAGCACCTAGGGCTTGCCAATCGAAAGGTCGGCGGTTCGAATCCCCGCGGCGGGGTGCGCTCCCGTTGTTCGGTCCCAGCGCCTGCCAACCTAGCAGTTCAAAAGCACCCCCGGGTGCAAGTAGATAAATAGGGACCGCTTACTAGCGGGAAGGTAAACGGCGTTTTCGTGTGCGGCTCTGGCTCGCCAGAGCAGCGATGTCATGCTGGCCACGTGACCCGGAAGTGTCTCTGGACAGCGCTGGCCCCCGGCCTCTTAAGTGAGATGGGTGTACAACCCTAGAGTCTGTCAAGACTGGCCCGTACGGGCAGGGGTACCTTTACCTTTTTATGGCTGAGTATGAAAAACAAGTCATCTGTGCACCTGCTTTCCATGGCTTCTCATAATATGCAAAGCAACACTCAGAGATAGGCAGCAGAAGGAATAGGTAAATGGTTTTGAATTAACTGATGTTGCAATCCTAGACACATGAGTTCACTGATTTAAAAAGGGAGTAAGTGTACCAAAGGGACACGGGTGGCGCTGTGGGTTAAACCACAGAGCCTAGGGCTTGCCGATCGGAAGGTTGGCGGTTTGAATCCCCGCAATGGGGTGAGCTCCCGTTACTCGGTCCCAGCTCCTGCCAACCTAGCAGTTCGAAAGGACATCAAAGTGCAAGTAGATAAATAGGTAGGAAGGTAAACGGCATTTCTGTGCGCTGCTCTGGTTCGCCAGAAGCGGCTTAGTCATGCTGGCCACATGACCCGGAAGCTGTACGCTGGCTCCCTTGGCCAATAAAGTGAGATGAGTGCCGCAACCCCAGAGTCGTCCGCGACTGGACCTAATGGTCAGGGGTCCCTTTACCTTTAAGTGTACCAAAGATATACAGGAGGGCAAACTGATGTCCCAGTCCAAAAGGGAATTCTTTTTCAGATATGAATTGAGTTCCTCAGGTGAGATGAAGGAAGAACCAGATACACAGAGATCCTAAAAAATCCTTTGTGTGCTTCCAGACTGTTGCTATTTTAAAAGTGGGATTCAATTACATACTGGTTAATCCAAGCTGCACAACCTAAGTTGAGTTGGCGTCCTTGCTCAACGAACCTGCTTCGTCCCCAAATTTTTGTGATAAGAAAAGTGATGGGAATTGTACCAAGAAAGAAGACTTGGGACAAGTAATCAAGTGATGAAAAAGCTTATATTTACAGTGGTACCTCGGGTCAAGAACCTAATTCGTTCTGGAGGTCCGTTCTTAACCTGAAACTGTTCTTAAGCTGAGGTACCACTTTAGCTAATGGAGCCTCCCTTTGCCACCACCGCCCGATTTCTATTCTCATCCTGAAGCAAAGTTCTTACCCCAAGGTACTATTTCTGGGTTAGCGGAGTATGGAACCTGAAGCATCTGTAAGCTGACGCATCTGTAACCCAAGGTACCACTGCACTACAATTTAACAAGTTAGAGAATCTGCCAACTGGCTAAATAACTAAGTGTGAGCAGGGGGAATCAATGACCTCCCTGGGCATGTAAGCTTGCATGTTGTTGGCACCCCAGCCAAAGGTGGGGGAGAAATATACCCCTCTTGACTTCAGTGTTCACCATGGTGTGTAGGCACCCAAATCCCCCCTCAAATGGCTATGGGTGATGACTCAAGAGTACCCCTTACCCGCAAAGTGTCTCACAGTGGCAGTGAATTAAGGCCGTACCTTTCCTTGACTGCCCACACTGGATGCCAAACAGCCAAATAATGCCAAAAAGAGGGAGTCCCCATTGTCATACGTTCAGAATGTTCAGGGTTGCCATCCATTCAGAATTTTCTGGACATAGCAGCACCCGGGCGAAAATTGTTGAAATGTCCGGGAAAATCTTTGGCCAAGAAAAGCTCAACAACTTTTGTGTTCATATTTTTGTGCTCATATTTTGAAATAGGGCAACCCTACTTGAGGGGGCTCTGCAAAATTTCAGGCTAGCCTGCCCCCCTCCTAGAATCCCAGGTGGCTAAAGAGCACATTGAGTTTCTTTCCCCCTGGAGGGCTGAGGCAAATTTCCGTCCCCTGAATTCAGGAATGGAAGTGTGGGATAACATTTTCTGTACACAATGTAACCTCCCAGCTGAATAAAGAGCTGACATTGTCTAATCTCTCTGCAAACTCATCAGGACGGATGCTCAATAAGTCAAACAGCAGCAATCCTTTGTATCTTCCAGTCAAGCGCTTTTCATCTACTAGACGAACAACACTGAAGCCCCTCTGCTCAACAACTAGTGAAACAAACTGCCCCTTACAGCCCCAGATCACTCCAGGTGGACTGACCGGGACCTGTTCCTGACTTGCTGGCCATATCTGGCGTGTAGCACTATTAGTTTCCTACAGTGCTATTTTTCTAGAAAAAGGGGTGCCTGAACTCACCATGAGCACCTCCCTTGTTCTCTTATAATGGCAATGGTGCCCACCTGAGAGGTGGTGGAACCAAGTTCCGTCTAGAAAAAAAACTCCTGGTTTCCTGCCAAATTTGGTTATAATCAGTGTAGTTTTTAAAAGTGGAGTCTGCAGTCTTGATTCAAAATCAAATTTCCAGACATTTCCAGAGGTTTCCAGACATAGACAAAACCCCACTCCTCCATCTCAGGAACCCTCACACCAAATTTGGTTATGATATCTTCAGACATGGGTAGGTAAACTAAGGCCCAGGGCCTGGATCCGGCCCACGGATGGTCTGGGAATCAGCGTGTTTTTACATGAGTAGAATGTGTGCTTTTACAGTGGTACCTCAGGTTACATACGCTTCAGGTTACAAACTCCAATAACCCAGAAATATTACCTCAGGTTAAGAACTTTGCTTCAGGATAAGAACAGAAATCGTGCTCCAGCAGCGCGGCAGCAGCAGGAGGCTCCAATAGCTAAAGTGGTGCTTCAGGTTAAGAACAGTTTCAGGTTAAGTACGGACCTCCGGAACGAATTACTTAACCTGAGGTACCACTGTATTTAAAATGCATCTCTGGGTTATTTGTGGGGCATAGGAATTTGTTCATTATTTTTTTTTCAAAATATAGTCCGCCCCCCCCCCCCAAGGTCTGAAGGACAGTGCACCGGCCCCCTGCTGAAAAAGTTTGCTGACCCCTGTCTTAAGGGATGTCCAAATACCTTCCTGAAGAAACCAGAGGCCTTTCTCCTGGGCATGGTCGGCCAATTGGTGCTAAAGAAGGATAGAATTTTTTTTATGTATGCAACAACAGCAGCAAGAATACTCATCGCACAGTATTGGAAGACACAAGTTCTACCCACCCGGGAGGAATGGCAGATGAAGTTGTTGGACTACATGGAACTAGCGGAAATGACTGGCAGAATCCGAGACCAGGGAGAGGAGTTGGTGGAAGAAGACTGGAAAAAGTTTAAAGATTATTTACAGAAATACTGCAAAATTAATGAATGTTAAAAGAATGTTGGAATGAAGTTATATGGCTTTAGTAGAAATGTTATAAGGATTTAAGTATAAATAGATTAATAGAATATTATAGGTAAAATAAGGTTAGAATGTGTTAAGATAATTATAGGACAGGAAACAGAGAAAGATGGAAAGGAATTGCTGAAATAATTGATAGAAGTGGAATACAAAAAGGGAGGTGCGAGGAGGTCAGTGAAATAAGTGAATGAAAGACAAGATATTGAAATTGTTTGAGTGTTTTAAACTGTTTTTGTTTGGTTTTGTTAGTTTAATGTGTTAGTGTTATGTAGTGTCTTTGTATTGGATTGTGTTGTTCTTTTTTTGTTTTTGTTTTGTTGTGTTTAAATTGTTCAAAAAGTAATAAATATTATTTTAAAAAACACACAAATGCATGCAGTTGGGAACTGTTCTTGAGTCAAAATGGCACCTGGCAATGTCCAAACACAGACCCAAAGCCACTCCTGGGGTTATAGTGCCAAGTTGGCCAACAGTACTGTCAGAGGTGTCCAAATACAGTGCAGTTTGGAATGGTTCTGTCTCCCATCTTGACTCCAAATTGCCAAAAGCTGCTCCCCCACCATGGGAACAGTCATGCCAAACTGAACAACCATATCTTCAGAGGCATTCAAATTGGTGCAGTTTGGAACAGTCACACCAGATTTGGTTACCATTTCTCCTTATTGATGCAGTTTGGAATGTTTCTATCTGCCATCATTATTCAAAATGGCGCCTGGCATCCAAACATTGACAGAACCCAGCTTCTCCACAGTCAAATCATATTGGCCAATGGTATTTCAAGAGGTGTCCTTACAGACAGACGACCAAACCACTTTCCAAAATACATGGTGGGTATATCCATACATATAAGACACAAGGTGTTATGTACTGAGTTGAATAGGATCCAAAATGCAGCACTCTGATTGGTCCTAGAACAATAGGATTCAGAATGCAGCAGTCTGATTGGTCCTAGAGCAATGCAGCAGTATGATTGGTCCGCAGGAGCCACCCAATCCAGCTCCAGGTGGAAGTGAATCCACAACCTGATTGGCCTACAGGAGAATCCCGGAATTAGCCAATCACGTGCAGCCCATTGTGTAAATAATGTATATAAAGCAAATATTGTGGGGGAACTTCCATTCCTCCTCACCACTATGAGCTGAAGAAACAGCATAAAATCCACTCTCGACTCTGAGGATATTTCACAGGGTGACTGCTAACATTAGTCAGAGAGCAGACCTATTGAAATCAGAGGACTTCAATTTTATGTCAATTGATTTCAATGTGTTTATTCCGAGTATCATTAACACGGAATATTACCCAAATATATTGTGGCAAGGCACCTATCTTTGATTGGAATTAGCTTGACAGGCTTCCAGAAAGGAGATAAACAAAACTCATCGTACTATAATATCTTTTTAAAAATTAAGATTCCTTGCTGGTTCAAAGGAGACTCGAGATTTAGATGTTTATCTGAGGACATCCTTCGTTTTTTCCTCTCTGTGGAGGGCTGGGGATACTTTTCGCTTTGGGGTAAACAACAGCAATCTGAATGCTCAGAACCTCAGTTCTCAATCCTAGAGGAAGCATTCACTGAGTATTCCACCCATGTTAATTTTTAATTTAAAACCTTAAACCCACGAACAATAGACTTCTGACATATAAATATTAAAAATTAAATTTCCTGAGTTCATTATTTGATAATTAGAACTAAATAACATCTTAACTGAGAGACAAACCCCACGCAAAGCAAGTCAGTTCTATTTAAGATTCCATTAGAAAAGTGTTTGAGCTCGTATGTAATGGACCATAAAATTTAATTTGGAAATGATATTACCCAAATGATGAAATGATACCAGTCACAAAGGGACATGTAGTCAGCCCTCGCCTTTTCATTTGGTGTGATGCTCTTCTATTGATTGCGCAGAATTAAAAAGGAAATACTTAATTTTGCACTGAATAACACATGTAGGTTTTTCCGACTTTCTTTTTTTCTGGATCCCTTTAGTATTTAAGTCAGAATTGACCACTGTAGCTCCATGTAATTACAAAGATTTCCTTATCTGAGCCTATTTGCTGAAGTCATCCTAAAGAAAGGCTCTTGTAATCCATTGGCTGTCTCATATCTCATTTACATTGGTGGTAATCCCTATCCTATCTCAGCATTTAGGTAATGACTTTGGGATTAAATTGCATTTCTTGCAATTCTTTACTTTCAAAATCTCCACAACATATCAGAAAGGCCTCGCTGAATAGGCCTGTCAGAGGTCTGGGTAATGCAAAATGCAATGGGAGGTCTTTGGCTTCACTCTGAAATTAGCTTTCTTTGTAATAGGTTTTAAACGTTGCAATGCATCTCAGGGGGGCGAGAATAGATACGTAGGATAGAATCCCAAGTAGTGGCTGGTGAGATTTCCCGGGCCCAATCTGGAAAATAATTTGGGTAAAATAATTCATTTTCAAACTAAAATTAAAATAAAACCTTTCTTTCCAAGGCCTTGTCACGTTCCCAATGATCAGGGGTGGGGGGAGAGAAAGATGCGAGCCTAGAGACTACCTTGCCTTAACATAGGGTCTTCCTCAACCTATGTATATAAGGAGCGGGTGGCGCTGGGGTCTAAACCACTGAGTGAGGTTGGAGGTTCGAATCCCCACAACTAGATGAGCTCCCAGTGCTCTGTCCCAGCTCCTGCCAAACTAGCAGTCTGAAAGCACACCAGTGCAAGTAGATAAATAGGTACCGCTGCAACAGGAAGGTAAACGGTGTTTCTGTGTGCTCTGGTTTCTGTCACAGTGTCCCGTCGCACCAGAAGCGGTTTAGTCATGCTGGCCACATGACCCAGAAAGCTGTCTGCGGACAAATGCTGGCTCCCTTGGCCTGAAAGCGAGATGAGCGCCGCAACCCCATAGTTGCCTTTGGCTGGACTTAACTGTCCAGGGGTCCTTTACCTTCCTCAACCTTTCTTCTCTTCCCCAAGAGATGGGGAGGCTCTGACAGGTACCTGTGCTACCATTGTCAGGTGAGTCTTGACTAAGGAGACAAAAGGAGTCAGTGGCAAGGGGACAAACCAGCCCCTTCTTGTTAGTATTTCATGCAGCCGATGCTGCAAATTGTGACCAGTGTGAATCACATGCCTGTCTGAAAAGACTGTCTCTCTTCCATTGTATGTACTTTTTACTTTTACTTCATTCTGGTTGTTCTCTCGAAGCTGAAGAGAACGGTCGCCATTATGCTGTAGTCTGTATATAAAAAGGTAAAGGTAAAGGGACCCCTGACCATTAGGTCCAGTCGTGACCGACTCTGGGGTTGCGGCGCTCATCTCGCTTTATTGGCCGAGGGAGCCGGCGTACAGCTTCCGGGTCATGTGGCCAGCATGACTAAGCCCCTTCTGGCGAACCAGAGCAGCGCACGGAAACGCCGTTTACCTTCCTGCCAGAGCGGTACCTATTTATCTACTTGCACTTTGACGTGCTTTCGAACTGCTAGGTTGGCAGGAGCAGGGACCGAGCAACGGGAGCTCACCCCGTCGCAGGGATTTGAACCACCGACCTTCTGATCGGCAAGTCCTAGGCTCTGTGGTTTAACCCACAGCGCCACCCGCGTCCAGTCTGTATATAGTGTGTAAATAAATAGTAGTTTAGATCTATGATATCTCACGCTTCCTGCTGTGTTATGCCAGAAGATTAGTGTGCATATATCAAGCTGATATATGTCACTGAGAGCCCTGGAGAAGAAGTGAGATGCCTTTTCCAGTGCTGCGCACATTGGAGGATGCTCAGAGTTCCAGGGGTTTGCAGGCGACCCCAGGGTGTTTCGCAACACTTCTGACTCAGGTCACACTGAAAGGGCGCATCTGGGCCTATTTCAGAACAAGCTCAATGGGTTGCAATAAAAAGGCTTATTTCTTTCCCCTCCCCTCTTCAAGAGTTCCCATATCACTGATGCCAAGGCCTAACGGAAGAGTACCGAAAGCCTTGGATCTTGCCGTTGGGATTTTTACCTTTTCCCTTTCCTTCTTCACAGCAGATTCCCCATGTCATATCACAAACCCCTTTTTAATGTCCTCTCTGCCCCATCTGGCAGAGAAAAGTCCCCATAATGCTAGTAAGTCTGAATAATGGGAGATCCACTGAGACCTCCGAGACTCGGGTGGCGCTGTGGGCCTAGGACTTGCCGATCAGAAGGTCACGGTTCGAATCCCCATGACGGGTGAGCTCCCATTGCTCAGGTCCCTGTTCCTGCCCACCTAGCAGTTCGAAAGCACGCCAAAAAGTGCAAGTAGATAAATAGGTACCGCTCCAGCGGGAAGGTAAACAGTGTTTCCCTGCGCTGCTCTGGTTTGCCAGAAGCGGCTTAGTAGCCACATGACCCAGAAGCTGTACGCCGGCTCCCTTGGTCAATAACGCGAGATGAGTGCTGCAACCCCAGAGTCGTCCGCGAGTGGACCTAATGGTCAGGGGTCCCTTTACCTTTACCTTACTGAGACCTCCAGGTATAGGGCGGTATATAAATTCAACAACATCATCAACAACAACAACCTGGAAGACCTATCTGAGTCATGCATCTGTTCTGAGCATGCTCAGAGCTATTGCCTTGAAGGCCACACATACTCAAGCTCCAGCTTCCCTGACGAACCATGTTGTTTGTTTCTTTATTCCTTTCACTATTAGTGTGAGTGAGCTCCCCTAGACACACTGTGAGTCCCTTGTTTGTAAAAATAAATGAGGTTTTAAAAAACTGATACCAATTTTTTTTAATGGATGTGGTGCTTGGGGGGAATTAAATTGTTTTTAGAACGGTGCTTGCTAATCCTGTAGCAATTCGCCCTTACTAAAAGCTGATGGAATTAAGAGGATAATTATGCTGAAAGGGAAGGGGAAAAAGAACGCTGGCTGGCTTTCTTTCTATAAAGACATGCCGAAACATGCTTTTGTGTGTGTGTGTGTTTGGCTCGCAATAGATGCTCTGAGTCTGGCAACTTGATGATGCAGATGCATGGTCAAGAATATCATATAAAAATGCCATACGGGAATACCATATATAAAAACAGTTTGCAAAGGTGTCTGGGCCCATCACCTCCTGGCAAATAGAAGGAGAAGAAATGTCATTCTTTAATTGTTGGAATATTGGTGGTTTTCCAGTTCTGCGCCAACAGTATTCTGGCAGATTAAAGTATTTGAATATATAGAATTAGCTAAGATGACACAAAGAATCAGGCATCAAAAAAGTAAAAAATTCATTAATGATTGGAATAAATTCTTAACATATATAGAAACAAATTTATGTAATATTAATATTACAGTAGGTGATACATAAAATCTGTGAAGCTGAGATACAGAGAGAGAATGGAGACCGCTGAAAGATAGGATGGTTAAATAACCTAGACCGAGATGAAGGGAAGTACTTTTTCTTTTTCACCTTCCCCCCCCCCCCCTCTTTTTCTTTTTTGGCACTACTTGTATGTTATGATCTCTTTTTGGATTTTTTATGATGTATGTATGATTTGTTTGAAAATTCAATAAAAAATTTATTTAAAAAAAAGAAGAAGAAGAAGGAGAAGAAATGGAGGCAGTGAGAGATTTTACTTTCTTGGGCTCCATGATCACTGCAGATGGTGACAGCAGCCACGAAATTAGAAGACGCCTGCTTCTTGGGAGAAAAGCAATGACCAACCTAGACAGCATCTTAAAAAGCAGAGACATCACCTTGCCAACAAAGGTCTGTATAGTTAAAGCTATAGTTTTCCCAGTAGTGATGTATGGAAGTGAGAGCTGGATCATAAAAAAGGTTGATCGCCAAAGAATTATGGTGCTGGAGGAGACTCTTGAGAGTCCCATGGACTGCAAGAAGATCAAACCTATCCATCCTGCAGGAAATCAGCCCTGAGTGCTCACTGGAAGGACAGATCCTGAAGCTGAGACTCCAATACTTTGGCCACCTCATGAGAAGAGAAGACTCCCTGGAAAAGACTCTGATGTTGGGAAAGATGGAGGGCACAAAGAGAAGGGGACAACAGAGGACGAGATGGTTGGATAGTGTTCTCGAAGCTACCAGCAGAGTTTGACCAAACTGCGGATGGCAGTGGAAGACAGGAGTGCCTGGCGTGCTCTGGTCCAGGGGGTCACGAAGAGTCGGACACGACTAAACGACTAAACAACAACAACAAGCTAATGCTGCAGAAGACAGAATCAGGATTCAAGATGCCCTTAACCGATTGGAGAACTGGGCTAAAACTAACAGAGTGTATTTCAAAGGGACAAGTGTCAGGTTCTACAAATGTCAGGAAGAACCAGCTGCACCGATATAAGATGGGGGACACCTGGCTTGCCAGTAGTACATGGGAACAGGATCTAGGGGTCTTAGTAGACCACAAGGAAGGGTCAACAGTGTGATGCAGCAGCAAAAAAAGCTAATGCTGTTCTAGGCTGCGTCAACAGAAGTCTAGTGTCCAAATTAAGGGAAGTAAGAGTACTGCTCTATTCTGCCTTGGTCAGACCACACCTGGAATACTGTGTCCAGTTCTGGGATCCACAATTTAAGAAGGATATTGACAAGTTGGAACCTGTGCAGAGGAGGGGAACCAAGATGATCAAGGGTTTGGAAACTAAGCCTTACGAGGAACAGTTAAGGGAGTTGCTGCAGGTATGTTTAGCCTGCAGAAGAGGAGACTGAAAGGCGCTATGATAGCCATCTTCAAATACCTAAAGGGCTGCCACATGGAAATTGAAGCAAGCTTGTTTTCTCCTGCTCTGGAGAGTAAGACTTGAACCAATGGTTCCAAGTTACAAGAAAGGAGATACTGGCTAAACAGCAAGAAGAACTTTCTGACAGTAAGAGCTGTTTGACAGTAGAACAGTCTCCTTTGGGAGGTGGTGGACTCTCCTTCGTTGGAGGTTTTTAAGCAGAGGTTGGGTGGCCACATGCCACGGATAGTGTAGTTGAGATTCCTGCATTGCAGGGGGTTGGTCTAGATCAGCCTTTCTCAACCTATGGGTCCCCAGATGTTGTTGGACTACAACTCCCATCACCCCTAGCTAGCAAGGCCAGAGCTCAGAGATGATGGGAGTTGTAGTTCAGCAACATCTAGGGGCCCATAGGTTGAGAACCGCTGGTCTAGATCATGGGTAGGCAAACTAAGGCCTGGGGGCCGGATCCGGCCCAATCGCCTTCTCAATCCAGCCTGCAGACGGGCTGGGAATCAGTGTGTTTTTTCATGACTAGAATGTGTGCTTTTATTTAAACTGCATCTCTGGGTTATTTGTGAAGCATAGGGATTTGTTCATTTCCACCCCCCCAAATATAGTCTGGCCCCCCACAAGGTCTGAGGGACAGTGGACCGGCCCCCTGCTGAAAAAGCTTGCTGACCCCTGGTCTAGATTACCCTTTGAGTCGCTTCAAAGTTTACAATTCTGTGATTCTATGATTCTGTGTATGGTGGGAAGCACCTTAAAACAAAAACAAGACTTTGTATTGAATGCAAAGATAAAGACAAAACACTTTAAAACGGAATGAAATGTGTGAAATTTGTAACTTTAGGTATCTATCCTCTCCACCAGCCATCATGAATGCAATACAAATTCAGGAATAAGAAGCAATGTGGGCCATTTCACAAGTTCACATCACCTGTATGTACTGAGAATGTCTTGTACATTTTATAAAAAATACCTGGCCGTGTTACAGAGTTTGGTTGTATCCAGCCTTGGGGCATAATTAGAAACCTTCCTTCCATCATTCTCCAGAATAGAATGAAAATTAATTCTTGTACAATGTTCTCTGGGCACTGAGGGAAACTTGACCCTATCTATTTACATACAGTCTAGGGGCTTGCTATCACACTCAAACCAGCAAACAGCTTCTCTTATCTTGAAATGGCCCTCATTTATTATTTCTTGCTGAATACACCCACCCCCATTATTTCCATGATTCCTTGTAATAATAGACCTTACCCTAATGAAACTTGCATTATGAGAAGGTTACAGTACTGCCCCGCAGGCAATTAGTTCTGTGCTCTCATTACTACATACGTAATTGTATAATTGATTTTAAAACTTACTTTGTTGACCCCCCCAATGCGTAACGTATGTAGCTCATTAAAGGGAAGAAATTTAATTAATATCTCTATTAAAAAGGCGTGGAGGTAAAGGAGACTGACAATAAAAAGCAAGGTCCATTGTGCACAGAAGCACAGGTAAAATGTAACAATTGGAGCATTTTCCGTAGTATTAGTCCCTCGCCACCATATGGTACAATTATATCATTCAGAAACAGTTGCTAAATAGCTATGGCCACAACAAAGTTATGATTTCTGAGACAGCTATGCTGCTTGAACACATTTTAGACTAGCATATAGTACATGAGACCAATATTATGAGTGGTAGTTTTCTTTAAGTACCATCTTCTGTTCCCATCCTCACAAAAACATACATTTTGCGCGTTGAGGTCCCCCAGGCCACCCCAATAACTCACACTTCACACATCAATTTTTGTTTACGGTTTTTGGCATGAATTTGGCCACAACTTTATTTAAATACACAAACGTGAGTGGTTGCTTAGGCATTGGTTTTGTTTTCTTTTTAAATTATTTTTATTCAATCTCCAATACAAGATTTAAACATACATTTTCAATATTATCACAGATACATAATTTTGACTTCCTTCAGCTCATCCACGAATCTTCCGTTTTCTAATCTTCTATCCGCAATTCTAAATTTAACATTGCCTTTTGCTTTAAATAAACCTATTCCCTTGTTCCCTTTTTTACAGTGTTTCTAATATTATTTCTTCACAAAGCTTCCTGTAAACCCACAAATGTTATTTGTGTATCACATATGCTTTTAATATAGTCCACAAATTTACTCCAGTCCTTGGTAAACTTGTGATCTCGTCGGTTCCGGACCCTTCCTGTTAATTTATCTAATCTGTGTAATCCATTAATTTCATTCTCCATTCTTCTATCGATGGTAGTTCTTCCTCCTTCCATTTTTGGGCCAGTAGTATTGGTTGCTTAGGCATTGGTTACGAATATCTGTCTTTGCCCCAGAGACAGAACTGACCTCCTGATTCTAGCGGAAGCCCTTGCCCCAGGGAGAGGACTGACCTCCTGATTCTAGCAGAAGCCAGTCAGGGGGACAGGAATGACTTCCAGATTCCAGCGGAAGCCAGTCAGGGAGAACCATATTGGGGAGAAATGAAGCTGGACATCAGTCCCTCATTTCTCACCCTCATGCCCCCTGGGGCTTGCACAGCCCAAATCCGATGCCAGGGACGAGAACGAAAGGGATGGCAAGCCCCTGGATTCCTTTAACAGAATTCCCTTTCCGCACCACCATTGGAGGGGTAGGCACTTACCCCTCCACCAACCAATTTTAACCAATGCCTAACCGCCAACCTTACAAGTTGTGACTATTTGCTACGCAGCAGGCAAAAACCAAATGGCAACAGCCAATCAGCCAAATGGACAAAATTCCTACCAGGCCCCTGCCCCAAAGCAGACGACCCCATGACAGGCATAGCGAGGTCAGAGGACAACGAACCCCCCCCCCCCCTTTTCAGGGAGGGTGGGCGGGTGATCCGGTGCACGCAACCCAAGAGAAGGCCCCAGGCTGCGAGCCCTGTATTTAAGACCTTTGACCCCTCCCACACTTTAGCAACAAAACATTCTCCCCAGCAACACTCCTTGCCCATCACAGCATGTGGCTAATATGCCCGACAACAGTGGGGTGGCCTTTTTGGCCCTCACCGCAACACATGCTCTCTATTATGGAGAACACGCTTTGTAAGAAAATGGAATTCTACTTCGTAGGAGAAAAGCTGTTAGCACTAGTAGTGGCTGTGCGAAGCATTTCTGTGAATAGTGTTCAGACGCGTGTGGGTGCATGTAGAAGAAAGGTATTTTGGGGAACGTAACTAGAGTGTTGCTTTGTAAGTACAGTGGTACCTCAGGTTACATATGCTTCAGGTCACATACGCTTCAGGTTACAGACTTTGCTAACTCATAAATAGTACCTCGGGTTAAGAACTTTGCTTCAGGATAAGAACAGAAATTGCGCGGCAGTGGCAGCAGGAGGCCCCATTAGCTAAAGTGGTGCTTCAGGTTAAGAACAGTTTCAGGTTAAGAACGGACCTCCAGAACGAATTAAGTACGTAACCAGAGGTACCACTGTAGAGGAAAGAAAATGTGATGACAAAGAAAAAATGTTTCAGCTGACCCCCTTTGGTTTAACAGCCATAGTCAAAAGTGCGTTTTTGCACTACTATGACGCTTTTGCGCCAAACACAAGTTATATGGCAACCGCCTGCATGCTAAATGTTCAGAATCAACATTCAAACTAGAAACTGTAGCAGTGCCAAAATAATATACAGTGGTACTTTGGGTTATAGACGCTTCAGGTTACAGATGCTTCAGGTTACAGACTCCGCCAGCCCAGAAATAGTACCTCAGGTTAAGAACTTTGCTTCAGAATGAGGACAGAAATGGTGCTCCGGTGGCGCAGCGGGAGCAGGAGGCCCCATTAGCTAAAGTGGTGCTTCAGGTTAAGAACAGTTTCAGGTTAAGAACAGACCTCCGGAACGAATGAAGTTCTTAACCCGAGGTACCACTGTATTGTGTAGCCAAGCAGTTCCTGCCTTAACATGTAAACCTCTATACAGCTGAGATGTGAAATAATGTGTGATCATTGTCCAAAAACGAAAAGGAAAACAAGCTGGATATGCGTAATATAGCTCAATCCAAGCATCAGTGTTAGGAGGAATACTTGAAAAGCATCATTTTTTGTATTATTGAATATGGATATGTGCTGTAAAAGAAGGTAAAGGTAAAGGACCCCTGAATGGTTGAGTCCAGTCAAAAGCAACTATGGGTTTGTGGCGCTCATCTCGCTTTCAGGCTGAGAGAGCCGGCGTTTGTCCACAGACAGCTTTCTGGGTCATGTGGCCAGCAGGACTAAACTGCTTCTGGCGCAACGGGACACTGTGACGGAAACCAGAGTACACAGAAACACCATTTACCTTCCTGCCACAGCAGTACCTATCTATCTATTTGCACTGACATGCTTTTGAACTGCTAGGTTGGCAGGAGCTGGGACTGAGCAATGGGAGCTCACCCTGTTGTGGGGATTCGAACTGCCGACCTTCTGATCGGCAAGCCCAAGAGGCTCAGTGGTTTAGACTACAGTGCCACCAGCACCCTGTTTTACCTTTATCCTTACTGTAAAAGAAACGCACACAAGCCACATCCACACATCATTTTAAACCATAGTGGGCGGCGCTGTGGGTTAAACCACAGAGCCTAGGGCTTGCCGATCAGAAGGTCAGTGGTTCGAATCCCCACAACAGGGTGAGCTCCCGTTCCTCGGTCCCTACTCCTGCCAACCTAGCAGTTCGAAAGCATGTCAAAGTGCAAGTAGATAAATAGATACCGCTCCGGCGGCAAGGTAAACAGCATTTCCATGCGCTGCTCTGGTTCGCCAGAAGCGGCTTAGTCATGCTGGCCACAACCCGGAAGCTGTACGCTGGCTCCCTCGGTCAGTAAAGCGAGATGAGTGCCTCAACCTGTTAGGATATTTCCGTTCCACCTTAAAAGGGAGCAGGCTTTGAGTCACAGAGTCTGCGCATTGCCTGTTTTCACAGGATGTTTATGTTGTGTCTTTGCTTTCGTTTCTCTCTCTCTGCCGGAGACATCTGAAGCAGGCAGTCATGTTTTTCTTTGTTCTGATCAACGCAGAAATAAAATTGTAAATCATGCTCTCCTGATTGCATCTTTCGCTGTGCGTTATCTGCTGATAGAGCGTGCAAGGCTCTGGAATGTGGGAAGTTATTTCTGGAGCTCGTGTCGCTAATTGCTGATACTGCGTGTCTACGGGAGATCAATGGACGTCCGGAGACGACGTGGAGTTATGATGGACTTTGTCTCCCTGGCAGTATCCCAACACAACCCCAGAGTCATCCACGACTGGACCTAATGGTCACAGGTCCCTTTACCTTTACCTTTAAGCTTAACTATAGCTTAAAGGCAAACCCACAGCATCATGGAGCAGATGGTGGAATTTAGGGCCACTTCGCTCCTTCCTTGCTCTTGATGCTGCCATGCTACCAAGAACTAAGTCATGGCTTGGCTTAGCCTTCCAGCCAACACCAGGCTCATGGTTTGTTCTCCCTGCCCCCTGCAAAAATAAAAAATACAAGTGGTAAGTCGAGAACAAACCTTGGTTGCAGCTTGTGGTTTGTTTGGAAAGAAATGAACCAATTCTTCTCTAGGATCAAAAAGCTAGGCTTTTGAATTTGGCGTCTTTTCACTGCACTTGACCTGATGCAAAGGAACATCCTTGAAGGTACAACTTGAGCAATGGCCACAATGACCGCTCCCCACATTAAACGGGGGGTGCCCTTTGCGTGGTCGCGTGCAGCCCCCTGGACCCTATGTGGTTCCCATTAGCAAACGCTTGGCTTTGCCTTTCCCGGGTGGGATACCTGGAGGTCTCCGCCTACCTCAGCCAATTGCCCTATCCCACCTGAGGAGGCATTGCCAAGGTGATCAGGCCAGGTAGGGGGAGGGACCACCCTCCCCACACAATGGGAGGATCTTACCTGGGAATCATCAGTTGGCTCCAGAGCTTCTATGGAGAGGACATCGCTGGACTTCCTCGCTGCGAAGGTAGGCCTGGGGCCTTTGGCTTCCCGCCCCCCGGCCACAGGGTCTCAAAGGGATGGTGGGGGAGTGATAGATCTCGGGACCCCCTTCCTTCTCGTGGAGGGAAAGATGTTCATTTGGATCACCTGATATCATTGTGAGATCAGGTGACTGACAGCTGGGTGGCTCCACTCACCTGTCAAATAGGCCTACAAGGGGTGGGGAAGCTCAGGATCCGGCCGTTTATATGTTCTAGAATGCAATAGGTTCTCAAACTTAATTTTCCTTTTATTTAATGAATAAGAGCATGATCCTAGTCTGTCCCTAAACAGAAAAGGAGGAGAGGGGAAGCATCTTTGCTTACTAGCAACTCAGACTGCTAACAAAAGCAGCTCGCATCTAGATACTGATGCAATAAAAAGGCCCATGACATTTAATTCATGGGACGGAGAATAAAGGGACAGATATTTGTCCTTCTCTGGCACCAAGACTTCATTGAAAATAAGTTATAGTTTTGCATGTTTTAGGCTTAGCCAAGTTAGTATTCAAAGAGGGTTACTGATGATCAAGAAGCATTTTCAATGGCCGTGCCCATATTGAATTGGATTTGTGAGATAAGTTAAGGAAAAGGCAGTTGTGTAATTTGCACACAAAGTGGTGAGAATTGATCTAAAACAAACCTTTAACTTTCTAACTGGTTTAAATGGGGAAAAGACCTCTGGATAATTACATCATTTAGCACATTGATTGTCTACATGCCAATTCTAATGATTTCAGAAATACAGGGCATCGTGCTTTCCTCATTTTTAAGGAAAGGTTTTTGTTCAGCTGAGAGTCATAAATGGTGAATTTTTTAAAGGACAGAAAATGGAAGAGCCAGGGAAACAAAAGTTTCATTACAGCAAACAAGGCTTATTTCACAAAAGCAAAGCAAAAGCAAATCAATGGGACACAATTAAAGGAACCACTTATCTCCCCTTATAATACAGCAAAGTAGGCATGGGGATTAAAGGACTCCTTTGTATTTAAACTGAATGTGAAACTAAGTGAATGGTTTGTGTAATTAGTGTAAAAAAAAAAAATAACACATATAGCGAAATTTTAACCTATGTTCTTCCCAATTTATTTATTTAGACCATGAGATCACACTGGCTCTCATATAAACTGGTAAGAACATAGGTTAAAATCCATGCGCAACCTTCATTTATTGGCTTTGAGTAAGTTGCTCTCTCAGCCTAGCCTACCTTAATACGTAAGTTGGGGACGAAATGGGAACTATTCCCTCAGAGCTCCTTAGAGGGTGCGAGGGATTTTAAATAGTGGCGGACCCATCACCTCCTGGAAGGGGAAGAAATGGAGGCAGTGAGAGATTTTACTTTCTTGGGCTCCATGATCACTGCAGATGGTGACAGCAGCCACAAAATTAAAAGACGCCTGCTTCTTGGGAGAAAAGTGATGGCAAACCTAGACAGCATCTTAAAAAGCAGAGACATCACCTTGCCAACAAAGGTCTGTATAGTTAAAGCTATGGTTTTCCCAGTAGTGATGTATGGAAGTGAGAGCTGGACCATAAAGAAGGCTGATCACCAAAGAATGGATGCTTTTGAATTATGGTGCTGGAGGAGACTCTTGAGAGTCCCATGGACTGCAAGAAGATCAAACCTATCCATTCTGAAGGAAATCAGCCCTGAGTGCTCACTGGAAGGACAGATCCTGAAGCTGAGGCTCCAAGACTTTGGCCACCTCATGAGACGAAAAGACTCCCTGGAAAAGACCCTGATGTTGGGAAAGATGGAGGGCACAAGGAGAAGGGGACGACAGAGGACGAGATGGTTGGACAGTGTTCTCGAAGCTACGAACATGAGTTTGACCAAACTGCGGGAGGCAGTGAAGGACAGAAGTGCCTGGCGTGCTCTGGTCCATGGGGTCACGAAGAGTCGGACACGACTAAACAACAAACATTTTGAGGAACCTGAAACTTGAACTTTTGCAATCAGCAACAAGGTCTGGATAACCTCGGCTGGAAGACAGTGATTTGAAAGTGGGGGACATTGAAATCAGTCCCGTGTCATGGTCAGATCACTTCCTGTTGAGATTTAGGCTTTTAGCACCTTCCCCCCTGTGCAGAGGTGGGAGATCTATAAGGATGGCCCACCATAGAAGGTTGGTGGACCCAAGGGGTTTCCAGGTGGCTCTGGGGGATTTTCCAGTTGATATGATTGGAGCTCCCGTCAAAGCCCTGGCTGACATCTGGAACATCCAAATGACTCGGGCCATTGACACGATAACCCCTTAGCACCCTCTTCCACTTCATGGTGCCTGTTTGGCTACCTGGTATGCTCCAGAGCTTAGGGCATGGAAACAAATTGGGAGGCGGCTTGAACGCGAGTGGAGGAAAGATCTGACAGAATGGTGAGAGCTCATCATTGAGCAGTGATGGTAGCATAGAAGGCATACTTTGCTGCCTCCGTTGCATCTCATGATATCAGGAGCCCGGCCTACACTCGAGTAGGGCCCTGGCAGAGACACATGCCCAACTGGCATGTTTTCTCCCTCCTGGTCTTTCATTTGGGAGCTTCAAAAGCTTTCTTCAGCCCAAACATCACAGCGACCGATGCCAACCGACACCGGCACACTTAGGGATCCACAGAGTTTGCGCATCTTGCATAACAGATCTCGGCAACTCAGCATTTTGGCTAATCTACTTTATTTATATATAAACACACATGGAGCACTGCAACACGGCTCCCTCTCTCTCTAGCATCAGACAGCAAAGAGAGAAAGAACGAAGGACAATAGTCCCACCTCACGGAACACAGTAACACAAACATCCTCACCTCACGGAACACAAACATACGAAGAGGATATTGATAAAGAAGAGGAAGAGAAATAAAGTAAAAATATTTAATTGGCAGACAACATGGCACTGAAACTTTGGACTTGGAATGTGAAGGGAATGAACAATAAAAAAAAGAGAAATAAATTGGGACAATATTTAAAACAAAAAAATTTGGACATTATTTGTTTACAAGAGACGCATGTTAAAAAATCACATAGAAAAATTTTGGTCAACAAAAAGTTGGGGAACGAATATATTTCATCAGATAAAAGCAAAAAGAGAGGGGTGGTTTTGTATATAAAAAGTAAATTAGAGGCACAACAACTTTTTAAAGATGAGGAAGGAAGATATATTGCAGTACAAGTCAATTGGCAGGGCGAGAAGTTGGTAGTAATCGGAGTGTATGCACCGAATGGAAGTAAAGCAGAATTTTTCAAAAGTTTGGAGGAAAAATTATTTGAATATTTGGATCAAAAAATGATAATCATGGGTGATATGAATGGAGTGGTTTCAATAGAAATGGACAGACTACGAGATAAAGAGAAAAAGAAGGAAGGGAAATTACCAAAAACCTTTTTCGATATGGTAGAAAATTGTAATTTGGTGGATATATGGAGATTGAGACACCCACTGGAAAAACAATTTACCTTCTACTCGGAGGTAAATCAATCAATGTCACGAATTGATCAGATTTGGGTGTCCAATGAATTAACTACAAGAATGCAAAAAATTGAGATCCAACCAAAGGTATTATCAGATCACAACGCGGTAAAAGCCATTTTGAAAGGATTTGAAGAAAGATCTTATAGGTGGAGGCTGAATGAGAGTCTTTTTGATGACCAGAAAATAGTAGATAATGCTCAGAAATGTCTAAAAGACTATTTTGTAAACAATGTCAATAAGGGGACAGAAATGAGTACGGTTTGGGATGCAAGTAAAGCGGTCATGAGAGGATTCTTCATTCAACAAAATGCGATTAAGAATAAAATGAGAGAAAAAGGAAAGAAAGAGATTCTCAGACAAATAATGGAAAATGAGAAAAAATTGACTATAAGACCAAAAGATGAAAAAGTAAAACAAAGTATAAAAATACTTCAGACGCAATTCGCAATGATAATCAATAAAGAAGTAGAATGGAATATAAGAAGAATGAAACAAAAGAACTTTGAATTTGCAAATAAATCAGGGAAATGGCTGGCGTGGCAAATTAAGAAAAGGAAAGAGCAAAATATGATTAACAAAATAAAGATAGAGGATCTGGAAATTGTGAGTCAGAAAGGTATAAGGAAAGCTTTTGTGGACTTCTACCGTGAACTGTATAAAAGAAAGGAGAAAATTAATATGAAATTAACAGAGGAATATTTAGAGAAGAAAAAGGTGCAAAAAATATCGGAGAGTAATAAAAACAAATTGAACAAATCAATAGAATTAGAGGAGATTCAAATGGCAATAAAGGATTTGAAAAGCGGGAAGTCACCGGGACCAGATGGATTTAGTGCAAGATATTATAAAGAATTGAAATACCCCCTGCTTGTACCATTAAGAGAAGTAATGAATAACATATTGGGAAAAGGAGAAATACCGGAGACCTGGAAAGAAGCATATATAACATTTATTCCCAAGCAAGACTCAGATTTGACACAAGTAAAGAATTATAGGCCAATCTCACTATTGAATAATGATTATAAAATGTTTGCTAGTGTACTAGCAAGCAGAATGAAAAAGATATTAAAGGAAATGATCCACAATGATCAAACAGGTTTCCTTCCCGGAAGACAGATGAAAGATAACATAAGGAATGTAATTAATGTAATAGAATATCTGTCAAGCGGGAAGGACAAACAAGCAATGTTAATATTTGTGGATGCAGAGAAGGCCTTTGATAATATTTCTTGGGAATTTATGCTAAAGAATTTAGAATATATGGATACAGGTCAAGCTTTTCTGAATGGTATAAAGGCAATATATTCAGATCAAAGAGCGAAGCTGATTGTGAATAACGTTATCACTGAAAATATTGCCATAACTAAGGGTACAAGACAAGGGTGTCCTTTGTCTCCGTTATTGTTCATCTCGGTCCTGGAAGTGTTTTTGAGATCAATAAGAGACAATGGAAATGTAAAAGGTGTAACAATAGGATGTAATGAATACAAGGTAAAAGCCTTTGCTGATGACTTGGTTTTAACTATTGAGGATCCTGAGCAAAGTATAAAAGAGGTGTTGGAAGAGATAGAACAGTTTGGTAAGGTGTCTGGTTTCAAATTAAATAGGAAAAAGACCAAAATAATGGCTAAAAACATTGACCAAGAAATAATTGAAAGAATACAGCAACAAACTGAGATGAATGTGGTTAAAAAAGTAAAATATCTAGGGATTATGTTAACACCCAGGAATATTGACCTGTATCAGAACAATTACGTACCAGAATGGAATAAAATCAAAAGGGACCTGGAGGTGTGGGGAAGAATGAAATTATCATTCTGGGGAAGAATTGCAACGATAAAGATGAGCGTGCTACCGAAACTGTTGTTTTTGTTTCAGACAATTCCAATAATTAGGGGTGGGACAATATTTAAGGAATGGCAAAGAACAATATCAAGATATATATGGCAGGGCAAGCGGCCAAGAATAAAATTTAAGATACTGACAGATGTGAAAGAAAGAGGAGGCTTTGCCCTGCCAGACTTAAAGCTGTACTATGAAGCTTCGTGTCTTTGCTGGATAAAGGAATGGATAAAATTAGAAAACACACAATTGTTGGATCTAGAAGGGTATGACAATAGATTCGGGTGGCACGCATATTTATGGTGTGAAAAGAATAGAGTGCATAGAGGTTTTGAAAACCACATCTTTAGAGGACCGCTGAATGAGGTTTGGAATAGGTATAAAAACCTTTTAGAATTCAAAACACCATACTGGTTATCACCATTGGAAATTATGAGTGTAAGAAAAGTCAATATGTCAGGGAATTGGATTACATATGAGAATTTGATGATGAAAGAAGGTAATAAATGGAAACTAAAACCATATGAAGAAGTTAAGGAAAATGTATATGATTGGCTGCATTACCACCAGATAAATGCGATGTTTAAAAAGACATTGTGGGAAAGAGGTTTCCAAGAAAAGCAATCGAGGTTTCAGCAGGAAATTTTGAATAATGATGTTAAAGTTCTGTCAAAAATGTATAAATTATTGCTTGAGTGGCATACGAAAGATGAGGAAGTGAAATCGGTTATGATCCAGTGGGCCAAAGATTTCGGATATAATATTCAGTTCGATCAATGGAAAAAATTGTGGGAGGAGGGAATGAAATTCACTGCATGTACTACAATAAAAGAAAACGTAATGAAAATGATGTATAGATGGTACGTAACACCAGTGAAACTTGGTAAGATGTATAAAATCTGTAACAAATGTTGGAAATGTAAAGAAAAAGAGGGAACATTTTACCACATGTGGTGGGAATGTAAAAAAGTGAAATGCTTTTGGGAAATGATTTATAATGAGATGAAGAAAATGTTGAAATATACATTTATCAAGAAACCAGAAGCATTTCTACTTGGGATAGTAGGGAATGAAATTAGTAAGAAAGATGTGAAACTGTTTAGATATGCAGTGACAGCAGCAAGAATTTTGATGGCCCAAAATGGAAGCAGGAAGAAATGCCGACCAAGGAAGAATGGAGAATGAAATTGATGGAGTATGCAGAGATGGACAAATTGACTGGAAAAATAAGGAACCAACGTGATCAGAGATTTTCCGAGGACTGGAATAAATTTGCAGAATATATCAAAACTGAATGTGAGGAGCAACTAACGCTTGTTGGCTTTCAGGAGGCTTTGTGAAAAAGACTGATAGAAATGTTGTTTAAAAAGAAAGGTTAAGATTAAGAGATATAATGTGCAATATAAATGTAAGAAATGTGAGACGTAGTGAGAGTATGGAGAATTCTCAGATAGGCTGATGGAAGTCAAAAAAGATGTTTATGTCAAAACAAATGTTAAATCTGGAAAAAATGTTTATTGGAAAGTGAATAAAAATTATTTATAAAAAAAAAAAAAGAAATTGTTCTCCGGCGGTGTGGCGGCAGAAGGAGGCCCCATTAGCTAAAGTGGTGCTTCAGGTTAAGAACAGTTTCAGGTTAAGAATGGACCTCCGGAACAAATTAAGTACTTAACCTGAGGTACCACTGTAACTACCGGCTAGAAGGTAATCTCTCCTTCTTGGGCATTCTTGGAGGAAACTGATTTTCTAGATGCACTTCAGTCAGAGTTTAGGGCAACTGGGATGATTAGCTCATCAGGAACAATTTGGAATGTGGGCAGCTCTCAGCACGAATCTCCAGGGGGACATAAAGCAGTTGGGAATATAGTGAGATATATCATCTGTAGACTGTGGGGCTACGAATGGCCATGTACTAACTGTCAGATCTACAAAGCGGGGCATATGTGGCGCCTCCATCAGGCAAGGATGGCAGTAGCCCAATCTGGTGGGAATCCAGTATATTTTAGAAGTAGGGAAACAGAAATGGAAATGGGCATAGAAATCTAAAGCAAGTTCGATTTGCTGTAGTAAGTTGACCTCCTTGTTTGTCATACTTTGCATGTATCACAGCTCAGCCTAACTGCTCATTGCCTAACATTTACCATATTTTATGCTCTATAAGACTCACTTTTTCCCTCCTAAAAAGTAAGGGGAAATGTGTGTGCACCTTATGGAGGAAAACAAGAAAAAAAATATTCTGAATCTTAGAAGCCAGAACAACAAGAGGGATCGCTGCGCAGCGAAAGCAGCAATCCCTCTTGCTGTTCTGGCTTCTGGGATAGCTGCGCAGCGATCCCTCTTGTTGTTCTGGCTTCTAAGATTCAGAATATTTTTTTTCTTGTTTTCCTCCTCCAAAAAACTAGGTGCGTCTTATGGTCTGATGTGTCTTATAGAGCAAAAAACACGGTATTCTTTTCAAAAAGCCCAGGCAAACAAAGCGACAGTCAGAAACCTAAAACTGCTAATTGCAACCTGGCCATTGTACTAATGATCAAAGCTCCTATCTCAGCATTGCTTGTTTCACACGTGAATGTAATTGTAAAACTGTGAGCCCCAAGATGTGCCAGACACAGATTTTAGAAGGAGGAATACAGAAGACGGCACTGTGTCAAGGTCTTTCAGGTCAGATCCCCAGGAGCTGATGTAGTTGTGAGCTGAGGGTGATTCAAAGGTTAAGTCTTCTACCAAAGGGCTAGTCTGGTCAGAGACATAATTGGAATAACAAAGTCAATATATGTTACTAGTGCTGGGACATAATCTTCATTTGATCTCTCACATGGCAGATTAATTAAGTGTTATCAATTAATGGCCTGGTAAAAGTGAACACCCTGTTAGTCAGTTTTCCAAACAGCATCAAGCATATTCAAAGCCCTCCCTCCTACCGTGTGTGTGTGTGTGTGTGTGGAGAGAGAATTACTTTATGAGAAATGAAGGGAAATACTGACACTATTGACAACGAGCAACTTTTTATAATTCTATAATAATCAATATTGTTTACACAACGGGCTAAACAGGCACTTTTATCTGAAAACCTCAACACGTTAATTAATTAAACTTCACAAAAGCCCCAGGAAAAATACATTACTGCTGCTGCTGCGGAAGACCCAGAAGTCTATATACACTGCAGATATACAGTAAATAAACAGGCTGCAAGTGAAATATTCTTCTCAGGAAGCAATAAACTGAACCAGCATGAGTTATGTAAGTTGCTTACATAGAAAACTTGATGTTTAAATTAGATATTGTCAGGGGTTCAGGAGCAGAGTCACAGGAGAGGGAGGAAACGGAGAGCGAGGGGGAGGAGTCTGAAGGAAATGTCAGCGACGACAGTAGTCCGAGGTCTCTGAGTCTCTCCAGTGACTCGGAGGATTCACAGAAAGGGGCCCCCATGGTCAGGGCAAGGGGAGTGCCCAGGGGGACACCTCGGGAAGAAGGGGCCAGAGGAGACTCAGAGAGTAGCAGTTGGAAATCAGGGCCCGCGTCCCCCCCAGAGGGCAGTAGGGGGGAGGAGTCCCAGGCATCGGGATCAGGTGGAGCGATGCCAGCGGGAGAACATGAGGCAGGATTGACCACACCTCCGTCGGGGAGTGAGGAAACGGTCATCAGGAAAGTTAAACGCGCGCGCGCGCCAAGTTCAAATGTACAGGAGGGAGGCACAGTGGGCAGCCCGGGAAGAGAGCCAGGTCCTAAAGCCCGCAGAAGAGAGCGGGAGGAGTCAGGGGGGTCGTCATCGTCAGCCTCAGAGGAATCCAGGGAGACAGGGGCCCCGGAGGGCAACAGGACCCAGAGGAGAAAGAAGAGGTGGAGTAAAGCTAGAGTCTTAAACTGGTGTACAGGGGGCGGAGACTCAGAGGGAGCTTCGCCGGTCTAAAGTTTAGACGTAGGGATGGAGCGCTGCGGCGTGGAATTGGAAACTGTACTTCAATAAAGACTTTTGTACATAAATACCAGCCAGCGTTGGTCCTCTGTGAGCTGGGACCAGGAGCCAGCCCTGACAGATATGATAAAGCCTTTTTTTGTTACAGCATTGTACAGAGCACAGGGACCTCTTTTTGTGCTGTCTACTTTGTGCTGGCACACATTCCACTTTTATCCTTACGTACAAAAGGTACACAGCCGTTTGATATTAATGGGTTAATCCTGATGATGTATTACTGTGATGAGGATACTACATTTTTCATAGCAGAACTACAGAGGAGCAAGCAGGGATGATCTGGCTGGCTGCATCCTGGACCCTGCCTGGTATGCTCTCGCAGCCAATTAAGTTGCCTGCTTATAGACTTCCTGCCTCTTTGTTTGTTGTGTGTGATTTCTACTTGCAGGTAAGCATCGAGGGTCTGCTGGTTCCAGAGGGTTACTGTCCGATGGCTGGCTGAATTGAACTGCAGTGCGACTGTGGACCAGAGCCTTGGTTTGGCTAGAACAGGCATGTCCAAAGTCCATTTCGGGGGCCTAAACTGGCCCGCCGGTCGGTTTAATCCGGCCCCTGAGGCAGTTTATTTCCTGGGGTAAATGTTAGGTTGTGGGTGAACATATCAGATGACACAGCGATTCTTCAAACAGCTCATGTTTATTCACAGGCCAGAACTGAACTGAAGAGCTCAGTCAGCCTGCTTATATAGAGCTCCAGAACAACGTAACTGTAGCAACTTTCTAAAACTATCCAATCACTGAACGTCACTTTCGATCCTTCATTTGCATAACTATCTACAGTATCCCCCTGCTGGCCCAGGGTGAGAACTTCAGTACATAACAGTAAAATCTTTTTTTAAAATCTCAACAACTTCAATCTTAAAAAGAGCTCAACAACTTCAATCCTAAAAAAAAGGCTCAACAACTTCAAGCCAAAAAAAGGTCAGCAACATGGGTTGGCCCTCACAGCCCTTCACTTCATCAAATCTGGCCCTCTTTGAAAAATGTGTGAGAAACCTGCAAACAGGTCAGGGAGAAGAGTTAAGAGCCTCGGACACAAGAACACCAGGTTGATGAATTATATTGAATTGACAGAAAAGACTGACAAAATCCGATACCAGGGAGAAGAGACGGTGGAAGAAGATTGGAAATTTTTAAAAACATTATTTAGTATAATATTGTATAATTAAGGAATGTTGGGAGATAGTGGAATGAATTTATATGACTTTAGTTGAAATATGATAAGGATTTAAGATTTCAGATTTTAAGATTTAAGGGTTTAAGATTTTTAGGGGTTTTTTCTTTCTTTTTCTCTTTATTAGATTGAAGTATAGATAATCTTTAAGATGTTGGTGGGAAGATAAGGTTAAAATGAAGTAGGGAAAGATGGAAATAATTTGCTGACTTAATTATTAACTGGAATACAAAAAAGGGAGGTGGGAGGAAGTCGAGGAAATAAGTCATTGAAGGATAGAATTGTGAAAAATGGAAGGGTTTTTAAATGTTTTTGTTTTTTGTTTTTTCTAGTGGGGTGGAGGGGCTGTTTTGTGTATTTTTTAATTTTTTCTATTTTTACCTTTTTCTTTTTTACTGTACCTTTTTTCCTCTTTCTTTCTTCTGTAATTATTAAACTTATAATAAACATTATTTTTTAAAAAAAATAATGTGTGGACACCCCTGGGCTAGAAGAACAGGTCCAGCTGCAGGCAGGGGGGTTGTCACTAAGGGAACATGGAGGGGCTCACCACTTTAGATCATCGCTCTGTGGAGCCACAGGGACAACCCCACTGCTAGTTAGGAACTATACCAACAAATACAAATTGATCACAGTCCCAATAAAAGCAGATTAAAGACCAATATGCAATTTCTAACATGCACCAATTTAAAATAAATGGTACTTAGACTGTATATACTAAGATATAGGTAGGTAGCCGTGTTGGTCTGCCGTAGTCGAAACAAAATACCGGTAATTTTCCCCCCTTCCAGTAGCACCTTAGAGATCAAGTAAGTTTGTTATTGGTATGAGCTTTCGTGTGCATGCACACTTCTTCAGATAGGTATTTTTTAATTTTGTATATACGAAGGATAGAAATAAATCAAGATGCAATTAAATTCACAAAAACGGAGAAATCTAGCAAATGTTTCTGCTATGGTTTTGTGTGTTTCGGCCAATTTGTATGCCAGATACCATATTTGGATATTTTAGTAGATTTGGATATTTCAGTAGATTGGGAGTAAATAAGCTATTTTGCTTATCTCTGTGAACATTGCATACACACACAAAATGTGTTACTGTTTTTAATGCTCCGCTCCCACAAAGGTAAAGCCATTAGTTATATGGAGTGTCCAATGTATAAATCAATCGAATTTTTATTACAGTCAAACTACTATGTAACGTGGGTGGCGCTGTGATCTAAACCACTGAGCTGATTGGAAGGTCGGCAGTTCGAATCCCCACGATGGGGTGAGCTCCCGTTGTTCAGTCCCAGCTCCTGCCAACCTAGCAGTTCGAAAGCACACCAAAAAGTGCAAGTAGATAAATAGGTACCACTCCGGTGGGAAGGTTAACGGTGTTTCTGTGCGCTGCTCTGGTTTCACCAGAAGTGGCTTAGTCATGCTGGCCACATGACCTGGAAAAACTGTCTGCGGACAAAGGCCAGCTCCCTTGGCCAGTAAAGCGAGATGAGCGCCACAACCCCAGAGTTGTCTACAACTGGACTTAACTGCCAGGGGTCCTTTACCTTTACCTTTACTATGAAAAAAAACCACTACAGAATATTTAAAAATCCATAATCACAGCACCAGAAGAATAAAGGTGACAAGTCAGGCGCTAACCTTTTCAGTAACATTCAAATATATTGCCATCTGTTTGATAATGACAATTACCTTCTGGTCGGGCATCTTTGCTGGACAGCGCCAGCCCAGAATTCGGCACATGCTCTGGAGATGAGAGGTTTTGTCCGAGCTTGTGTGAACCCTCTCTGACTTCACTTTTTCAGGACTGCCAAGCTAATACAATATTTTGGGACCAATGTACGATACCAGACAACAAGAACATTTCTAAATATTTGATAACTGGTTTATTATTTTTATTCTATTATTTATTAAATTCATCCACGGATTTACTTTTCAGTATCCCTTTCCTGCAGTCCATCTGTCAACATTTTAGCTGCAACGCTATATCTACTTACCAGGGAATATTAAGCCTCAATGAACTGAAGGTTAGAAATGTGTAGAATTGTGCTGTTAGTCAACTTTATTCTTCTTCCTTTAAAAAAGCCCACTAAATTCTTTCTGGAAATTCCTTGTGTGTAGAGTGATTTCCCTAAGCCCTGAGGAATGTATGCTGTTAGCTATAATTTTTAAAATGTTTTTTGATAGGACACTTTGTAATAAAATTGCTTTTAAAAATGCATTTTCAAATCACAACAATCATTTTTTTAAAAAACAAGACCATCCTTCGTGGTGGCATTTTGTTTCGGTGATTGAGAGCAATGTTTATTTCATTCATTTTGTTTTATGCAGGTTAGCATAAGCAAAAGAAGCTGGTCTTGAGAGCCTCACTTTTTAAAAAGAGATTTTGACATGTGATTTACTGGTGTTATCTGATGAATTTCAAAAGCAATATATATCTTTTCTCTTTTCTACAATGTTAGCTGTAACAGCTATGAATATCCATGTATTTCAAAGTCGATAAGATGAAAAATGTAGGATTTCCAGGGACTCCATTTGTTACTATGCATAATAGGGTAATACCTTTTCTGCAGCACGTCCTCCCTGTACTGCTACTTTTGCCATTTATCTCTCCCTTGTCCTCTTTTGCCCCTCTGTTTTTCCCCTTAAATAGTATTTTTTGTTTTGTTTATTTCCATAGAGGCAAGAGATGTTGATGCTGGCAAGTGAAATGGACTATTCGGTTGCCACAAGATGCAGTATGAAGAAAAAGGTGGGGGAGAAATGTAGTAAACAAACAAACAAGGGTGGGGTGCTAGAATGGAAAATAATGGAAAATAAAATACAGCTGTTTCCTCCCACCATTCCTCTGTGACTGATGGGGGACACCTGACTTGACAGCGATGCATGTGAAAAGCATCTAGAGGTCTTTGTTGTTGTTGTTTAGTCATTTAGTTGTGTCCGACTCTTCGTGACCCCCTGGACCAGAGCATGCCAGGTACTCCTGTCTTCCACTGCCTCCCGCAGTTTGGTCATATTCATGTTGGTAGCTTCGAGAACACTGTCCAACCATCTCGTCCTCTGTCGTCCCCTTCTCCTTGTGCCCTCCATCTTTCCCAGCATCAGGGTCTTTTCTAGGCAGTCTTCTCTTCTCATGAGGTGGCCAGAGTATTGGAGCCTCAGCTTCAGGATCTGTCCTTCCAGTGAGCACTCAGGGCTGATTTCCTTCAGAATGGATAGGTTTGATCTTCTAGCAGTCCATGGGACTCTCAACAGTTTCCTTCAGCACCATAATTCAAAAGCATCCATTCTTCGGCGATCAGCCTTCTTTATGGTCCAGCACTCACTTCAATACATCACTACTGGGAAAACCATAGCTTTAGCTATATGGACCTTTGTTGGCAAGGTGATGTCTCTGCTTTTTAAGATGCTGTCTAGGTTTGTCATCGCTTTTCTCCCAAGAAGCAGGCGTCTTTAACAGTGTGATGCAGCAGCAAAATAAACAAAACCCCAATGCTATTCTAGGCTGCATCAACAGACATATAGTGTCCAGATCAAGGGAAGTAATAGTACCACTCTATTCTGCCTTGGTCAGACCTCACCTGGAATACTGTGTCCAGTTCTGGGCATCAAAATTTAAGCCATTGACTGGTTTGATGCAGAGGACTGGTGGGAGGAACCAGCTATGGTCCCTTCAAGGGAAGAAGCTCAGAACCAGGACATTGGTGATGCAACAAGTGGTCAGAGGGCGAAGACTGTGAAGACGACATGTTTCTATTTTGATTATGTATTTTGTGGTTTTATATTGTGATTTTATCCTGTGAAGTGCCCTGAATCCTGCATGTAGAGGGCACAGTGTACAAATTTAGTAAATACAGTGGTGCCCCGCAAGACGAATGCCTCGCAAGACGGAAAACCCGCTAGACGAAAGGGTTTTCCATTTTTCAATGCGCTTCGCAGGACGAATTTCTCTATGGGCTTGCTTCGCAAGATGAAAATGTCTTGCGATTCTTGCGATTTTTTTCCACTCCCCACCCCCTTTTTCTAAGGCACTAAGCTGCTAATAGCCTTTTAGCAGCTAATCCGCTAATCCCTTAAGCCTTTAATAGCCGCTAATAGCCGCTAGACCGCTAATAGCGCTAATCCGCTAATCCGCTAATAGGGTTGCTTCGCAAGACGAAAAAACCGCTAGACGAAGAGACTCGCGGAACGGATTCTTTTCGTCTTGCGAGGCACCACTGTAGTAAGAATAAAAGCCATAATACACAGACACACACACACACACACACACAGGTAATGGGAACAGGGCGATGTGACACTACCTAAACAACTAATATAAGAACTTCTAATTAAAACAGTGAACAATTATTATTGAAATACGAAATAAGGAGGACAGAAACTGATATGAAAAGAAAGTCTAGCACTCGTTAGTGCAGTCAAAGACCGAGAACAGTGCAATGAATAAAGCGCAAACAACAAGCCTTTCAAAATGACTCTCTGAGGGAACTAATGAGAAAGACTGGCCAAGCAGGGGAAACACAGAGCATTTTTAATTACTTCAGCATCCCTCCCCACGAGCGCTCTGACTGGGAAGATGGCGCGTGACATTTTCTAGCCTTTGATTGGAAGCAAGAGGCCTGTCTCAGTGATCAAATTTCCTTCCTACTGCCCTCCCTTGCTATTAGCCCTTGATTGGGAGCACTAGGTGTCAATATTATACAGTCCGCCTCCTCCCCTATGCCCGCCCCCTCACCCGATCTCAGGGTCTTCTTTATATGGTGTGTCAGTGGATTTTTGCTTGGATTTTTGAAATGTGGCGACACAGTCTGTTTCTCCAAAGTGATTTTTTACTGCAAATTGCCATTTTTTCTTTTAAACAAATCACTTCAGGAAGGAGAAGCTGCTATGTATCTGTAAGCGATTATCCCAACCCACTCTTGGAGCCATTGCAAAGCACCCCAAATTCAGAGTTCATATGGAGTCAGCACACAGCCCTTAAAAGGTAAAGGACCCCTGGCAGTTAAGTCCAGTCGCCACTGACTCTGGGGTTGCAGCGCTCATCTCACTTTACTGGCCGACAGACAGTTTCTCCGGGTCATGTGGGCAGCATGACTAAGCTGCTTCTGGCGAAACCAGAGCAGCGCACAGAAACGATGTTTACCTTCCCGCCAGAGTGGTACCTATTTATCTACTTTGAGGTGCTTTTGAACTGCTAGGTTGGCAGGAGCAGGGACCAAGCAACAGGAGCTCACCCCATTGCAGGGATTCGAACCACCGACCTTCTGATCGGCAAGTGCTAGGCTCTGTGGTTTAGACCACAGCACCACCCGCGTCCCATAAATGCGAAAAGGCAAGGGAAGGGGTGGGATGGGATTTGGGGATTTTTAGGTTAGCGAAAGGGCAGGTAAAAAGAGACTTGGTAGGGGTTTATAAAGCGATGCATTACAGATGTGTCAACTTGAATAAAAAATGGGCGGGTAGTATTGCTGTCAGGGACGCGGGTCGAGCTGTGGGTTAAACCACAGAGCCTAGGACTTGCCGATCAGAAGGTCGGCGGTTCAAATCCCCGCAACGGGGTGAGCTCCCTTTGCTCTGTCCCTGCTCCTGCCAACCTAGCAGTTCAAAAGCACATCAAAAGTGCAAGTAGATAAATATGTATCGCTCCAGCGGGAAGGTAAACGGTGTTTCTGTGCGCTGCTCTGGTTCGCCAAAAGCGGCTTAGTCATGCTGGCCACATGACCCAGGAGCTCTACGCCGGCTCCCTCGGCCAATAAAGCGAGATGAGCACTGCAAGCCCAGAGTCGGCCACGACTGGACCTAGTGGTCAGGGGTCCCTTTACCTTTAGTATTGCTGTCAGCATGTCAACATGCAATTGTGGCCAAACCCCAGGAATGGCTAAACCAGGTGAGGGTAGCTGAGGGGTCTCAAATCCTCAGTGAGTCAGGGACTTGTCAATCGCCTGCATGCGAAGACAAGCTTGAGTGGATGAGGCCAATAGTGGGTCCAACAGTCAAGAAGGTGGTGAGAGAAACCAAAATGGCCTGTTTTCGTGGCTCACAAACTTGAGGAAGCTTGTTTTGAGGCCACCGGCTCTCCCTATGGTCATCTGAGGGGCCACAGAAGACATGAGCCTTCCACCTCTGAAATAATGAAGTGAACTTGGTTCAAAGGCGTGGAAACCTTCTCACTCCCCAAAATAGCGATGCTCTCTGCAGCCTGCCCTCTCTTCCATTTAGGCCTCTGAATTATCTGCAAGTCGATATCCTGTTTTAACTGTATCTGCGTAGAGATACTGCTAGATTTAAAAGCAGGCAATAGGAATCTAGTTACACTGAGGCAGAATTCTAAACAAAAGCAGCGTCGTAATGGTGATGACATGTGCGTGATCGGTTAAAAAAATATTATACATAGCTACAAATGACAATAATCTTACAGCCACCTGCATTTTGTCTGCCAATTTGAGAATCAGTATAGAAATAAAACAGCATACATTAATTTAAGGCAGGAAGAAGACCAACAACTGCTTGGGGCTCAAAGGGTATGTTCCCCCCCCCCCACTTTCCTATTTTCACATTTGCCAACCTCCCCCTCCCTGCTCCAATGTCTTGCAAAATATGAAAATGAAAGTGCAAATTGCGTCCCTACATAAAATGCTGGTCCATGTGGGAAGGGCAGGTATAGGAGGGTTGTAGGCAAGGATTAGAAACCCCCTCCCCATTCCCATTTTGCTCCCTTTTGCTCTGATCCCATTATAAACTAAGACAATATTTTCTCCAATTCCCAGCCACTGTTGAAGCTCAGAACAGAAAAGATACCGGAATCAGCAGGAGCCACACTGAGATGTCAGACTTCGGAGCGCTTGCTACCTTGGGACCAATGGGGGTGGGGAGTTGGTGGGGGGGAGGGCAGTATATCACTGCATGCTTGTCAACAGCTCCAAGCTACAGAATTACTCGAGCGAAAATAACAAATGGCTGTCATTGTGGAGCCAAAAACCTGTGATTATAATTATCACATCCCCAGTGACCTTGCATAAACTTTAATCCCTCTCCAATGGAGCATTTAAATAGCCTGCATCTACTGGCAAGAGACCATGTCCCTCTCCCCGGGAATATGGAGACCAGGAGAGGAACGAGGCGAGCACACACACAAAAATTCCACCAGGCCTGTCTGGTGTCTTACAGCCTCTATTAAAGGGGCTGTACAAGAAAAGCAACTGTCACTGTCATTTTAATTGATATTATATGGCCCCACCAACTCAATATGCCTCAATTGTCTCTGACTCCAGTTAAGCTCAGCTTAACCACTTTAATCAGCTGAAAAGGTCAAACACCAGAAAGCGTTCGCTGCATCATTTCAGCAGGTTTCTGCACGGAAAAAACCAAAAACCCTGCATATAAAAATAGTGTTGTCCTGGGGCGGCACTGTGACTTCTTCCTACATTCCTTGACTCCGTTTGCAATTTGTGATATAAGGGTCTATATGGTTAGATGGAAGATGTTCCATGAAATAGTTTTGTTTGATGGTTAAGGATAAAATAATGTTGACCAGTAATGAAAGCATGTTACCCCTTTCCATACCTTTATAGCCTAATATAAGCAGAAACCAGTAAAAAACAATGGATGGGATATTAGCAGAAAGAGGACTTACGTGGCGAGATCCCACCTCCCACCAGTAGAAATAAAGACACAGGACACAGTAATTTAGGTTAATGGGCTAAAATTAGGCCACAACTTTATTGGTTACAAGTGATGAGTGGTATTGGCTTAGGCACTGGTCCTATCGACTATCCGGCTTCAGCCTGCTTGCTTGAAGACCGGGAAGGGTTAACACCAGCAGGGGGAGCCCTGCTGATGCACATCAACTAGGCACTCCCCCGGGGTCACCAATCGGGGCCGCGCTTTAGGCCCTGACCTCCATAGGCTTTGGACGGGGCCACGCCCCCCGGAATCCTTTACTGGTCTAAGCGTTCTTCTTGTCCCTCGCGATCATCAGCATTTTCATTCTGCATAGACCCACCTCTTTACTTGAGCCTTGTACATACCAGAGTTGGAAGCCTTTTTTAAAGGGCCCCCAAATTCTGGGTCCATTAATACTAATGATTGAACGCCAATGATAGCCTGGGTGCAAGTTGTTGGTTCGGCTTGCGCAAGGGACCTGCGCCAATGCTACCCAGTGATATTTCAAAAATATTCTACTCTGAGCAGGTGGGCTGCATGCTATATCATAATGAGCTTTTGGAATTCCCAACGGTTTGTCTACAAAAATGTAGAGGGGTAATTGTGAGGCACTATATACTTGAGCATTGAAAAATATTTTTTTAAATGAAATTGCTCCATGAAAATGGCTTTTACTAAGTCATCATGGAATATGAGGTCCGGTCAACCTGGATGAATAACACAAAGCAGAGAATAGCAACAAACACACAGTTCTCACAAGCTAGGGAAGTATGCAGCTCAGTTGCATTTGGAATAGTGCTGTGTTGCTTTTCTAAATGATCTGGAGTCAGATTTGAGCTATGAGGTATCTAAAATTGCAGATGACACCCATCATTCAGGATGGTGGAAGTCCAAACAGGCTGTGAAGAGCTCTGAAAGGATGTCTTCAATCATGATGAAGAACAAAATGGCAAATAAAATTTGATGTAAGTAAGTGCAAAGCAATGCTTAAAAACCCAAATTTCGCATGTAGATTAATAGAGACAGAACTGGTTGCGTCAAGCCAGAAAAAGATCCTGAAGATGAAGAGGAAAATTGTTAGAAAAAGGAAGGGAATTAAAATAACCAGCTGGGAGTTAATAGCACACTTGGAATGAAAAGGCCATAGTAAAGAGTCTTTTGTTTATTATACTGTATTGGAGATTAATAATAATAATAATAATAATAATAATAATAATAATAATAATAATAATTTATTTGTACCCCGCCCATCTGGCTGGGTTTCCCCAGCCACTCTGTGCGGCTTCCACAAAGACCAAAAATATACTAAGAACTTCCTTCAATATCACCACTTATATTGAATTTTTGCTAATACGAACATTTATTTAAATATAATGGATTATATTAAATGAAATATAATTGTTTTGTTAAAAGGCAGCTTATTGATCTAATAAAGTGCTTTGGTAGACGTTCCTGGTATCAACACATGTGTAAACATGAACACAATGTGCAACACTGGTTTACATAAGAAATAAAAAATTCTGGCAATCCAGGAGCATTCCTCGTTCCCTGGGAGCTCCCTAGCCTTGCATGATTTCAATAAAGGACCATGGCAGAACTTTCTACCATGCAGATGGCAATGACCAACTTTCAACCCAGCATCTATTCTTTCTTAGCAGATGAATTTATTTGGACTTGTATCCTTGGAGACTGCTATTCAGTTACCCTAAACAAAAGGAAACTTTGAGAGCAAATGTGATTTCTCCAAGCTTTTAGATCTGGAGCAAACTTTTGTATCCTTTATATGACCTAAAAGAGAATGTCCTTCAGACAAAAGCAACAGAAAAGCAGAATGTGGTGCCAGCAAAAAAAAATAAAAATGTGTATTTGTCTTTAAGGTTAACGCGAACAATTGGGGAATGCACAAAGGAGAAGGATGCAGGCTGAATTTACTTGCTTTATTATTACGCCCTGACTTTTATCTAATCAGATGCAATTATTTAAAAAGAAATCATGAGATTTCCTTATTGAAGGAAGAGCAGCAAGCTGGTGCTGTGATGAATCTGGCACAAGTGCGTTCCCTGGACCAGCTGATTTATCATGTCTCATTCCAGTAGTGCTTCCTTGCTTGCTCATTTCTCATCTTATTACGGTGAAGTTGTAATTAAAGAGGACCCTCCCACGGAGAAGAGTTTCTCCCTTAGGATGAGCTCAATTATAAATGCAGTTGCTCTTACGCTGAGACCAATCTCGGGAAGCAAGCTTGATGAAATCCGTCCCTAAAATGTTGACCTTAAAGCAGACCTATAAAATGCTAGGGTGAGTTTCCTGGGCAAACGCCTGATCATTTCATTTTAAACATGTACACAAGTCCATTGATTCTCTTATGATTTACAAAGGAGATAGCATGGGGGAGTTTCTGGGCTCTTCTAAATAAGCCCAGAGATGCATGTAAACACGGTCCTTCGTGTGCCAACTGTCTGATCCAAGAGAATTTGTTTTATGGATGAGTTATTGCTTAGCATTAACTTGTGCGGCATTGTAAATATACCTGGCATCATTCAGTGGTAGGTCAGAGCCAAGCAGATAACAGGCCAATTCTCCAAATGGCTAACAGTCTACAGATGCCATCAATGACAAACTATGAGGCAGAACATAACATACATAATGTAGGAACAAGTAGCCATTAGAGTTTGATCCTTGGATATGTGGTCTTCAGACAGTCTAAACGAGGAATTATAACAGAGTTCCAATGAAGCTGTGTTTTCTTGCACTGGACAGCTCTCTTCATTTAAGGCTTGCTCCCCCCCCCCCCCACCAGATACTTCTGTTAAGTCTGACAAATCATTTCCCTGACACAATAAATTTGTTATGGAACATTATCTCACTTGGAGGAAGGTCACGATGTGCTAAAGGTCATGCATGGTAACTATTATCTCATGAAAATGGTATCCCTACCATTCTAGTACGGACTCTTAAATGAAGGAATATTGAGCTGGCAATGAGAGATTCCTCATAAAGAGCCCCATTTATGGAAATCCTACAGGATTTCTTCATGGTATAAGATTTGAAAAGCAAACATTCGGGTTACAAAGGTACAACTGCATTGTCATTCTAGCAGTAACTGGGGAAGTATAAATAAGAAAGATTTGTACATTATTTCGTTCTGAAATATGTTGATGTACAGTGGTGCCCCGCAAGACGAATGCCTCGCAAGACGGAAAACCCGCTAGACAAAAGAGTTTTCCGTTTTGGATGTGCTTCGCAGGACAAATTTCTCTATGGGCTTGCTTCGCAAGACGAAAATGTCTTGCGATTCCTGGGGGGTTTTTTTCGCTCCCCACCCCCTTTTTCTAAGGCACTAAGCTGCTAATAGCCTTTTAGCAGCTAATCCACTAATCCCTTAAGCCTTTAATAGCCGTTAATAGCCGCTAAACCGCTAATAGCGCTAATCTGCTAATCCGCTAATGGGCTTGCTTCGCAAGACGAAAAAAACACTAGACGAAGAGACTCACGGAACGGATTCTTTTTGTCTTGTGAGGCACCACTGTAGTTGCATTCAGATTCAGGACTTCTTTTCCTGAGGGTATGCAAAAGATTCAGAAGTGGCCTGCTTCAGAAAGATTTGCCCAAGCCGAAATGAGATATTTCCGCCATATTGCAAACTGACACAGAAGCCTGCAAAGCGATTTGGAGATTTGCAAACACTATTGGCAGTGTGTTCGCAAACACTGAGAATTGTTCCTCAAGCTCATCGTGTAAATAAAATGCCAAAATAGAGGGAGAGCTCTCTTTTGTGACTGACGCGTCAAGCTTCTAATCAGAGGGGATAATTTTACCAGAGCTCTCCAGTCACGGTGCTTAAGGGAAGGGGTGTTGGAGTTATATTTCATTTTGCTATTATATGTTCTGTCGTCTTTGCTAGTTCTGCTGGTGATGTCTACTTGGGAAATAATGGACATTCATGTCTTTCTACCTCTGTGCCACATTCCTGTCAAACTTGTTTTGCACTTGGTCTCTGTGACTTTTGGTGCCAATTGGGCAGAACACAAGCCTGAAGGCGCACACACACACACCCGCCGCCATTAATCATAATTCTCTAGGCCATGGGTAGGCAAACTAAGGCCAGGGCGCTGGATCCGGCCCAATCGCCTTCTCAATCCTGCCCGCGGACAGTCCGGGAATCAGCATGTTTTTACATGAGTAGAATGTGTCCTTTTATTTAAATGCATCTCTGAGTTATTTGTGGGGCATAGGAATTCATTCATTTTTTAATTTATTTTTTCAAAATATAGTCCGATCCCCCACAAGGTCTGAGGGACAGTAGGCTGGCCCCCTGCTGGAAAAGTTTGCCGACCCCTGCTCTGGGCCCTGCTTCCTTATTCTTGAAATCAGACATATTATTTCCCAAGGGGCACTTCTATAATGCACCACAGAGAGAGAAATGAATCCCTATAAGTTCCACATTTTGCTTCCTGAGGTGAAGGACAAGATGGCGCCCCACCTTCTATGTACAGAAGTTGACACAATTTGCAGTTGAATCTTACTTCAACACTGGCAGTGAAACTGTGTCTTCCGTTCTGGAGCGCAATAAGAAGTAGGGGATAGAAGGAATAGTAAGTCTTACTATTGGGAGAGAGAGGTTGGTGGTGAGAGAGGTTGGGGGTGGCCTAGGGTGTGGTTGGTTGGCTTTGGCTGTCTGTAGTGAGATTTGTTTATGTGTGTGTGAGTATGGGGTATGTGGATTTTTGGATCAAGTTAGCCAGATTGATTCATATACTGTCAGTGGATTCTTGTTGGTGTCTTGTTGTATGTGATAAAGGGGAACCATACCAGGGTGAAGGCGTCTTCTTCTATTTCTCCCCGTGTCAGTTTCAGTTTATTGGTTAGTTTATCTAGTAAGGCTATTTCCCATACTATTTGATACCATTGGTCCATGTTGACTCCTGACAGGTTTCTCTAGTGTCTGGCTATGATGCTTCTGGCTGCTAAGAGTAGGTGGGTTATGAGCACTTTATAATGTGAGTGGGCATTATTTTCTTGGAAGATGTTCTGTTGGACAAGTTCTGGGGTGGTGTCTAATACTTGCTGATTTATTTTGCATATTTCTTGTATGACTGGTGCCCAGAAGAGTTGAGTTTTGGGACATTCCCACCACATGTGGAGGTATGTGCCTGTGGAGGTGCAGACTCTCCAGCATTTTGGTGAGGCTCCTGGGTATATTAGCGCTAGTTTCTGTGGCGTTAGGTACCACCTGTAAGTGAGTTTCAGGGTTTAAAGGGATGTTTAGACCACATTCTAGTCCATTGGGTCGGGGTTAATCTCATAGCCTATATCATCCTCCCATTGAACAATACTTGAATTATCGGCAAACCTTGAAATAATTTTTATATAAAACTATTTAATAATAATAATCAAACCCCATCTGATACACAATGGAGCAGGTGATCTGACCCCTTGCTGAGAATCTGTATGTGTAGAATTCAGTTTATTTGAGATTTCATCTAACATTAAAACATAGGCTGAATAATAGTGTGAATAAACAGCCTTTTCATTTTCCTACTTAAGGAAGTAAAAGAATGTGAGGTTCGGCAGGAGGCACTGAATATAAAATCTCCCAAGTCTTGTAACTTTTGACACATTTTTAGGTAGTTAGGGCAAGAAACAAATAAAGGTGGGGGGGGGACCTGTTCCCTGATTGTGATGGCCTGGGATGCAGACTCGGAGGCTGAACCTGAGGAATCCCAGCCTGCACAGGAGTCCCCGCCTCCAGAACCAGCTGAGCCGGGGCTGGGGCTTGAGCCTGAAGGGTCCTCACCTGTGCTGGATCCTCAGGTGCAGGCACCAGCTGAGTCTGCTCTGGCTCCTGAGGTGATGGAGGACCCATTGCCTGCAGGTGCTCCACTCTCAGCCCCATCAGGGGAAGCTGAGGTTGCCTCTGGGTCCGGCAACCCTCCAGCCTCTCCTGAGCTGCAGAGGCTCAGGGCAGACAGGCGGAGGGAACTAAGTTCCCGCAGGAGGAGTGCTCACCACCAGGCCGGGAGAGGTGAGTTACCTGTGGACTGGGGCCGCCCTATGCCTCGGGGCAGATAAAAGCTGGCCAGCCCCAGTCCCAGGTTGCGGGAGCAACATTGTTGGTAGCCTGTTCCTGCCAGCACCCTGTCCTGCTCTTCTGCCAGAGTTCCTGACCTCACCCGACTCCCTGCCTTGGACCCTGCTTCAGCTTTGACGGACAGCCTCCATACCGCACCCTCGACCTCGGACTGGACCTTGCCGCACGGATAACCCTCAGGACCAGCACACTGATATTACTGGCTTCCTGACCAGCGTGTTCACTGATGTTCAAGAGGAAAAGCCAAGTCCATATACAAAGCAAGCTAAATGGTCCAGAGCTCTACTTTAAGTTTGCTGTTTCTCCTTTTCTATTCCCATTTTCACTCTCCGTCTGTCTTCATTAGTCCGCTGGCACTTTGCTCGGATTAGTGAGCTAGTTTCCATGGTTTCTAATTTTCACTTTCTATCTTTCTTTGCTTAACTCATTAAATTGCTCATTACTTCAGTGCATTTTACAGGAGACATATTTATTGTATTAGTTACACAATGGCCAGATTAGTAAATGATAGGCAGCTTGCAATTTGAAAGAATATGTTTTAAGAACGGAGAGGAAATGCAAGATATATTGGTATTATCTAGTAGGTGTAGCATAACCAGAAAAAAAGTGCTTTCAATAATTTCTTCTGTATCAACTGGTGGGGGCCAGAGTTCTTCCTATGGTTAAGAAATAATGCCTAGCTAATATGATAACTCAGAAAACCATTCACCTTTAATTTTTGGTGTTTCTGAAGACCATGTTGAAAAGCTTGGCTTTACAAAATGGAAGGATTTTTGAGATGCACATAGCCAATTAAACGTGGCCTAGATGAGCTTGCATCTGCATCCATATTGGCCCAAGTGTGTGAAAAGGTCTTAACTTGCAACTAAGAGGAGAAGAGAATGCTACGTAAAGAGAAAGCTATCCACGACAGGGCAATATTCCTTGTAAGAGCTTCTATGTTGTACAATAATGCTGTATACCAAATTGTCTCACTACTTAAACAAAGGCATTGATACTAATGTCTTTTCCTTTGTAACCTAAAGAGTATGTTTGTTGTTCCTTCATTGTCACGTGCTAAATTAAATGCAATTATCTTAGCTTACCCTGAAAAGACTTATGAAAGGATGAATAGAAACAATTAACATAACAACGGATACATTAACAGCAAAGGCTTGACTTGCAAGCACCTGTTTGTAGTTTTTGTGAGATAAGCATATTACCCTCTTTGTTTAGCCAAGCAAATGTTAAGTGCTGGGGGGAAGTGGGGACTCGCTGGTTCTCCCTACAGTGATCTGCTGTTCTGAGATATATTGCAGCAAACCACAAGGTATCCAGGAGGGATAACTCTTCGGACCCAAGGCAAAAACCTACATGCCAGGCCATGCACCAAAACTACTAAAATCAAAGAAAGCATTGACTCATAGGGCCAGTGTCAAAACAAAAAGCTTCTTCTACATTACTAATGGGGCTCCTGAAACATTAAATCACTCTGGATTTTAAATAACTCAAAATCAAAGGGTCAGAATGCAATTTCCTGCTGGGATTCATGTATAGACTGATGACCATGCATTACAATAAAAAGGACCCATCACTGAAAACAGAAATCCCATGTCAAATTCTTCCCCTCTATTTGTTGTTGTTTAGTCGTTTAGTCGTGTCCGACTCTTCGTGACCCCATGGACCAGAGCACACCAGGCACTCCTGTCTTCCACTGCCTCCCGCAGTTTGGTCAAACTCATGCTGTTAGCTTCGAGAACACTGTCCAACCATCTCGTCCTCTGTCGTCCCCTTCTCCTTGTGCCCTCCATCTTTCCCAACATCAGGGTCTTTTCCAGTGAGTCTTCTCTTCTCATCAGGTGGCCAAAGTATTGGAGTCTCAGCTTCAGGATCTGTCCTTCCAGTGAGCACTCAGGGCTGATTTCCTTAAGAATGGATAGGTTTGTTCTTCTTGCAGTCCATAGGACTCTCAAGAGTCTCCTCCAGCACCATAATTCAAAAGCATCAATTCTTCGGCGATCAGCCTTCTTTATGGTCCAGCTCTCACTTCCATACATCACAAATGGGAAAACCATAGCTTTTACTATACGGACCTTTGTTGGCAAGGTGATGTCTCTACTTTTTAAGATGCTGTCTAGGTTTGCCATTGCCTTTCTCCCAAGGAGCAGGCGTCTTTTAATTCCGTGACTGCTGTCACCATCTGCAGTGATCATGGAGCCCAAGAAAGTAAAATCTCTCACTGCCTCCATTTCTTCCCCTTCTATTTGCCAGGAGGTGATGGGCCCAGTGGCCATGATCTTCGTTTTTTTGATGTTGAGCTTCAGACCTTATTTTGCACTCTCCTCTTTCACCCTCAATAAAATAAGTGGAACTTATTTCTGCATCAAATTGCTTCCGGATCTGGGCCTCTCACCTTCGGCCTTTCTCCACTGGTTGAACAGCCGTTTCAAACCTTTGCACCTTCATTCTTTAAGTGTTTGGCGCAGTGGGAGAAAGATTTGGACATGTTAATATAACTGTCAAAATAGAAAGCCATTCAACTTTCCACATTAGGACATTTCATGGTGGTTGATTCAACAAAAGTTGTTTGGGTGAGTTGACCGGACAACACATAGATGGCACTTAAAGGTATGAGACCAACGATCAACTGTTGGAGAGGTGATAAAGATGAGGGGATCTGGCCTTGTCCAGGAAGCCAACCTTTGTAGTCAAGTACATATTGGAAATGTCAATCTTTTTGCAACTGCACATAGCCATTCTAAATCCAGGTTTCCTTCCTCGTTTCTCCATCCACTGGTTCAATTTGTTCACCATCCCACACTCATATTGCATGAGTGTTTTGGCTATTAGGAAAGGGGAGGAAAGTTATGTAATAAAAATATGTTTTAAAATAAAGTTTTGACAATGCATCTGCAATACAGAAATGATATTTGACAGATCCCTATCTCAGCAATAGCCAATTTGAGGAATTGCTTGATATGAAGGTAAACCACTGTGACTAGAACATGAGCTTCTGAAATTTAGTGGACATTCTTTCGTTGAATATTGGCTATCTTTCCATGTGAAATGAACAGTCGTGGGTGTGAGTATCCATGCAGATTGTAGGAAGGGCTCAGCGCTGTTGCTAACAGGAAAAGGAAAAAAGAAAGACCAGAGAAATCAATTGATCACCAAACCTTATGAAAGCGTAACATGAAATGACATTGTAGTGTATGGCTAAACTGAAAGGATTAAAAACTATCCAGAAAAATATGGCAAAAAAAGTTATGGTTTATGAGGTTTTTTTGTTCATTGCAAAACAGATACAAAAGTTGAATTAAAAGAAAAATGCAGGATAATGTTTTTTCCACCAAGACCCACAATTTAGAAGTTATATTTCCTGGAATTGAAATGTTGTCCTCTCTCCCCTCCACCAAAACCCCAAAAATTCAGTTTTGTGAAGGCATTTTACTCCCTAATTAGCTGAGCATTTATTTAGATTAAAATCCATTTACGCACTGACCGCTCCCTGAAGTCATTCTAGCAATTCTGGCTGATGACATGTTTCATGTTAACCTTTCATTCTTCCCCATTCTGCTGTTTTTAATCTATGTTGAAATGAACAATAATGTCACAATAATGCAATTGTCAAACCTCGGCTCATGATGAGAAGACAAATGAGGAGTCTGACAGAAAGCATTTTAAATACTAATAAAGAACTATAGTTAAGACTGTGATGGAATGGAATGCACCAAAAGGCATGTGGCCCCTATGCAGTAGGGAGGAACCTGACCCACAGCACCCTGAAGTCCTTTTAGAGCCATTTCAATGGGGGTTTAGGCCCAGCTTTGGCACAGAAACTGCTTGGGTCGCCCTGTACAATGACATCTTCTGGGAGTAAAAGGTAAAGGTACCCCTGCCCGTACGGGCCAGTCGTGTCCGACTCTACGGTTGTGCGCTCATCTCACTTAAGAGGCCGGGAGCCAGCGCTGTCAGCAGACACTTCCGGGTCACGTGGCCAGCGTGACGAAGCTGCTCTGGCGAGCCAGCACCAGCACAGCACACAGAAACACCATTTACCTTCCCGCTATAAAGCGTTACCTATTTATCTACTTGCACTTAAGGGTGCTTTCGAACTGCTAGGTGGGCAGGAGCTGGAACGAAAAGATGGGAGCTCACCCCGCCGCGGGGATTCGAACCGCCAACCATACGATCGGCAAGTCCTAGGCACTGAGGTTTTACCCACAGCGCCACCCGTGTCCCATATCTTCTGGGAGAGAGACAGGAAATATGTTCCTGTTAGGTGTCCTTGACCTTTCAGCAGATTTCAGTACCATCAATCATGGTAACCTTCTGGAGTGGCTGTCCAAGTTGAGGATAGGTGAGGTGTGAGGTGGTTTTGGTCCTCCCTGGATGAACATTTCCAGAGCGTGATGCTTGGGGAGTGTTCTTCAGTCCCGTGCAGCCTTCAGCGTGGGGTCCCTCAGGGTTTGATATTTGTCCCCCATGCTGTTTAACATCTACATGAAACCGCTGAGTGGGGTCATCCAGAGTTTTGGAGGGACCTTGGAAGTCAAACGGAATCCGTTCCAGAAGTCCATTCGACTTCCAAAACGTTCAGAAACCAAAGCATGGCTTCCGATTGGCTGTAGGAAGCCCCTGCAGCCAGTCAGTAGCTGTGAAAGCCCTGTCGGACATTCGGCTTCCAAAAATAGTTCGCAAACCCGAACAGTCACTTCCGGGTTTGCGGCGTCCGGGAGCCAAAATGTTCGAGAACTAAGCTGTTCGAAAACCAAGGTACGACTGTATGTTGTCAACAATATGCTGGTGACACATAGCTCTGCTTCTCTTTTACACCTGTAGGTGAGGCAGTGGATGTTGTGGACCGTTGTCTTGCCTCGGTAATGGACTGGATGAGAGCCAACAAACTGAAGCTCAATCCAGGTAAGACGAAGGCACTAATAGTGGGCATTTCCCTAGATGGATGGGAGGTTGCCTGCTCTTGATGGGGTTACAATCCCACTGAAGGGGTGGGTATTTAGCTTGGGGGGCAGAGTCACCAGGGTGCCCCCAAGACTGGGAGGGCCAGCATGTGCCATGCGTGTGTGATGTCATGCATGTCACGCACATGTGATGCCACACAAGAGGCGTCACATCGTCTAAAGGAGGCCGAGCACTCTGGAGGAGCCGGCCACTAAAGCTGTGGTGTGCAACATGTGTGATGTCGCACACAAACAACTCACGACGGGGGGCCCAGCAAAGATTGAGGGGACCAAAGACACATTGGCCCCCTAGAGTTGACATGCTTGTTGGGGATACTTCTGGGTCCTCTCCAAATACATGGAGGTGTGTCACACAGAAGAGGACAAATACTTGTTCTGATCCAGAAAACTATCTTGATGTCCTCCCAAGTTGGGTGCAAACTTGCCTTCAGGAACAAGCAGTGGGGAAAGGCAGGCTTCATTGGTTTGGTGGATGCCACTGAAAAAACAAACCCAAGCTGCTCCAAACCTCCTTTGAACTCCAGTGTTGAAGATGCCCTCACCTCCTCATCCTCTAAATAAATCCTACCACATTATAACAGTCAGTACATAAGAGAGGCAACCAAGTTTGCATTCTCATGATAGCGCAAGAGATGTTACCGGTAATCAAGGAGCAAAATGGAAGTGGAGACGAAGGGGAGAGGGAGATCTCTGGTGCTGGGTGGAGAAGGACTAGGCAGGCCACACTGTGAGAAAGGCATTGTTTATTCCAAGCAATAAGATAGAAAGAAAATCGGCCAGGCGAGTGCATGATTGCATTACGGTGAACCCAGCTAAGTGAATATTTGACACAGGATAAATCTCTTAATAAAATTACTGCACTCCAGTCCCCGACACACTCTGCATATGTAATAAAACTCTTTAAAATGAATAGCTGATAAGGAAATGAACCTTTTCACGGAATGAATAAACACACATGCATGCGTCTGCACACACAAATACCAAATGGTAAAACATACTCCTAGTGATTATCAGAGTGTTAAAATAATAACACTATGAAAGAAATAAATCTGCCCTGCAGCAAATTACGTCTCTGCTATACTTATGTTGAAACCTTCCCCAAACACCTGATAAAGGAATAAACCTGTTAAAGGAATAAATTGGCCACACACTAAGGTTATCCTCAGATTTACACTGGACTGCAATGATAAACCTTCTTTTTCATTAGTCCAATAGATCATAGGATTTACAGTACTTACAAATGTTTCAGCATTAAATGTAAGCAGGAGTGCTGTTGTGTCTGCATGCATTTGGGGCTAGGCAGGGTCGATAAGGAGACTGAATATCGCTCCACAAAAATTCTTTCTGGAAGCAGCAGCAGAATAACTGATTAAGAGAGGTTCAGAGCCACTATCATCCACACATTTCAGAAGGATTGCTGCAACTGTGAGTTCTCAGAGCCCCTGAATACGGAGAACTGCTAAAACGGGGCTGTGTCTGCTCCCATCTTCGTTAGACCGTCAGGTTAAATTAGCATATGTATTTTTAATTAATTTTATTTACAACATAAATCCACCGCAACTCAAATAAACGAATCCACCACCATTAGACATGAACATAACATAAAATAAACATAACATAACATAAAACAAACGGCAAAATAACAGACTTCCTTTATCCTGTACATGGCCTCCTTATTTACTTCTTATAAACTGTTTCCTTTATGAATTATTATTACGGGTTTTTTTCTTCTTCAAAATATGACTTAAAAAAACAACCACAAAGTCTCCTGCAGACATTAATCGAAACAAGTCCAGGTGTGTATTTTAGGGCACTGTTTTGTAAAGTATTCTTTACAGTTTCCCCATTCTTTTTGAAATTCTTGTCTGGGGAGTCCCCTAATTGCCTCTGCTAATCTAGCCAATTCGATATAATTTAGTGATTTATCCTGCCATTCCATTTTTGTTGGCACAAATTCTTTTTTCCAATTTCTGGCAATTAAGGTCCTTGCCGCACCTGTGGCATAAAGGAATATTTTCTGATCTTCTCTTGTTATACCTGTGTCTGTTATCCCTAATAGGAAAGTATCAGGGAACTGCCATCGGAGGTGGAAGCGGAGAGAAGGCTCCAGAGGGATGCTGGAGAGGGTCCCAGTAGGGAGAGAGGCAGCCCATCCGCTGGGAAAGGAAATCAGTGGAGAAGGGGAGCAGATGGGGGAATCGGAGAGGTGGCTCCAGGACTCCTCGCCGGAGACCAGCGGAGAGAGTACGGGTCCCCCGCTGCCCACACCCTCCCTGCGCAGAAGACTTCCGCGCAGGGAGAGTGGGAGAAGACTGGGTGTCAAACAGCTTTTATGCAGGAAAAGGGATCAAGAAACGCCCACTGACGGATTCTGCCAGCGACTGAGGCAGCCACGAAACTTGAGGCTGTCCAGACAGAAAGGGTTCAACCAGGTAACCTAGCCAGGAGTGGCAGCAACTTACGCACGAACAACCCCTAGAACCATTACAGCAAGCTTCTGTATTTTTCATAAAGTTATGCTTAAACATTTTTTTAAGTTCATCATACACTATGCCGTAGAAGCTTTTGATTTTTCCACAGGTCCACCAAACATGTGTGAGTGTCCCCTCTGCTTTACCGCACCTCCAACATAAATTTGTTTTTGTTTCCCAAAATAGCTAAAATGTGAAATTAACATTTTAGTTATAACAAAATGCACAGAGGGAAGACCATCTGAATTCCTGCCTTTGAGTGTATTAGCTATCTCAAAGAGCTGGTTCTTTCTCATTTTATCACCTGTAGTTTAATTGGTATCATCTTGATCCTATACGGATTATGACCTCTGTCTCTTTACGTCCTGACAGCACAGAATGACATATTGTGAAGCACCATTGCAAGAACCCAGGGCAAAGATGATTTCTCTTGCACTTTCAATTATAATAGCTCCACAATCCAGTTAATTCAGATTTAAAATCATGCTGCGCTGGAATCTATAGGTATCAGTGGAGTTTGGCTCAGGTTAGGTGTTATATGGGATTTGTTCTGTAAATTTCTCCGGATTTTTTGAAACACACATTGCATTCCTTCAATGCAAATAAATCCTTTGAATAAAGTAATTCACCATTTGTTTTATCTTTCTCAAAGAATATTATAATATTGCCCTAGTTGGGTTGTTGTCATTATATTGATGATATATTTTGTGGTTTTGTATTTTGATTTTGTTCTGCGAACCGACCCAAGACCTCCGGGTATAGGGTGGTATATTATTATTATTATTATTATTATTATTATTATTGGTTATCTTACACTGCCTGCTTCCAACGGAACCTTCCTTGGTGGCACTGGGACTGACAAGTCCTTAGTGTCTTCATGCGCTAAGAGAACATGACAGTCTGGTGAGAACTGCAATATAAATGTCTGGTCAATGTTTAGAACATGCAGCTAAGGACTTCTTTGTGTATAGTCCAGGGGTCAGCAAGCTTTTTCAGTAGGGGGCCAGTTCACTGTCCCTCAGACCTTGTGGGGGGCCGGACTTTTGGGGGGGAATGAATGAATTCCTGTGCCCCACAAATAACCCAGAGATGCATTTTAAATAAAAGGACACATTCTACTCATGTAAAAACACACTGATTCCCGGACCGTCCGCTGGCCGGATTTAGAGTCATAGAGTCATAGAGTTGGAAGAGACCACAAGGGCCATCGAGTCCAACCCCCTGCCAAGCAGGAAACACCATCAGAGCACTCCTGACATATGGTAGTCAAGCCTCTGCTTAAAGACCTCCAAAGAAGGAGACTCCACCACACTCCTTGGCAGCAAATTCCACTGTCGAACAGCACTTACTGTCAGGAAGTTCTTCCTAATGTTTAGGTGGAATCTTCTTTCTTGTAGTTTGGATCCATTGCTCCGTGTCCGCTTCTCTGGAGCAGCAGAAAACAACCTTTCTCCCTCCTCTATGTGACATCCTTTTATATATTTGAACACGGCTATCGTATCACCCCTTAACCTCCTCTTCTCCAGGCTAAACATGCCCAGCTCCCTTAGTCGTTCCTCATAAGGCATCGTTTCCAGGCCTTTGACCATTTTGGTTGCCCTCCTCTGGAGGTTACATTAGAAGGTGATTGAGCCAGATCCGGCCCCCGGGCCTTAGTTTGCCTACCCATGGTGTATACATACCACTCACTTGATGCGAGTGCAAATGTACCATTACTGATATCACAGCACAGATAACACATAACACATGTTGGCTCACATCATCTCAAGCCCACAGTTTTCCAGTGGTGCTTTCACACATTAGATTGCCAGCTATCAATTATTTCCCACAGAATTTTCACCTAGAATTCTTCCTAATGTCTTCAAGGGAGATAAAGGAGACAACAGCCATCCTTAGAAAGCCTGTTACTTTAGAACTTTTGCTGGTCAATATTCAGTGTGTTCTCTGACTATATTCCTACATTTTAATTTATTTTTAGTTTCTATTCATACTTTTCAAGTTTATACATTTCTTAGTTTTGCAATCCATTTAACATTTCAAAATTTGACTTCCTTCCCCCTCTTCTTCCGGCTCCTTAATTATTATTTTTTTAATATCTTCTGCATATGCAAATTCATTTCACTTCCTCATTTAATTATCTACTGTAAATAACTGCAGGTTATTACAATAATCCTGCTAATGTTTTTATCTGTTTACAATTTCTCTGTAAATATTCAATAAACCATTTCCATTTGTTTATAAAAAGTTTGTTATTTTGATTGCTCATTCTTCCGGTAATTTTTGCCATTTCTGCATATTCCATGAGTTTTTGGAACCATTCTTCCTGTACTGGGACTTCTACTTCTTTCCACTTATCCTACAAAGAATAATACATCCGAGATGACAATATGGCTAGGAGTGCCTCTGCTATTTCCTTCCCCAAAGGTTGACCATAAGTTGGTGCTTTTCGTCTCAAACGGCCTAGCTGCCATGCGTCTACTTTATGCTATGACATGCTTTATGTTGTTGTTGTTGTTCAGTCGTTTAGTCGTGTCCGACTCTTCGTGACCCCCTGGACCAGAGCACGCCAGGCACTTCTGTCTTCCACTTCCTCCCGCAGTTTGGTCAAACTCATGCTGGTAGCTTCGAGAACACTGGCCCATCATCTCATCCTCTGTCGTCCCCTTCTCCTTGTGCCCTCCATCTTTCCCAACATCAGGGTCTTTTCCAGGGAGTCTTCTCTTCTCATGAGGTGGCCAAAGTATTGGAGCCTCAGCTTCAGGATTTGTCCTTCCAGTGAGCACTCAGGGCTGATTTCCTTAAGAATGGAGAGGTTTGATCTTGCAGTCCATGGGACTCTCAAGAGTCTCCTCCAGCACCATAATTCAAAAGCATCAATTCTTCAGCGATCAGCCTTCTTTATGGTCCAGCTTTCACTTCCATACATCACTACTGGGAAAACCATAGCTTTTACTATATGGACCTTTGTTGGCAAGGTGATGTCTCTGCTTTTTAAGCTGCTGTCTAGCTTTGTCATTGCTTTTCTCCCAAGAAGCAGGCGTCTTGTAATTTTGTGACTGCTGTCACCATCTGCAGTGATCATGGAGCCCAAGAAAGTAAAATCTCTCACTGCCTCCATTTCTTCCCCTTCTATTTGCCAGGAGGTGATGGGATCAGGGAACAATAAATACACTATGCTCCTATTACATTATGATGACACCCCATGGCCATTGTTCTTCCAGTTTCCCATATCCACAGCTCTACTCTGAGAGTGCTTAAAGGTAAAGGGACCCCTGACCATTAGGTCCAGCCGTGACCGACTCTGGGGCCGAGGGAGCCAGCGTATAGCTTCCAGGTTATGTGGCCAGCATGACTAAGCCACTTCTGGCAAACCAGAGCAGCTCACGGAAACGCCATTTACCTTCCCGCCAGAGCGGTACCTATTTATCTACTTGCACTTTGACATGCTTTCGAACTGCTAGGTTGGCAGGACTGAGAGTGCTTAGTAGGATGGAATTTCGAACCCAAGGGTTCTAAGAGGAATTAGCCATTAGTTGATTAAGCAATCTATGGCCTTTTAAGCTGTGGTCGGGGGTGGAGAGAGGTTATCGCATTTGTTTGTTATTAAAAGTAAAAAAGGCAAAGGACCCCTGGGCAGTTAAATCCAATCAAAAGCAACTATGGGGTGCAGCACTCATCTCACTTTTCAGGCCAAGGGAGCTGGCATTTGTCCACAGACAGCTTTCTGGGTCATGTGGCCAGCATGACAAAACCGCTTCTGGCGCAACGGCGCACTGTGATAGAAACCAGAGTGCACAGAAACGCCATTTACCTTCCCGCATCAACGGTACCTATTTATCCACTTCCACTGGCATGCTTTCAAACTCCTAGGTTGGCAGGAGCAGGGACCGAGCAATGGGAGCTCACCCCATCACAGGGATTCAAACCACCGACCTTCCGATCGGCAAGCCCAAGAGGCTCAATGGTTTAGACCACAGCGCCACACGTTCCCTAAGTTTGTTATTGTGTTATATATTACAGTGGTACCTCAGGTTACAGACGCTTCAGGTTACAGACGCCGCTAACCCAGAAATATTACCTCGGGTTAAGAACTTTGCTTCAGGCTGAGAACAGAAATCGTGCGGCGGCGGCAGGAGGCCCCATTAGCTAAAGTGGTATCTCAGGTTAAGAACAGTTTCAGGTTAAGAACGGACCTCCAGAACGAATTAAGTTCTTAACCCGAGGTGCCACTGTACTGTGTTTTTATATTGTAAATCACCCTGATATCCTCAGATGAAATTTAAATAACAACAGCAGCAGCAACAGCAAGAACAACGTTTGTGTTACCACAGCCTTATTTTTGGGGTCTTCTTCCTCGCAGTGTATATTATTTCTGAAAATTAGCAAAGATGTTCCTGGCATCAGTTTTCTCTATGGCCAAGGGTGCTCTCCAACTAAGTCATACTCAGAGAAGGCCCGTTGATTTTTGAATATAACTAGTCTTGGATATTGCCCTAAAATGTGCAGGATCACAGTGGCAGGGATGGTGTCTTAAACATTGTTCCATCAAAAGAGTTATGACTGGCTTCTGTGATCCTCCGTTATGGATGACTACAGCGTACAGCGGACATCCGGCTGTGCTGGAAACAAACCTTGATCTGTGGTTTGGTATTTTTACTTGAAAAATGGCTTGGAGTCATAGAGATAGAGGCTGATATCAAACACTTCCTAACAGAAGCCAGAATACAAAAAGGTCCACCATCAATATTTTCCATGCTTGGATTTGGGGTGTATGTATGTTGTGTATTTATGCATATACATAGAATGCACACATACATGTATTTTTCCAGCATGTTTATTATGACTCAGTGATTGCTTTGATGATACTTAACATACCCAAAGCTTGGAGGGGTTTATGTGAGATGAGGGACAGCGCAGAGAATAATGCAAAGACAAACCATGATAAAATGCTAT